>NC_134587.1:47639965-47988090 GCF_037038515.1 Microtus pennsylvanicus | reverse complement strand
GAAGACAGACCGGAGCCTGGGGCTTGGGAAACAACTGGTAAAGCACTTGCTATGCCAGCAGGAGAACCTGAGCTGAGCTTAGAACTCGTGAAAAGCCAGGGATGCACACACTTGTAATCTCAGTACTGGGAAGAGGCGGGCAGAGCCCCCAAGCTCAGTGACCACCTAACTAGTCTAGCCTACTTGGTGAATTCCCCAGGCCAACAAGAGACGGTAGATAGTTCCTACGGGCACCAGTCGAGGTTTACCTCTGGCTTTCACACACGAGCATGCACAAACATCTCTGCACTCTTGCCTCCCCTCCCCCCCCATGGAAACAGTCCCTGCCCTCTGCAACATACTCTTAGAGGTTCCTACTATTTCGACACACGTTTATTAAGTCCTGTTGAAGAAATAGGAAAGAAGTTCTCATCCTTATGTGGTTTACAAGACAGCGGTGGGTAATGCAGATAATTAGCACACAATTGCACAGGGCATTAATTAATCACACTGTGATTACTACAGAGAAGTACAGAGGACCAAGAGAGTCAATTACAAAGGACAGTGTTGGAGAGTCAATTACCAGGAACAGGGCTGGTGAATCAATGGGAAAACTAGAGAGCAAATGTCACAGGGCTCAGGTCCAGGAGAGGTAATACCCGCTTGGAAGCTGCACCTCCCTGGAAGCTGGGCAGGGTGATGTAGGAGCAAAGGAAAGAATAAGACATCTCTCTGGGAAGGGAGAAATGGCTAGGTGGAAATAGTTGGAGGTCCTGAAGCCATCCTTACCAGCTTGCTTCTTGCTGATCAAGAATATCTGAGGCCAGGATCCAGTGCCTCGCCTCAAGATCAGAAGCTCCAGTGTAGCTGAGTGGCACTTTGGTTCGGACCTGCCTCTTTAACTGTAGCATCCTCTACTGTCAATATCCAACGTCCTCTACTGGGAGGTGTGAGGGGGCAGGGGACTCTACCAATCACACGCCTCAGCCTCATTACCATTGAACAGAAGAGAAGCCGGAGGTCAGAATCACTACCTGCCTCCATCATGCAGACAGTGGGAGTGGGCACCAGAGGTAGGTCTTCAAAGGAGAGGGTGCTATGGCCGTGTGTGTGTGTGTGTGTGTGTGTGTGTGTGTGTGTTCCAAGTTCTCTGCAGAGACAGCATAGTGAAGGAACTCTCTGCAGAGGTCTGTTAAAAAGCGACAGGCTCCCCCTGCTGGTCCCGTACTACTTTGGTAGGAGGTAAGTGGAACACATCAGGTGTCCATCCCGAGTTGACCAAGTGAGAGGACTCAAGGAAGACTTCTGAGTCCCGACTCTAACGACTCCAATAGTTGCCCACACAGATACCTTTAGCCAAACGAGACTGCAAAGAGGGCTGGGGTGGAGTAGCAGGAGTAGACGGGCAGTAAGTTTCAGACACTTGGCAGGAAGGTCAAATACGCAAGAACATTTTAGTCTCCCTTGTCCTCAACAACATGCAAACACTGCTTCAGTCAAGGAAATCCAGGCTGGTACCCATACGTTTAGTAAGAATCAGTTAGGCTGGGCGGTGGTGGCGCACACCTTTAATTGCAGTACTCGGGAGGCAGAGGCAGGTGGAAGTCTGAGTTCGAGGCCAGCCTGGTCTACAAGAGTTAGGTCTTGGACAGACTCCAAAGCTACAGAGAAACTCTGTATCGAACCCCCCCAAATATATATATATATATATATATATATATATATATATATATATATGCACATACATATATCAGTTGAGATGAGGCCAAGGCTGAGTTTAGAGGGAAAGATTACTGCTGCGAACTGTAAACCACATAGCCGCCCAGAGGTAGTCTGGCCTGACAAGCTTTCCTGTGTTCTGGATCTACTGATCTAGAGAACTTTCTTTGGAAATTAAAAGAATTTTTAAAGTTATTAATTTTTGGTTGTATGTGTATGGGTGTTTCCCGGCCATGTGTATTTGTGCACCACCACGTGCTTGGTGTCTGAGGAGACCAAGAGAAGGGCGTTGGATCACAGGTGTGAGCTGCCATGTGGGTGCTGGGAATTGCACCAGAGTAGTCAGCGCTCTTAACTGCTGAGCCATTTCTCCAGTCCCGCGGACTTTTTTTTTTTTTTTTTTTTTTTGGTTTTTTTGAGACAGGGTTTCTCTGTGGTTTTGGAGCCTGTCCTGGAACTAGCTCTTTGTAGACCAGGTTGGTCTCGAACTCACAGAGATCCGCTTGCCTCTGCCACCCGAGTGCTGGGATTAAAGGCGTGCGCCACCACCGCCCGGCCCGTGGACTCTTGTTTTAAAGTCAGGTAGTTGTTTTTTTTGTTTATTTGCAGCAGAGAAAACCTGTCCAGGAGGCTGGGCATAGAGGCCCATTCCTGTAATCCTAACCCTAGAGAATCTCTGTGAGTTCAAGGTCAGCCTCCGCTAAGTAGGGGAATTCTGTTTTTGAAACCTTGTCTCAAAACAAAACCCCAAATGAATAAAAATAGAAGAATTAAAATGTGAGAGGAAGGCGGCCGCAGGTGTGAACCTTCTGCAGGTTTAGGGTCCGGGAGCGCACGGCCGAGTCCGGCTCTGGCCAGCAGGGGGCACCGAGAAGGCGGGCGGAAGGCCACGGGCCGCGGAGTCGGGACTCCGGGCGGGCTCCAGAGCCGGGCTGCAGCGCCCGCCCGTCCACTCTTCGTCCGCGGCTCCGCCCGGTATCCAGAGTTCCGCCGCGAAGAGACTCAGCCCAGCGACAACCGCCCGGCTCCGTGCCTGCCCGGAAGCGCGGGCGCCGAGGGGGCGGGGCCTGGAAGCGCTTCCGGGGGCGGGGGGCGCGGGCAGGGGCGGCAGCGGGAGCGGCGGGGAAGGGCCTTGCGCCGGCGGCGGCGGCGGCGGAGGGGGCGCCGCGGGCGGGCGATGTGAACGCGGCGCGCGGCCCAGGTGAGGCTGGCGGGTCGCGGGCGGAGGCGGCAGGGCCGGGACGGCCGGTGGAGCGGCTGTCCGGCTCCTCGTGGGTGAGGCGGGGCGGGCGAGACGCTGTCTGGTCAGTGCGGGGGCCGGCCGGGCGCGGTCCAGAGGCCCGGGCACCTGCCGGAGGCCAGGCGCTTGGCTCCGAGGGGTGAGTCGGGGCGGCTGCCCTGCAGCCCTCCAGCCTTCTCTCCTGGGCGCCTCGCTCTCCTTCCTGTACCGAGGGGTCCGAGTGACCGTGGCCCCCGGAGAGCCAGGCCCGGCCTGGGGGCGTCAGCGGGAGGCTGCCCTGGAACTGCTGCCTCGGCCACCGCCTTGCGCCAGGTAAACAGGCGACGCGTGCCAAGCTTGGCCGGGGTGGTCTCCGTGGTCACTCCGGCGGAGCTGAGGACGGACTGGGGAGGGGGCGTGTAAAACACTGCTTGTCTAGGCGAAGTGACTGCTTTGGGGCTACTCAGATCTGGGACGCACCACCTTTAGGTTTTCAGCACGTCTCTTCCATGCTGGACGTTCCTCCACGTGAGAATTGAGAGTTTAGGTGAACTCCCTACAGACCCGTCATGCTGTGAATATCTGACATTGCAAGGTCTGTGCCTGGTTCAGCATGCGGGGCAGTTTTACTGAAGACATTTTTTTTTTAACGTTCCAGATGTAGACTTTTTAACCCCTTCGTGCACTTTGTCTCAGGGAGGTTTAAAGTGATTCGCAGAAGTGTTTTCTTGGAAATAGCTTTACTGAGCCTTCGTCGTTCCTTGCTGTCGTCCATAGTTTTCCTGTGGAGCGTTTTGCATGCAAGCATTTTGCTGTTTGTGTTTGCCCATTTTCTCTTTGTTCCTTAGTCTAGGCTGCTTTTGCTTCACATCTGGATTATTGCAACAGCTTCTTAGCTGGTCTCTGACTCCAGAGGTTTCACCCTCCCCCATCCTTCCTTTATGCTAACGCCAAACTTAGTATAGGAAGTAGAAAAATAGTTGAGTGCTTGCTTGTTTAGTAAATGTCAAAATGCTATTGAGTAGTGGACGAAAGGAGTCGAAACACTAATCTCCAACCAAGGCTTTTACACTGGGTGTTCAGACATTGCCCATGAGACAAGGTTGTGTGCTATAGAGAGGTAGAGGTAGGGGTGGTGGTGGGGCTTAGTGAAAGGGTGGCAAAGGACAAGTGGGATTCAGATTGGGGGAAAAAGGATCCTGTGGAGTTAGTGACTAGATCAGCCTCCTAGCCGAAGGCCAAGATGGGAGATGAGTAAGAGGAACTATTGATTAGGCTTGGTTCCTGAAAGATCTCGAACACTAGGCCAAAGTTAAAACTGTTCTAGAGGCAGGCGTATTCTAGCAATGGGAGTGTGGGGGGGCGCGGTGCCATGCAGAAGGTGGAAGGAAGAGGCTAGAGGGCAGGAGGTGAGCTTAGGGGGGCCACGGCAGTTAGACCACTGTTCAAAGCAGAATAGTATCCTGCGTGCTTTGTGGTGTCAGCCTTTACTGTTCCTCCATCTCCGGTCAAGGGTCTTTTAGGTTTGGCTTCATTCCTCTCACCTAAACCTGACTTTTTCCTGGCCTTTGCTTCTCCAAGTTGTCCATGTTCTGACTGCTTCTAAGGCTGTTGTTCCAGTCCCCTGAGCACGTTCTCCATTTCACTTCCTTCAAGCCCCTGCTGAAGATAGACTTCCTCCAATGGGTGTTCCCTCACTGCCCTACCCCCATGCCTTTGTGGCACCGGGACTCTGCAGCAAGTTTCCTTGGTTGTTGGTTGTCCTGGCCCAGCTGGAGCAATTGTTTGAAGACACTGCTTGTTACCGCTTCTTTCAGACTCTTCTGCCTCCTGATGCTGGAGCTGGAATCTTGATAAAAGGGTCTCAAATAGTTCCTGATTTTTGTTGGTAAACAATGTTTTTTTCCAAGGAGAAGCCATTTGGTTATTAGCCTTCTCTGTCCTCTGTAACTACTGATATTTAATGCTGCAGTTCCAGGTGGATGCTTTCAGTTTTATTCTCAGACTCAGAAAGCACAGAAAAAATTCTGTGAAACATTAGTGTTCCTTCCGATCCCAAGGAAAGAAAAAAGTATCTGTAATTCTTGAGTCTAAGGTTGTGGGGAAAGAAAGTTGGGTCTGGGATCAGGCCTGGATTTGGCTCTCAGCGCAGTCACTCAATAACTGTGAAGCTGAGTGATTTGTCCTGTTTTCTGAGCCCATTATTTCTTCTGCTCTTTTTTTTTCTTTTTTGGTGCTGAAGAGTTAGCCCAGGGCCTCACGCATACTAGGCAAAAGTACTACCACTGTACCACTGAGTTCCACCTCCAGTTTGAGCCTGCTTTTTCTTACTTGTAATGTGTCAAAAAGTCTGTGTTGTGGGGTTGATACAGGTGTATATGTTCATTCATGTGCATCTGTATGTGTGTGCACCAGTGCCCAGGTCGAGTGCCGAGTGTTCCTTTCCACTGCTCTCCCCCTTCTCCATCTTATTTTTTTGAGACAGAGTCTCTCACCATGTCTGGAACTGGCTGTTCAGTCAGACTGGTTGGCCAGCAAGCCCTCTCCAGTGTGTGTGACATTTTTACATGGGTGCTGAGAATCCAAACTCAGGCCCTCATGCGTAAGCACTTTAGAAACTGAGGTCCTCTCCACAGCCTCTGTGGATTTTTAATGATGATGGCACACAAAGGCAGTAGCAAAATTTAGGAACTGCCGAAGACATTTTATTATGATTAGGTGTGGTGTATTGGAGTGGAGGAAGGATGGGCTGCCAAGCTTTGTCTAGCCGATATACATGTCTCTGTTCTGCCTTCCAGATGAAGCAAGAATGTCAGATATTGTGAACCTAGAGTCCTGTCATTTATATTTCCACTGATTTTCATGTATCTTTAGTTGAAATTCTGTTTCATGCTTTCAAACTTCTTAATTCTTAATTGTGTCCATTTAATGTTTTGTAGCTGACAAACTGCTGAATTTAGCTTAGTGAAGGTCACCAACTGAGCGCAGTTAAGCTTCTAATGGTTATTTTCTGTTGATGTTGCTGGCATGGAAAGCACCCTGGAAGAATGCAATTCAAGGTGAGCCTTTCTAATCCATTTGTTATAAGAGGTGGAACGTGTGTATTCTCTAGGTCTCCTGGAAAGCCAGCCATGGGTAAATAAGCTGCTGTGCCTTAGTTTATATTGAGGTCTTGCCTTAAGAAAGCTCACTCCTTCTGCACGGAACAGATCTTTTCAGCTCATGATTCAGATGGGAGACATCAGCCAGGAACAGTGGTCTAAATCTTCAGTGCATTATTGGTGAGGCTGAGACAAGAGGATCACTGAACCCAGGAGTTTGAATCTAACCTGGGTAACATAGCAAGACTCTAACTTTAGGGAAAAAATGCAGAGATTTTAAAAACACTCTAGGGCCTGCTTTTCTGGCAGAATAAAAACAATGAACAGACTTTGAAAACAATTTTTAAGATTTTTAAAAATTTATTTAACTTTATTTTATGTGCATTGCTGTAAAGGTGTCAGGTCTCCTGAAACTGGAGTTACAGACAGTTGTGAGCTGCCATGTGGGTGCTGGGAATTGAACTCAGGGTCTCTGGAAGAGCAGCCAATGCTCGTAACTGCTGAGCCATCTCTTCAGCCCTGTTGAAAACCATTTGAAGTGTCTGAGCAGTTTGACATTATGGCCCCTTACCACGGTGTCAGACCGCCTGACTTTGTATGGGACATCTTGAGTGGAATTTGTCTCCACTTGAAGTTGGTCAGGAGGATTATCACCAAGAAAAGCTACACATCTCAGCCAGATGCCTAGTTAAAGTCTGCTTTTTTCTGAGAGCTATAGTTTTGCTCTGGAGACTGACATGTGCTTTCAGTTCCTGGCTGGATCAGTCATTAGCTGAGTACCCAGGAAAGTTCCTTGTCTCCTCGTCTGTACAGTGGGGATGGTTGCAACATCTGTGTCTGTTGCCAGGAAGAGCTTTCTCTGCACAGTGTGCACAGCAGGAGCTGAGAGAAGCCAGTCTTGTTGCTGGTGTGGTTAAAGCGGCCATTCCTCTCCTGCTTGGAAAGCTCAGAAGCAGTTTCCAATGTTTTGCATTGACTAAGACAAATCACACCCTCCCCAAATTAGTGTATCTGGGCAGACCTGGAGAGTGTTAGCGCCTCGCTCAGAAATGTAACAGTTCGGATAAAAATGTTCTCTCACATGAATTAATGCAGTAAGAACTCTAAACTTGTTTTCCTTTAAATTAGGAAGCGCCCTTCATGAATATCCATCACAGAATGCCATTTCCTCCCTGTTTTTTCCCCTTGCATTGAGTTCCATCAGCATCACAATGCTTCCTGCAGCCTTGCTGCTCATCAGCTGCTGCAAACCTGGGTTTGGCATCACAAGCATCCTGACCAAGAATGGTCCTTTCTAGTACCTTAAGCCCAGCCAAATTTGTCACCTTCCTTTCTTTTCTTGAAAGTGTAACTGGGCATTTTTAAAGGGAGTGTAGCATGTGATGAAGCTGCAGTGTTTCCAGGTGAGATGGGATTTTGCCTCCTGCCTGTCTGTCCTGCACCTCCAGGGTCTTTAGCAGGACATTTTGAGGGCTGAGGGTACAGCTGTGCAGTCCAGAGGTCTTGAGTTTAGGATGCATGAGCTGACCCACACTGAGAGCCTCTTGTGAGGTCCCTGCCTAAGAGCTTATCAGTGTGTGAGACAATTCCCATTGCCTGGTTTGTGCTTTTGTTCTGGTTGTCATGGGGAGCTCTTTCTGAGGCTTTACCCCATGCTTATGGTGGAGGGGACTTTAGGACCACTGCTGTTTTGTCCAGGTGACATTGAGGCGTCCTTTGTGGCTCTCTGTGGCACAGGTTGTAGTGTACAGGATGCTACAGTATTAGGTAGACATGGTGTTGGGTTGTACTTTTGGCCAACTCAGTGGGAGTGGCGTTTAGGAGAGGATCAGGTTTGTTGACTCTGACCTGCTACTGCTATAGTAGAGGGCCTCTTTCCTGAGGGACAAGTGCATCCTTTGGTTCTCTACTCTTCTAGTTCTTACCTTATTTTATTATTTTCTTTTCTGTCTCTGTAATGCCGCATCCTCTCTATAGTTATTAAAGTGTTGGTCAAACCCTAGTCTCTCCCACACCATACTTCTTACTGCCCATTGGACAACCTAAGCTCCTCTTGCCTCTTCTGGTCTCTCTTGTGCCCCAGAGTGGATGCCAGCCCACACCCTCAGTCCTTGTGAACCCTCTGGACTCATGTTCATTGTGACTGTCCTGGAATTCCATTTCCTTCTCTAGCCCCATATTCGAGTCTCTACACATGATACTTCTGCTGTGCTTCTTGTATCAGGACCCAGGCCACTCGTATTTTACACTTGCTAGACAAGTGTCCTACCATTGAGTTAAATTCCTAAACCCTTAGTGGGTCCACTTAATATATGTATTTTTTTAAATATTGGCCACATAGCCTAGAAAGATGGAAAACAATAAGGAAAAGATATGTCTGAACTGCATAAACGTGTACACTATTCTGTCATTTGTTATTAACTACCGTAAGAAGTTAGTTTATTAACATGTATGTGTGCCGTAACGTGAACCGTGTTAGCGAAATGTAAACAAAGATGTAGGATTTTCTCTGGAGTCAGACAGGAGGATTGCTACAAATGGTGAGTTCCAGGCAAGCAGTTTGAAAAGACAAAACGAGGCAGTCTTAGATTATAGCTGCATAAATTGCTGCTAGGATTCCATAGCTGCCTCCCACTGCTCTGCCATGCTCACCAGCTCCAGTGACTTGGATATGCCGGTTGTTGGGGTTGTTATGTGCTTCTCATGTATAATTCCTGTAACATAGGACTGTATGCCAGTTCACTGTTACTGGTGAGACTTATAGTTAGCAGGTTATTAGTTAGTGGTTAAGTTTTTGGAGAATTTACTCATGGATATCATTAGGACCTTTAACCTCTATGTTGTTGAAGAGAAAGCTGTAAGGCTGGGCATGATGGTGTGCACCTGTAATTCCAGTATTTGAGAGGCAGAGATAGGAGGGTTGCCTTGAGTTTGAAGCCAGCTTGGGCTATAGATTCTGAAAACAAACAAACAAACAAGAACAAAATGAGTCAACTATAGATTCTTTTGAGAAATGAGCATGGAAAAAAATCATGTGATTAAATTGTTCTAGACCTACTTTTTGTTTGTTTGTTTGTTTGTTTTTGGTCTTTTTTCGAGACAGGGTTTCTCTGTAGCTTTGGTGCCTGTCCTGGAACTAGCTCTTGTAGACTAGACTGGCCTCGAATTCACAGATATCTGCCTGCCTCTGCTTCCTGAGTGCTGGGATAAAAGGCGGGTGCCCAGCGACCTGGCTACTTTTAAGTGCGTTGAGCTCCTTTCATATTGAAGCATAGACAGTGTATCTATCTGTTGCTTTGTTGTTGTTGTTTGTTTGTTTGTTTGTTTTGCTTTTTTATTTTTCAAGACAGGTCACAGATGTAGCTGGAACTCTCTGTAGATCAGGCTGGCTTCAAACTCACAGAGATCCTCCTGCCTCTGCCTCCTGAGTGCTGGGATTAAAGGTGTGCACCATTGCTGCCCGGCTCCCTGCTTTTTCTTAAAAAACAGTCTTCTTTTGTGACTGTTCCTCTTTTATGGCTGCAGCCGGAAAAAAAGAAAAGAAAAGCACAGTGAATGCTCCTCTTACATGCACACACACACACACACACATACATATGTATATACACACACACACTTCTGCAACATATATGTATATATACACTTCTGTAACGTGTGTGTATACATACTTCTGCAAGCACTGTATCTGTATTCTAAATTCTTTTTTAAAATAATTTTTTTTATTATGTGTGGGTGCACATGTGGAGGACAACTTGTCGGAGTCAGTTCTTTCCTTCTACCAAGTGTGTCACAAGGGTCCAGGTCCAACTTGGGTTGTCAGGTTTGGCGGCAGGTGCCTTTACCTGCTGAGCTAACTCCAGCCCCTAAACCCAGTTTTTAGCAGTTACTTTTATATATTATAGCAGCCTTTTATGTGCTGATAAATATCACCAAATTATCCTCAGGATTATTACATTTGTCAGCACTTAAAAGCTTGCTTACATCTCTAGTGGCTTAAAAATGGCATCTTGGGGGGCTGGAGTGATGGCTCAGTAGTTAAGAGTACTGACTGCTCTTCCAGAGGACCCGGGTTCAATTCCCAGCACCCACATGGCAGCTCACAACTGTCTGAAGATCCAGTTGCAAGGGATCTGATACCTTCACACCAATGCACATAAAATAAAGTTAAATAAACCATAAAAAAAAATGGCGTCTTGGATCATGGTGTGCCTCAGTGCTAAAGTGTATGCCTACCACATGCAAAGTTCTGGTTCAATTCCCAGTACTGCCCCCACCAGTTTTTTTCCTTTTGTAATTCAAATGTCTTTAATCATGAATAAAGTTAAAACTTGTTTTTGTGGGTTTTTGTCTTTTCTAGGTCTTTCTCTTTTTAGCTGTCTATAAGTAGCCTTTGCCAATTCTTCGGGAAAAAAAATTTTTGTGTCAGTCCAATTTGATAAACAAGTTAAAGAATTTAGAATTAGCCCAATATCAAATCTATGCATTTTCCTTCAATCTGCCCTTTACCTTTAGAGAGGTGTGTTTTTCATCTTATATTTTTATATAGTCCTGTACATTTGTATGTGACTTTGTGGCTTCTGGAACTGATGTCATGCCTGGGAGATCTGCTAAGCTGATGTGTATGAATTCATCCAACTAGTTATTTTTTGGTAATACACAAGTCTTTTCAAAATACCATTGTAAGAGTGTTGATGGTATTCAGGGGAAAACCAAAGCCAGCTGAGCACTGCTTACTCGTTTTTAGGACACCAGCAAGCAGGCAGCTGCTTTGAAGGCTCCAGGAGCTGTGTTCTGTATTGCCCAGGCCTGTCATTTCATCCTGCCCTACAGTGACAGCCCCCAGAAGAGTGTCATTGCCTTTTTGCCTCCTTTGTTCACATCCATGTGAAGGAACGGGCTAGTCACTGGTGTCCCTTCTTACTTTGCTCAGCATGTCTATTAGTTTCTGGTTGACTGTGTCCTTGTCTTCCTGTTTCTGCCCAGTGCCCTTTTCTTCTAGAGCTCCCTCAGATAAAAAACTTCACTGTGCAGGGAAGCCTTGGAACTGAGTTTAGGGGATCAGGTCATCTTGCCTTTCACACAGCCATTGTGCAGCATCCACAGTGCAGTGGTGTGCCTGGGTTTTTTCTGGTGGGACTGTGCAAAACTTTCAAGTAGCCTTACTTACTAACCCCATTGCCATCTGGTCTTCTATTAGGCCTTCTGTTCCCTTCTCTTTTGGTCTGTTTGAGGAATGGTGGTTGACGGACTAGCTCCACTCTCTCCCTGGGGCCATATTCACAGCACTAGGCTGTGTGAGTGGCCTCTCTCGGTGTGGCCAAACTACTCCCTAATTGAGCTGCTACCCTGAACTCACTCAATTAGACCTCCCTGCTACTTAGAGACACCCCCCCCAGCAGCAGTAGCAGCGGTGTTGGTGGCTTCCTCCTCTCTCACTTCATACACACATTGCTCAGTTTCCTCTTGTTCTTTGAAGTCCAATTTTAGTGTTGCGTTGCGTTCTGTTGAACTTGGTCTGAACCTGTGTTGTCTTGGTGGCATCTGGTCTCTGAGATGTCCACCTTGAGTCACCACAGGGCTGTCACTTGAGTCCTAGCTTTGTGGTTTCTAACTAATTAAGGCTTTTATATAGAGAGAGGGCTTTTTGCTTAAACCAGACAGGGGGCCTGAGGATCCAATGGCATCAAAACTGGTCTGGGAAGAGGTCATGTGGTTTATTCGGAGCACCACCCCCTATCTTGATGTTTTCCTGATCTTAGCTCTTACCTGTGCAGGTTTGTTGCTTTAAAAAGGATCCACTTAGGGCTGGGCGGTGGTGGCGCACGCCTTTAATCCCAGCACTCGGGAGGCAGAGGCAGGCGGATCTCTGTGAGTTCGAGACCAGCCTGGTCTACAGAACTAGTTCCAGGACAGGCTCCAAAGCCACAGAGAAACCCTGTCTCGAAAAACCAAAAAAAAAAAAAAAAAGGATCCACTTGTAGCCTAGGCTGGCTTCCTGTCTCCTACTGCTCTGCTGGGAGGGAGTTCGATCTGGAAAGAGGACGCTTTGAGCATTTGTACTAAATGTTACTAAAATGCCTTCACTATCTTAGTGAAATGAAGATGCTTGCCACTTGTCCCTATCACCTTCCTTCCTCTCCTGGGCCCATGGAAACGGTGCTGAGAAAGTCAGCCTCTTGGAGTCTTGGTTTCCTTGTCTCTAAAAAATTGGGATGCGCAGAGGCTCCTTGAAGTGAGGCATGCAAGCCTTGACGTTTTTTGCCTAACACGAACCCAGCATTCAGTAAGTGGTGGTTTCTGATGATCTCGCCCGGGAAGGTGAAGGGGCGTGACTGCAGGTGACATTGAAAAAGCAGGAAGATTATCTTCCCACTGGCTGAATAAGCAGAAGAGGATGGAGAAGACATTATGGAGCAGTAGCCAGTTTCAGCTTATTCCTGTGTCCCGGGAAGCAGTGTTTCATGTTCATAACCACAGCATAGCTTTCACAGACAAAAACAAAATAGCTATTAATGGCACCAGAGGAAAAAATCCAGCGTATATGTGATTGTTTTTATAGTTAAGATATTACAGGATAAATGACTAGGGTTTTCCCCATTATAATGTGCTAGGAAGACATGATTAATCTGCTAAATTAAAGAACACTGATCCTAATGTTTTTAGTGAGTGGAATAATCAAATTCATTATTTTCTGAAGCAGCTGCAAACTTAATCTAAATGAAAAACGAATATAAATCACATCTCTGCATTATAAAAAATGAATTTGATTCCCATCTCTCCCTGGGCTGGGAGAAAGCTGCATTAAGCCCACGTCAAACTGCAAGATGGGGACTTTTGTGAGTCTTTGCATTCCCTGTGGTTTGCTATGTGTAGGAGTTGATGTTGAGTGAGTATTTCCTATAAGTGTAGAGAAATAATTTAAGTCCCTAGTTAGTATGCCATTTACTGATTGCAATTAAATCTTAGTGCAGCACAAATGACAGAGGCTAATTTCCTTAATTTACAAAGAGTTCTGACAATCCAGTAAAAAGGCAACTGTGGGTAGAGGATAAAAAGAGGCAGTTCAGAGACTGGCTGCCTTCAGATTGCCATTATGTGTGAGAAACATGGCAGCCACATTGATAGAAAATCACAAGGCACATCAGGAGGAGGAGGTACCATTTTCCTTCTTCCAGTTAAGTAAAGGTGAAATAGTTTAATGCTTGATGCTGGTAGTTGTGGGGAGCAGCTTTTCCCTGTGGTCTGGGACCGGTAGGCACTTGCCACCTCTTAGAAGGTGCTTTGGCATTTTAGGTTGAAATGCAAAACCTCTCAGTTCTGCGAAGTGTTACAAAAGAGCTGAGATGTCTGTAACGTGTCACCATGCTGTGTGTAATGGCTGATTAGTTTGCTTTCTGGTTTTGGCATCAGTTGACATTGTGCCACAGCTGACCATGGAGGCTATGAAGTTGGAAGAATTTAAGGTATATTAAATATTTTCTCTGCTTTTTTTTTTTTTTTGGTTTGGTTTTTTTTTTTTTTTTTTTTTTTTTTTTTGGTTTTTTCGAGACAAGGTTTCTCTGTGGTTTTGGAGCCTGTCCTGGCACTAGCTCTTGTAGACCAGGCTGGTCTCGAACTCACAGAGATCCGCCTGCCTCTGCCTCCCGAGTGCTGGGATTACAGGCGTGCGCCACCACCGCCCGGCCTTTGGTTTGGTTTTTTGAGACATGGTTTTTCTGTAGTTTTGGAGCCTGCCCTGGAACTCTTTCTGTAGATCAGACTGGCCTCGAACTCACAGAGATCTGCTTGCCTCTGCCTCCTGAGTGCGTGTGTCACTATCACCTGCCTATGTTTCTTTCTTTAAAAGAATTTATGTATGTATGCCTGTTTGTATGTGGATCAAATGCATACAGTCACCCAAGGAAACAAGAAGGGGGGGCATCAGATCTCCCAGGAATTGGCAGTTACAGATAGCTGTGAACTGCCATGTGGGTGCTAGGAACCAGACTTGGATCCTCTGCTAGAGCAGCCAGTGCTCTTAACTGCTGAGCCATTTCTTCAGACCTAGTTACATTTCTTAGGACCTGGACACATACTAGTACATGTTCAGCATTCTCTGAAAAACTCCCAATGGTGCTTTTCCTTTAGAAGAGGGCACTAGAGTGGGGAAGTTTTGTTATTTTTATATTTCTATCCTGTGCTCTGAAGTGTTGTGATATGCATATATTTGTACTTTAAAGACAAACTTATTTAAAAACTTAATATAAAGTAGGCCTGTTGAAATTCTGTGCAGGGAAGAATTAGGAAGCTGCTGTTCGTAAGAATAGAGGCTCATGGGTGAAGTTGACATCCAGACAAAGTCTCTTTCTGTCCTGGGAAAGGAGGCATCAGATCCCCCAAGAATTGGCAGTTACAGATAGCTGTGAACTGCCGTGTGGGTGCTGGGAACCAAACTTGGATCTTCTGGCCATGGGGTATAGAACTTAAAATTACACCTTTTGTTCTCCTTAGTTTGGTATTGTGCCTAGAAACTGAAATTATCTGTGAATTCACCTTGCCTGCAGATTGTTACTGAGTGTTGCTTGTTAGCAGCTCTGGGGAGGAGTCTTCACATTGTTGCTGCAGAAGAAGGAAGTGTCACTGTGCCGCACAGGAGAGCACCCCCTTTCCCCTTTTGCAGAAAAATAGGATCCTCTGGTGTCCGCTGTAGTGTGCTGCTTTGCTGTGTCCCTGCTATGCCTGCAGCCTGGAGAGGAGGCCTCTCTGAAGCCCCTTCAGCTTCACATCTGTCTGAAAGTGCTTTGCCGCTTTCCTAGCTTTCTTGACTTTGTGAGGACTCCATCCCTTCCCTTCACTGTGCTGACACAGTGCTGTGAGACGGTGACATCCGACCCTTTCTTAGGAGAAAGATTACATCTCTTGTTAAATTTTGTTTTCGTTACTGATGAAATGACTGTCTAAAATGCTATTTTTATTCCTTGTTTTTAAAAAGCATCTGTTCATATTTGTGGAGTTTTTATTTGTGATATTCAGCTTTTATTGATTTGTGAATCCCATGGATTTTGTATTTTGCAAATTCTTTTCATAATCCTTTCTGCCCCCTTCTTTTCTTTCTTTTCTTCCTTCCTTCCTTCCTTCCTTCCTTCCTTCCTTCCTTCCTTCCTTTCTTTCTTTCTTCTTTTTTTTTTTTTGTGGTTTTTCAAGACAGGGTTCTCTGTATAATCCTGGCTGTCCTGGAACTTGCTCTGTAGACCAGCTGGCCTGGAACTCACAGAGATTCTTCTGCCTCTGCTACTGAGTGCTGGGACTAAAGGCGTGCACCACTACCTGGCTTTTGTAAGCATTTTTAAGATAGAAAAGCTTTATTTCTTTGGTTAAACCTCCACATTTGTACATCAACATGCCTTCTTTCCAGGGAATGTTATACAGGAAGGATTTAGTGATAAAGTTTATCAAGTTCCCCAAGCCACTTCTGTTTAGTAATTGTCCTTTTCCCCTTCTTTGAAAAAGCCCCTGAAATGACTGATCTCCCTGACACCAGCAGCTTCTGTGGCCCTACTCTTCCCCTGTGCCTTGTCCCTGCTGAAGCAGGAGCTTCCAGCACGTCCTTCCTTCCTGGTTCTCTGGCTGTATCTCTTGACACATGGAATTCCTTCTGTGGGCACAGTTTCTCTACAGGACTGTTAGGGCCTAGAGATCATCCTCTTTGGTCTCTTTGGTCTTATTTGCAGTAGCGTTTGCTCAGGTGGTCTCTGTGACCATGTCCTTGCTGTAAAGATGACCTAGTCTTAGTGGTTTTGATGGCTAGAGGAGTGCCACTCCCCGGGACGCTTGTGCCCGACACACAGCAGACTCCCAGCTTGTATGTACCAGTGAGTTTGTTAACCCTGTTACATTCCATCTGGTTAGATTTTCTGTTCTCTCCCTCTCTCTTTTTTTCTCTCTCTCTGGTTTTACAAGACAGGGTTTTTGTGTGTAGCCAGGATTTGTTGTGGAATGATGAGAAATTTAAAATGCCTTGTGGTAATGTTGGCTCTGTTGCGCTAAATTGAATACTTTTGATTTTACTTCACAAGCCTAACTGCTAGGTGGGCTGGGGCACTGTATAGCAGTGGAGACTTAGCAGTGCATGAGCTCTGGGTGCTGTGTCTAGTACTGTGCTGGGGACTCTGGGGACTGGTAACTAGAAAACACTAAACGCATGTGGCTTGTATTATTGGACATCAATGTCAATGTTCTAGGATAGATGTGATTTTTAAAGTCTTTTTGTGTTTTTTTGTTTGTTTTATTTTTTTTGAGAAACGGCTGTCCTAGAATTAGCTCTGTAGACCAGGCCAGCCTGGTTTTACAGATACTTACTTGCGTCTGCCTCCCAAGTGCTGGGATTAAAGGTGTGCCACCACCTGCCAGCTTTAAATCATTTTTAAAAGAAACTTAACAAAAAATTCCAATGGCCTGCATTCTATTTATGAATTCAGTTAAGAAGACAGCATTGTCTCACAGCTGAGATATATGTCTTCATTTGCCCATATAAAAACTCCTTATTAAAATAGTGGGCCATTGAGATGGCTCACTGAGGGGAGTCATGTGTTACCAAGCCTGGTGACCTGAGTTCAATACTTGAAATTCACATGGTGAAAGAAGAGAAAAGATTGCCACAAGTTGTCCTTTGACTACCACATGTGTGTGTTCTCTTTCTCATGTACACTGTAAAAAAAGATTATGCCTTTTTCTTCCTTGTGCCCTATTTTATTTATGGCCCCAGATTCCTTATAACCCCGTGCTGCTGTGTTGCCGGTTGTCCCTCATTCTGACACAATCGCAAGTGATCACTTGTGGTTTTTGTTTTAAATAGTCAATACCTGTATGTAACCAGTAATTTGGTTTTTTTCCCCCTCTCTGTTTCTCTTTTTGTTTGTTTGTTGTTGTTGTTTTTTTCTAAGATAGAGTTTCTCTGTGTAGTTCTGGCTGTCCTGGAACTTACTCTGTAGACCAGGCTGGCCTCAAACTCAGAGATCCACCTGCCTCTGCCTCCCGAGTGCTGGGATTAAAGGTGAACGCCACCACTGCCTTTTTTCCATCTTTCTTAGATGGTTGTGTGTGCCTTCAGTTTCCCTTGTTGCTTTGGCTCACTTCCAAATACAAAAATGTTAAGAATAACATGGCAGCTGGGCTTGGTGGCGCACACATTCAATCCCAGCATTCGTGAGGCAGAAGCAGGTTGATCTTTGTGAGTTTGAGGCCAGCCTGGTCTACAAACTGAGTTATAGGACAATTAGAACTGTTACATAGAGTAACCTTGTCTCAAAAAACTTTAAAAAAAAAAGATAGAACAAAAAAGGAAAGATAAAGAATGGGTATGGTAGAGCCAAGTGTGGTGGTGCACACCTTTAATCCTAGTATTCAAGAGGCAGAGACAAATGGATGTCTATGGATTTGAGACTGACCTGGTCTACATAATAGATTGGAGGACAGCCAGGCCTATGAAGAGAGAGACTGAGACCCTGTCTCAAAATATTAAAAAAAAAAAAAAGGAAGGGGGAAGAAAGAATGGTGATGGTAGAAAGTGTTGTCTGTCTTAGAAGCCTTGATGGGACGCCTTAGCCAAAGTGTTTACCAGAATGTGCTCTCCAGAGCACTGATGCTTTAGAATACTAATGTCATACCTTGAGAGGAGAGTTCCACAGTTAAATGAGTTTGCAAACTGCTGAGTTAAACAGAATGGTGTCTGCAGAACCCTTTCAGATGGGTTATTATGCTAATGTCTTTTAATCCCTAGGAGGTAAGGATGTTGGGGCTAGCACATGTTATGTTGAATACATTTTGGGAAGAGACAATGATTCTTTCTAAGGATGATGTTATTGCTTTGCAGTAGATACTGTTTGTTATGTTTCTAGAGTAGGGCTCTATTGCTTATCGGACTGCTGTTTTCTTACTCTGAAGGGGTGTTTACTTCTGAGATGAATTTTTGGCATGATAATGTGGCTGAGCAAGTTTCTCTGACTTTCTGATGCCACGAGTAATCTTAGCAGTGTCCAAACCTTAGCCAGTGCTCCTCATTCTTGGCGTTTGCAGAGGGCCTTGCAGTGCCTTAGCTGAAGCAGACTTCTTTCAGTTGCCCGTCTCTGGGAGTCAGCTTTGTGCCAGATGCACTAAAATGCCTCTGTGTCTCCGCACGCGGCTAGAACTGTGTGAACGGCCTGGAGATCGTTTGTGCCTTGGCACTTCTGTGTCTTTTTCATTTAGTTCTGCCAATTTATGTTATGCTAAAAATATGTCCATTTCATGCAGATTTCAAATTGACTTCAATCAGAAGTCTAGGATAAATAGAAGCATAACATTCCTCTTTGACATAAATGTTTTAGCTCAGATTCTGACAAGATTGAAAATTCTGATGTGATCCACTCAAACTAACTGATTGATCCTTTCCTGCAAGAGTCTTAGATTTAGATTTAGACTTGTTTTACAGGCTTTACTTTTTTTTTTGGTGGTTATACCCTAGTGAATTATTCTGCTTGCTTTTGTCTTTGTTTTTATAGCCTCCTGAGTTGAGTCACTTATTTTCACTTTTTATTGCTTAAGATAAATTGTTAAGGCACTCATTTCCCTTGTACTTTTTTGTTGTAGATGATGCTTTCTGAGCCTCGATGTTTTATTATGAAAAATTTCCAAGCTGCAGAAAAATTGAAAGGTTTTCACAGTGGCCACTTGACTGCTGTGTGCACTGTTAACAGTTTACTGTGTTTGCTTTGTCACTTGTCTGTCTATCTGGTCTGGGAGTTAGTGCTCAAGTGAATCGGAGACAAGCAGACTTACTCTCAGGCCCTTCTTGCTCGCGATTCAGTACTTAGTATGGAGCATTTCCACAGGTTGGCTAGATGTGATGGTGTACTTCTGTAAGCCAGGCATTCAGGACAAGCCTGAGTGTGAGGCCGGACTGCTCTGTGGGGTGAGGCCCTGACTCAGAAAGCAAAATATCTCTTGGTTGGATTTCAAAACCAAATTATTATTATTATTATTATTATCATCATCATTTTGGTGTTTCGAGATAAGGTTTCTCAGTAGTTTTGGAGCCTGACCTGGAACTAGCTCTTGTAGACCAGGCTGGCCTCGAACTCACAGAGATCCGCCTGCTTCAGCCTCCTGAGTGCTGGATTAAAGGCATACAACACCACTGCCCGGCTATAAAATTAGAATTATTAGTTCTAGTTTTGTGTTTACCTTAGCAGCTGTGTGTTAGTATGTACGTGCATGTTGTCTACCTGTGTGTGTACACACATGCATACCGCAGTGTTATTGAGGTTAGAGGACAGCTTTGGGAAATTGATTCTTCTTCCATCATAGGGGTTCTAAGAAACTGAACTTAGCTTCACCCATTGAGCCATCTCACCAGCTCCTTCAGTGGTTTCGAGTGGTTCAGTGCTGAAGGTTCTAGGTCAGGAGTGGTGGGAGCAGTGTCCCGGGCATGCTAGTGCCATGAGTAGCATGGAGGGCCCTCCACTCCCAAGGTGCCCATCACTCTTCTTTCTTTTGTCTGAAATAACACTTTCCTTCAAGGGACAGGGACTGTGCATTTCTTGTTCTTCAAAGGTATGTGGGGAAAGCCTAATCACGATTACACTGGAAAGAAGTTTGTTCCATTCACTGGTTTGAGTTGCTGGATGCTTGAAAAACTAGTGATTAGAAGTATGTGAGTGGAGGCTGGGGAGATGTTTCATTCAATAAAGTGTTCACAAGCATGAGGATCTGAGTTCCAATACCTGGTACCCATGTAGCAAGAACAAGGAGGGCAGTGAGATAATTCAGCATCTGCCTTAAAGCCTGATGTGTAGGAGTGGCGGGGTGCTTCCCGCCACCCGGCTAGCTTTACCCGAAATAATTACACGGAAACTGTATTCTTTTAAATACTGCCTGACCCATTAGTTCCAGCCTCTTATTGGCTAGCTCTTACATATTGAGCTAACCCACTTCTAATAATCTGTGTAGCCCAGGAGGTGGCTTACCAGGAAAGATCTTAACCTGCGTCTGTCTGGAGTGGGAGAATCATGGCAACTGACTGACTCAGCTTCTTTCTCCCAGCATTCTGTTCTGTTTACTCCGCCTACCTAATTTTATGTCCTATTAAAGGGCCAAGGCAGTCTCTTTATTTAACCAATGAAATTAACACAAAACAGAAGACTTTCCCCCCATCACTAATGAGCTGGGCTCGATCTCCCAGTCCTTGTGAGGGAAAGAATCAACTTCCAAAAGTTGTTCTCTGGTCTCTGCATGGGCACCGTGGCATCTCAGACATAAGTAAATAAAATGAAATTAAAAAAAATGATTGGAACTGTGGTTAAGAGCACAGGTTTGGTCTTCAACACCCACAGGGTGGCTTACAACCATCTATAACTGCAGTCCCGGTGGATCTATCACTCAATTCTGACCTCTGAGGACACAGAGTGTACATGGTACATAGTCATACTGTCAGGCAGAACACTTGTACACACAAATAATAATAAAAATTTTAAAACTGGACTTGGGGACATGTGCCTGTTATTGCAGTGCTCTGGGGCTTGTTGGCTAGCAAGATTACCAGTTGGTGAGCTCAGTGGAAGACTACTCTCAATAAAAGAAGGAAGATGCCAGTGTTGTTGACCTCTGGTCCCTATAAACATGCTCACACGTGTTCCGGCCCATATGATGTGTACATAAACATATACACAGACATAAACCATGCATAGAGAATTATACAAGGCAGGTGTTATACGAAGTGGAATATTTTTGTAGAGCCCTTTAGAGACCCTCAGCTGTAGGTGAATAGTAATTTTTCTTGAAGGGCACCACTTTTCCTCAGCTGAGTCAGCCTTCCTATGCATTCAATGTTTTACTTTGATCAAATTGAGTGTTGAGCGAGAAGAATGATACCGGGCTAATTGATTGTACACTTATTTGGCTTTAGGTGAATTGATGGAGAGATGGAAGATGAAAACTAATCAAGAGGAGGAATGTTCAGGCAGACCCT
This sequence comes from Microtus pennsylvanicus, assembly GCF_037038515.1. Taxonomy (NCBI): domain Eukaryota; kingdom Metazoa; phylum Chordata; class Mammalia; order Rodentia; family Cricetidae; genus Microtus; species Microtus pennsylvanicus. Next base: position 47,967,089 of record NC_134587.1, on the reverse strand, counting down.
AGGAGTGCTAGCTGCCGAGTTGATGTGAGCTCGTATTTATGCTGCTTGTCTTGCTGAGGAGCTCTGGCGAATTACGGATGCTCTTTGTCTCTGCAGATTACGCCTCGTGTCAGTAGAAATGGACAGCAGCAGTTTCATTCAGTTCGATGTGCCTGAGCACAGCAGCACTGTTCTGAGCCAACTAAACGAGCTCCGCCTGCAAGGGAAGCTATGTGACATCATCGTCCACATTCAGGGTCAGCCATTCCGAGCCCACAAAGCTGTCCTCGCGGCCAGCTCCCCGTATTTCCGGGACCATTCGGCATTGAGCACTATGAGTGGCTTGTCGATATCTGTGATTAAGAACCCCAGCGTGTTTGAGCAGTTGCTGTCCTTCTGTTACACTGGAAGAATGTCCTTGCAGTTGAAGGATGTTGTCAGTTTTCTGACCGCAGCCAGCTTCCTTCAGATGCAGTGTGTCATTGACAAGTGCACGCAGATCCTGGAGAGCATCCACTCAAAGATCAGTGTGGGAGATGTTGACTCTGTCACCATTGGTGCTGAAGAGAATCCCGAGAGCCGGAATGGAGTGAAAGATGGCAGCTTCTTCGCCAATCCTGTTGAGATCTCCCCTCCATATTGCCCTCAGGTACGGCAGCCTCCAGTCAGCAGCGATCTCCGGATGGAGACAACCCCCAACAAAGCCCTTCGGAGCCGCTTACAGGAAGAGGGACACTCAGATCGGGGGAGCAGTGGCAGTGTGTCTGAGTACGAGATTCAAATTGAAGGGGACCACGAGCAAGGGGACTTGTTAGTGAGGGAGAGCCAGATCACTGAGGTAAAAGTGAAGATGGAAAAGTCTGAGCGGCCCAGTTGTTCTGACAGCTCCTCCCTGGGTGATGATGGCTACCACACAGAAATGGTTGATGGGGAGCAAGTTGTGGCGGTGAACGTGGGTGCCTATGGCTCTGTGCTCCAGCATGCGTATCCCTACTCCCAGGCAGCCTCACAGCCTTCCAGCATGCCAGAAGCTTTTGGAAGTCAGAGTAATTCCAGCCCATCCAGGTCCATGCTGAGCTGCTTCCGAGGCCGTGGTGCCCGCCAGAAGCGGGCTCTGTCTGTTCACCTGCACAGTGACCTGCAGGGTGCAGTGCAAGGATCTGACAGTGAAGCCATGATGAACAATCCCAGTTATGAGAGCAGTCCCCGGGAGAGGAGTGCAAGGGGTTACTGGTACCCATACAATGAGAGGTTGATCTGTATTTACTGTGGGAAGTCCTTTAACCAGAAGGGAAGCCTCGACAGGCACATGCGACTGCATATGGGAATCACCCCCTTTGTGTGCAAGTTCTGTGGGAAGAAGTACACACGCAAGGACCAGCTGGAGTACCACATCCGGGGCCACACTGATGACAAACCATTCCGCTGTGAGGTCTGTGGAAAGTGCTTTCCATTCCAGGGCACCCTCAACCAGCACCTGCGGAAAAACCACCCAGGTGTCACTGAGGTCAGGAGTCGCATGGAGTCTCCCGAAAGAACAGATGTGTACGTGGAACAGAAACTTGAAAGTGATGTGTCAGTCTCAGAAATGGCTCTAGATTCCCGAATGGAGATCCACACAGTATCTGATGCGCCTGACTAAGGTGCTGCAGAGAACGAGCTCCTGAACAAAGCACATCAGTCAATGCATAGTTGTGATTTGCTTTGTTGTAATCTTTGGTTTTCCCCATCTGGAAATCTCTTGGTTTCTTGGTAGTTTCTCTGAAGGTTCTGGGTGTGGCACTTGTGTTTACCCTTATCTCCTCTTCCCTCCCCCAGGAGCTCAAAGCATGAAGGGCAGCAGAGCCAGGGAGAACACAGACTGACAGTATTCCTCCTTGGCTGATTGCTTCTCCCAACTCTGCCAGTGATTTAGCTATGCCAACTGGTTGACCCCACGTTCTCTGCCAAGAGGCGGGCACTCTTTGACTGTGGGTGCTAGCCCCAGTGCATTTTAATGGAAAGAGGCTAGGATGCCGTCAGCTGATACAAATGGGTAACCTTTTCTAATTTAAAATTAGTTTTAGGGGTAGTTAGACAATTTATATATATATATAATAAAGTGGTTATTATATATATAGTATATATACATTCTCAAATTGGGGTTTATTCTGGTTGAGGTGAATGTAAGAGGAATATATAATTTAATACAATGTGAACAGAGTCTGACTCTGTTTCAACCCCGCCTACTATGTTAGTTTCCACCCTTTGTTTTCCTTACTGAAGAATGTCAGTAGATTTTCACATACAGTAATCATTGTGTCCAAATGCAAGCAAAGCAAATCACAGTGTTCATAGCTCTGCTTCATAACAAACACATAAACCAAATGCCATAAAACTCCTTCAACTGTAGTGGGAACCATTTGGAACTTTTGTTCGTTGTCCAGCTGTGCTGGATGACCTGTGGTGCTGACCTTTCTACACAGTGTAGTGTTATACTAGCCAACCCCAAAGGAGCAGTGGTTTTCAAGGTTTTTACTACAAATCTACCTACCTTCATTCTGTACTGTAGAAGCATACATACCAGGTAACTAATCAGATCACTCCACCGTGAGTAGTGCTCTCACTAAAGGGCAGGAGTTTGTAGCACTTGCCTACAAAATTCTCCAGGTAGTGTTGTGCTTTATCGTTTGTTTTCTTTTGGTTTTTCTCTCTCTCCTCAAACAGCCAGTTCAGGTGCACAACAACTTTTTCTATGCAGTTCCCAGGGAAGCTGCAGAACTTGGAATTTGTACTTTTTGTAAAGCTGTACTCTACGGGAATTGCAAGCAATATATCTAGTCTTAGTATTGTGTGTGCTAATGAGAGCCTCAGTGGCTCCTCCACTCTCTCAGTGTTTCTTGCTTAAAGAAAAAAATGTCAAAACCATCTAAGATCCTCAGTGTGTCACCAAATCTGTGTGTATGTCTCACCATTTTTGGTCACGTGGTGCTATTTTTATGTTAAGTATCTTTTAGGTCAGTATCGTCTAGAAAATGTGAAACCTACGAGTAGTGATGACTTATTTACTTTCCTCTCAAGTTCACAGCTTGAAAAGAAACCTCAAAAGCATGTGCTGGCAAACGGGTTATGTCTGAGTTGTGTCTGGTCAGCGCTTTGGAAAATGTCTGTTTGCTCTTAGGTTCATACACACCAACAGGCTTCACAAATGCTCTGGTTCTGTGAACTCAGGCAGAGAGGGCAATTTGATAGGCAGTTTACAGGCCAGGTTTGCGGCTGACTGCAGAGACAGCAGCGCTCTAGTCTCTGCCTGAGTACCTGGGCTCTGAGACCCAGACTCAAGCAAAACCCAGAAACTGAGGACCAACCTCAGAGGCTAGGAGCTAAGGAATACAAAATAGATGTTTGCTGATTTGCCATGCTTTTTTGGCTCTTAAAATACCAAGAATGATGGGTTTGGGGGGAGGTGTTTTTGTTTAATTTGTTTGGTGGTTTTGTTTTTTGTTTTGTTTTGCAGGAAGTGGGGGAGGTTCAAGATGGGGTTTCTCTGTGTAGCCCTGACTGTCCTGGACTTGCTCTGTAGACCAGGCTGGCCTCGAATTCAGAGATTCTCCTGCCTCTACCTCCCGAGTGCTGGGATAAAGGTGTGTGTCATCACCACCCAGCTTTTTTTCCTTTTTTTTTTTTTTTTTTTGCCGAGGGGGGTGTTATTTGAGAAAAAGTTTGATTCCAGCCCTTCCTTCATGTGTAGCAGCCCCGGTGCACACAGTGGCACCGCCCTAGCACACAGGATCTGCTCATATGTGAATTGCTCGCCTCACCTCAGTGTTAACTCCTGTAGATGACTAATCCTGCCGCTCCTAGAGCGGCTCTTCTGATCGGGTATACGGTATGCCTTCTCCTCGTCAGACTGCCTAAATCGGGGTTCTCTCCCTGAAGCATTTGTTCAGCTGAGGAAGCTGACCGCCTCAAGGGAGAATGGACTCCCAAGTGTTTACCTACTTAAGTGTGTTCTGAGGTTTCAGGTAAATGTTTGTGATTTTTCATTTTCCTTACACAAATATATTTTGTTTTGATTTTTCTTTTTGAGAATTAAATGCAAAACTTCTTTTTTTTATTATTTTGTGTTGTGATACCAGTTAAGTTTGTGACAAGAAAGGCCCCAAATCCAAGGATGTGCGACGTGGAGCTCAGGGAAGGAGCCTCCTTTTCACTTTTTGTGGTGAGGGGAGCGCACTCTGGCCGCACGCCCATGTCCTGGCTCTTGTCACTGTCTGTCTGAACTTATGTGCATGTAGTTCTTGTTTCTGAACTTACGTACTTGTAGTTCTTATGTTTGTCAATTTGTTTAGCTGGTTTGAGTTTACCAAAGAGTGACTTATCCAAAATTGTCTTTGACAAAAATATACATTGCTTTGATTGTACAGTTCAGGTTCTAACATTGTAATGGGACTGTTAAGGGGCAGAAAACCAATTTGAGTTTTTAATGGTCATGATTCCGCATTTTGCAAGTTGCGCTTGCTCCCATTCGTGTTGCTAACACTTTACCCTCTCCACTGCTAGCAGTGTTAAAAATGAATTCTCAAGCCATAACACAGTACTGTAAAGTTCACGGGGCTTTGAGGGAGGCAGGGCCCAGGCCAGCACAGCACTGCATAGCCTATCTGCACACTTGCACTAGGTGCCTGCGGTGGGCATGGCTGCCGAGGGCTCTCCATGCAGACAGGGCAACAGCGGTCAGTTGTGCCTAGCTACATGAGGATGTGCCAGGAGAGCCAGCTTGGCCACTCGAGCAGGCTTCTTTCCCTTAAGCTCACTGTGTAACTCCTTAGAGCGACTCCTTGTGGACAGCAAACCTGTCCCTGTACAGTTGTAGGTTAGGTCTCTCACTATAGCAGACGCAGAAGTCCACTAAGATAAACATATGTGAAGACATCCTTTACAGTGAAGTATGTCCTGCCTTCATACAGGCCTGTGCGTAATTGAGTCTCTTCTCAGCTACCTTTCCATGTTAGACAATGTGAAGACAGCCACAGCACCCTTCCTTCCCTGTGACATTTACCCCATTGCACAAACTGTGAAGACGTTTTATACTTTTGCTAACACTTGTGGTTTTCAGTCCTTATGTTTCTTCATCAGTCTTCTGCCCTCTCGTTTCTACTAAAGCTGTAAATACATTTAGAAACCGTTTGTAAATACAACGACAAAGATGAGTTCATTTTCCCATTCAGTGGAAAAGCCTCCCGATCAATTGGCTCTGCCTTGGCAATTTTTTGTTGTTGGTGGGGATTGTTTGTTTGTTTCCTTCCTTCCTTCATTCCTCCTTTCCTTCCTCCCTTCTTTTCTTCCTTCCTCCCTCTTTTCCTTTCTCTCTCCTCCCTCCCTCTCTCTTTCGAACAGCAGAAAGGATACTGTCGGTTCACTGTTAAGTAGAATATACTGTAGGACTAAATTGGTAATTTTTAAATCTTCCCAGAGCTTAAGTGTATGTCTCTTCTAAGGACAGCAAGTATAACCACCTCTTTTGTTTTACCCTTAGCCCAGACCACAGGCCTGCATATTTTTTTGTATGTGAGTTTGATTTTAACAACCTGGATTCTGGGGAAATTTGCAGGAACACAAAGCAAGGGCTAGGGGAAATGGTCCATGTGAATGAGCTCTACTTTAGGTTGATGTGTCTTATTTTAAGCTTTCCACTTGTTACTGTTACTGTGATGTTTTTGTTATCACTGTTGTTAAATTCTATAATGGTTTCCTGTGAAGCCTCCACTGAAAGGGACTCAAATATGCAACATCTAAACTATTTTCCAAGGGCTCATGCCCCTTGAATGGTGCTTCTAGCCTGGTCAGGGTTATTTATTAAATTTTATATATGAAAGTATTGGGAAATTATGTAAACTCTTTATAAGAAACTGTCTAGTTCTTACATCGTAGATTTCATATACTCAGTGCAGCTGAACTGAGAGTTCAGCGAAGTCATTCACTCTGTTCCACATTTGTAATGGTCGCCACACGTCGTCTTCAGGAAGTACCAGAGTTCCCACTCTTCCTGCCAGGGCTTGTCAGCTCCAGGTGCCCCCTGGGTCTGGCACAGACAGGGCTATCGCTGCTCCTCAGTAGCTACTGGAGTAAGCCTCGCTCACTGCTCATTGGCAGATTGAGCACACAGACCTCCCATTGCCCTTCAGTGACAAGTTATGCTGTGAACTCAGCCTCGGGACTTGGAGACTAAGTCCCAGGCTGCTGCCCTGACTAGAGCAAGAGGTAAACTCACTGCCTCCCCTGAGAACGACCTTTTCCTGATGTGAAACCATTTCTTAACACTTCAGCAGTAGGGCTAATACAATGTCCGTTACAAATGACTGAGCAATTTGAATGACTTCACATGGTGTCATTATCTTGCAATATAAACTGGTAACCTCACAACGCCACACTTCATCACCACGTGAAGTAAATGAAGCTAGCTAAGCGGATGCTGTATCAACTAGTAACTTGCCATTAAGGGTTATTTTATAGCATGAATTGAAGACTATTTATTCAAATGATATTTTACTCTTGTATTCATTTTGCTTTAGGTTTGTGACATGAATATTTCAGTGCTGCTTAATTTTGTTCTGAATTCTTGTTTCTTGCTTGTAAATGGCTTTTTTATGATATAAAGTCATTGGGAATTGCTGTTTGTAAATAAAGATGCTGCCAGAGCAACCTTGCTGTGGTCTCTATCCCCACCCACCTGTGGCCTCGGACACACTCACCCACCCGTGGCCTCTGGTGCACTCCTGCCTCTGATGAGCATCTGTTTGTCTAGCCCCTGGTTTCCTGAAAGGCTGAGAAAGCCTAGGTGTACCCCAAGGAGACTGAAGCAGCTGTGGTATTCTGGTCCTTTCTGTGTGCCAAAGACTAGGTGTCCTCAACATTGATGCTGCGTGCTTTCCCCACCCAACTGTAGACGCTCCCTGTGACAACTCTGGGGTGCCTTGCCCAGTGCAGCATGCAGTGGGGTAGTCCATTCATTCTGTGCTTAGTTGACAGTGACCATGGCTGCTGCTCCTCTTTTCTTCTGTTCCTTGCCGTCTCCCCTCTTGCACACACCTGTACTGGACAGTTACTAGTGGAGCTGTTAACAGTCCCACCCTTCAGCCTGTCAGCTCCTTATTGCACAAATCGTGCAGCCTTGTCCTTGTGTTCTCAGCACAGGCCCTGTACACAGCTCGATGGGTGGCTGGCAGGTGTTAGGTGAAAGAGTTAGCAAGCCCAGATCTGGAGGACTAAAAGGGGGGGAGGGGATGCAGTGTGGGTCAACTTGGTTCCCGTGATTCTACCGTTTGACTATTGCTTGTGAGTCACGGCTGCTGGAAAGTTCTCTCGTCTGAGCAGGGCTCCCTTATATAACTTTGGGCATTCTCTACTTTAGGGTTTTATTTTACTTTCTGAGACCACCTCACACATAGTCCAGCATGGACTCACACTCTTGATGTAGCCAAGGATGACCTAAAACTTCTGATCTCTTGCTTGTAGCTCTGGACTGCTGGGATTAGGAGCACACACCACCCCATCTGGTTTATATTGTGTTGGAGTTCCAGCTTGGGGCTTTCTACGTGCTGGGCAAGCCCTGTGCCAGCTGAGCCACACCTCTAGTCCCTGTTCACGCTTTAACCGTGGAACCCACTTTTGACAAGTCTTGGTAGAATTAAGGTGGTGGACCCCAGAACCTGGATGCTTGCTGCTTTGGCAATCAAGTTACTTCTGTATTCCTGTCATCCTAACTAGTCACTTTCAGATGAATCGTTCATCACACATCTGGGGCCCTGGAGCTGGCTTCAAAGAATTTTCTAAATTTTCTTTTCTTTCCTTAATCCCTTCACTTTCTTCCCTCAGTTTTCTAAGTATTAATGTAAGCATCAGAGGGTGGGTATTGCCTTGACTTTGAGACTTCTGGGGTCTGAGGTTAGAGGCCATCATTGAAGTTCTTTGAGGCCTCGCCAAATCTCAGTATCCTTGCTTTGATGGATGATTCTTGTTCTCCAGGGTACTCTGGCTTCCCTTCCCCAGGGAGTCAGCCTCTGGCACTGTTGAGATGGGGGAAAGGAATTCCTTGTCTTGCCTGTGCACACGGGAGGCATGCTGGACTGGTTGCGAGTCTGGTCCCCTTTCTCTTTACCCTTTAATCACAACTTCTTGACGCCATGGTCTTCTCCGTGTCTTCCTCACACATTGTAGGCAAGCACTAACCCACTCAGCCCTCCCTGCCTGCTCTGATGTGGCTAGGCGGGTGGTGAAATAGGGGCCTGCTACCAGGTTACAATACCAACCACCTCTTCCTCATCCCCCCCCCCCTTTCCCCTGGCCTCCTGATTAGGCCTCTTGCCACCAGGCTCTGTTGAAAGCCTCCTGTTGGGGATATTATTTTAAGGTGTGCTGCTGTTTGTGCTGCATTTGTTTAACTCTGAAGCTGTGATTCTTTGCCTGTCTAAACAGCTGATGGTCTAATAAGAGCTGAATGGCCAATACCGATGCAGGAGCAAGGATAGGCGGGGCTGGCAGGCAGAGAGAATAAATAGAAGGAAGAGGAAGAGCAACAACAGAACCAGGGGAGGAGGACATCAGGGGCCACCCACCCAGCTACACAGCAGCCACGGAGAAAGAAAGAAAGGTACACACTTAGTACCTTTAATGGAGGATAAAAGCACAGAGGCAAAAGGTAGTCGAGATAATTTAAGAAAAGCAGGCAAGAAACAAGCTGAGCTAAGGCCGAGTGATTATAAGTAAGAATAAGCTTCTGTGTGTGATTTTTCTGGGAGCTGGGTGGTGGGCCCCTCAGCCAAAAGAGTAAAACACAACAGGATCCACTTCTCATTGTGGCATTTTGCTCTTAAACACAACATGCATGTGTGTGCACGCACACATGACATACAATGCTTTAGGAACTAATGTATAAAAGTGTGTAATGTATGGGTGGGAACACACACATGCAAAATATGTAAAAGTAACAAGACAACTTTTGGGTTCCAGTAGCAAACACGGGTCGCCAGTTCTCTGAACCATCATGGGGTTCCAGTAGCAAACACGGGTCGCCAGTTCTCTGAACCATCATGGGGTTCCAGTAGCAAACACGGGTCGCCAGTTCTCTGAACCATAATGGGGTTCCAGTAGCAAACACGGGTCGCCAGTTCTCTGAACCATCATGGGGTTCCAGTAGTAAACACGGGCCGTCAGTTCTCTGAACCGTCATGGGGTTCCAGTAGCAAACACAGTTTGTCAGACTTGTGTAGCAATCATTTTATGCTTCTTTCCCCCCAAGACAGGGTTTCTCTGTGTAGTCCTGGCTGTCCTGTAACTTGCTCTGTAGACCATGCTGGCCTCACACAGAGATCCACCTGCCTCTGTTTCCTGAGTGCTGGGATCAAAGGTGTGCGCCCCCACACCTTGCTCACCTGATTTTGGTTTCATGATCCTGTCCTTTCGTCACCGCTTTGAGCCTCTGCTTTCAGACTAGGTGTTATCTTGTTCCTGTTCCCTTCTGGCAGGATCTAGGTTCTCAAGGGTCCTCAAAGCTAGTCCCAGTTTTAAAAATAAAAATTAGAAAAAAATTGGCTGGGGCTAATATGTCTTGAGAATGTAAAAGGCAGCCAGGCTGTGGTCGCACATGCCTTTAATCCCAGGAAAGAACACACCAAACGCTGTCTCCTGACTTTTACATATGTGCTTTGGCTTGTGTGTGTGCCCACCCATATATCACGCACTTTCAAGCATTAAATAGTTTCTAAAATATTGTGTGTCTGGGTGGTGGTGACGCACACCTTTAATCCCAGCACTTGGAAGGGAGAAGCAGGCAGATTTCTGTGTGTTCGAGGCCAGCCTGGTCTACAAGAGCTAGTTCCAGGACAGCCAGGGCTACACAGAGAAAGCCTGTCTCAAACAAACAAATGAATATTGTGTGTATGTGTATGTGTGTGTATGAGCAAAATGCCACAGCAGAATGTGGAGCCTTTCAGCAGAGCCTGGTGGCCAGAGGCTCATTCAGGAGGCCAGAGAAAGGGGAGGGGGGGCGATGGAGAAGAGGGAAGAAGGCAACAGGCGATTTCTGAGTGTGAGGCCAGCGTGGTTTGCGGAGCACCAGGACAGCCAGGGCTGCACAGTGAAACACTGGGGAGAAAAAAGAAAAAAGAAAAAAATGTGTCTGACCCAGTACAGTGTCTTATGCCTGTGATCCTAGCACTTGGGAGGTGGAGACCGAAGGACCAGGGTCCTCTTTGTCTACATAGCAAGTTGGAAGTGAGCCTAAGCTGCATGAAGTCTTGTGCCTAAAATAACAGCAAAACAGAGAAACACAAGGGCTGGAAAGACTGCTCAGCAGTTAGAGTGCTCGCTGTTCTAGAGGGCTAGAGTTTGCTTCCTCTAGAGCAGTGCTTCTCACCCTTCCTAAGGCTGCAGCCCTTTAACACAGCTCCTCGTTTGTGGTGACCCCAGCCATAAAATTGTTTTCATTGCTGGGAAATGGTGGCACTACCTTTAATCCGAGCACTTGGGAGGCAGAGGCAGGCAAATCTCTGAGTTCAAAGCCAGCCTAATCCACAGAGCGAGTTCCAGGACAGCCAGGGCTACATAGTGAGACTCTGTCTCCAAAACAAAAATAAAACCCAGAAAAAAAATCAATGCAATATACATTAAATATAAATGTGCCGATTTACCACTTATAGATAGCTATTTTTATTGAACACTTAATATTTAATGAGATAACAATAAGCAGTAAATATAGGTAATTAGAAAATAAGGATGGGTTTGAGGCCATATGTTAGGTTTATTTATATTCCTTTCTTTCTTTTCTTTTTTTTTTTTTTTTTTAGGCAGGGTTTCTCTGTGTGTAGCTCTTGTTGTCCTGGAACTCTCTCTATAGACCAGGCTGGCCTCGAACTCACAGAGATAGGCCCTCCTGTCTCCCTTTTGAGTGCTGGGATTAAAGGTGTGCACTGTCACTGCCCGACTTCTCTTGCATTTCTAACACTTGTAGCCTAACCCAGAGAGCAACAGTTAAGTGAGAAAATGGCTCACAAGTAGTTTTTATTATATTTGATTTCAAGCTAAGAGATGTGGATCTACTCTGTGGCCACGAGGAGGCAGTAGAACTCAGTTCACCCAACACAGAGGCAGCTTCTGCTACAGAATTCCACATTCAGAAGACTCTCACAGACTATTGCTTAGAACTGACAAAGGCAAGGTTGGCCCACTGACCCCGCAGGTAGAAAGATTGCCTTGGATACTTGCCAGCATCTAGGGTCAGCCCTCACTCAGCCATAGGCCTTGGAACCTGCCAGTGGGTACACAGGAAATGATACTTGGGATTTGCGCAAGGGTCCTGAGTGTGGATATACTGATAGTATTAGAATATGACTGGAATTCAAACGAGACCTGCATGCAATGCTTAAATGCATCGTGTTCACATAATTTGAAGCAACTGTTCCTAGTAGTACTAACAATAATAGCTGCCACTTACACAACAGCTAACAGGTACCAGCGTCCCGAGTCACACCCGCGCCAATGTCCCGAGTCACACCCATGCCAGTGTCCCGAGTCGCACGTGTGCCAGTGTCCCGAGTCGCACCCGTGCTTTATTTCCTTGATTCCTTAGAGCAGCTGCCAGGTGGTGTGTGCTTCAGAGATTAGTTCAAAGCTGGTGGTGGACTCAGTGGTGGGATCTAATGGGAGATTCTTAGGTTACTGGGTAGGTGCATGGTCTCACGGGGATTATGAGACCTTTTCTACCTGTCCTCTTTCCCCTCTGCAGTGCTCTGAGATGCTCCTGTCATGATGTGCCCCCATCACCAGAGGATAAGTCAGTGGGTCCCTGATTTTGTACTTGGGACCTCCTAAACTTAGATGAATAAACTCACCCATATGCATCCTCACCCCACCAACTCTGAAACAGGCTCTCTTGAAACCTAGTAACGCGGGCTGACCTTGAACTGTGCACCTTCATCCCCAGGTCCTGGGATCAAAGGTCTTTCTCACTGTAAAGTTAACTGCTTTATGTACTTGGTTGTAATACAGAGCTACTGCTGTTATTTCTATTTTACCAAAAACGAAACAGATTCCTGGGATTCAAGATTATATAAATTCATCAAAAACATGCACCTTGACATGGTGCATGAGTGATGGTGGATGACAGTTATCTGCTGAGTATGCACTAGGCAGTGGGGCCCCAGCAATAAACAGAGCAGCCACAATCCAGGGAAGAACTGAGAGTTGAGGCCGAGATACCTTGTCCTATGGGGTTGGGGGTGGTGCTGGGGCGGGGCTGCGATGGGGCTGGGGCGGGGCTGGGTGGGACTGGGGCGGGGCTGCGATGGGGCTGGGGCGGGGCTGAGGTGGCGCTGGGGCGGGGCTGGGGTGGAGATGGCGGGGGAAGTTACAATTGAGAGAAGCCTGATGAAAAGGAGGGAAAAGAAGGAATAGCATTTCAGGCAGAGGGAAGAGAGTGTACAAAGCGTTAAGAGTGGAGGCACAGCTCCTGGCATATAAACGGAGTGGAAAAACTCCAAGCCTGCTGAAGCACGGGGGAGTGGCCTGAGATAAGTGTTAATTCCCATAGAAGGAGAGTAAAGACAGCAGACCCAGACATTCTCCTGGTTGAATTAAGCAAGCTTTATGTGCACGATATAGCCTGTCTATCAACTGCCTCTACCAACATGCAGGGATTTGAGAAGAAAGCTCGAACATGGGAAAAGAGGGTTTTTATAGACCCAAACTGCAATTAGGGGGTTTCCAAGGGAATTTTGGTTACATAGGAACTTGGCAGAATATTTTATGGGAGTGGAGGTCACCATATAGCATGTGGAACACGTCAAATTCCAGAAATGGGTCAAGGCACAGTCAAACTCAAGTTTAACAGTAGTAAAGAGAAGCAAACTTACTGAGCTCGTAAGAAGATTCCTACTGATGTTTATTTATTTATTTAGCCAAGTATGGCTACTAATCTTAAAATGAAGTCAAATTTGGTGGTGGCGCACGCCTTTAATTCCAGCACTCAGGAGGCAGAGGCAGGTGGATCTTTGTGAGTTCAAGGCCAGCTTGGTCTATAGAGTGAGTTCCAGGACAGCTAGGACTGTTGCACAGAGAAACCCTGTCTCAAAAAAATCAAAGGGAGAAATGAAAAGAAAAAAGAGAATACTCCCTCTTCCAAATTTCTAGACCTGGTGTCTCCAAACGCTCCTCTCTCCCAGCCATCCCAAGGCTAGTAACTTCTTTTCATGTTATTGCCTTCCCTGGTTAGTTGGTCACTTTTATTTCTTGGACCTCTGGTGCATGCTGAACCCGTTGCCTGTGTTCAATTCTCAGTGCTGAAATAACCAGTTTCTGTCTTCTCGGCTGGATCCTGACGTGTCTCTGAAAACTGGGATTCTGGAAGGTTCATGTTCTAGTTCTGCAGGCCGGCCTCCGATATGAAGGGCTTGGCTGGGAATCTGTGCTCCTCAGCACCGTGAGTGTGTAAGTGTTCATCCACCATTGCTTTTGATGAATGTCTACTGCAGCACTGTCTTGGGAGATCACGTGGGTGACTGTGGCCACTTCAAGGACTTGGTACAGGAAGCGCTTACCGAATGAAAATGTGTGGGGAGAGGTGGGCTCAGTCTGCAAAAAACCTGAGTTCAAACCCTGAGCCGGGGGAGCCCTGGCCAGCCAGTCTAGCAGAATCAATGAGCTCAGGGTTCAGTGAGGAACTTGGTCTCAAAAATTCAGCTGGAGAATGACTGAGTAGGTTATGTGACATTGGCTTCTAGCCTCCAGATCAGGGGTGAGCCTCACCGACCATGTACACATGCACTGTAGGGCACTTTCTTCATTTGTGATTGATGGGAAAGGACCCAGCTCCTTTTGGGTGGTACCATCCCTGGGCTTGTGGTTCTGGGCTCTATAAGAAATCAGACTGAGCTGGGCGGTGGTGGCGCATGCCTTTAATCCCAGCACTTGGGAGGCAGAGGCGGGCGGATCTCTGTGAGTTTGAGGCCAGCCTGGTCTACAAGAGCTAGTTCTAGGTCAGGCTCCAAAGCTACAGAGAAACCCTGTCTCGAAAAAGAAAGAAAAAAAAAAGCCAGACTGAACAAGCCACAAGGAGCAAGCCAATAAGCAGCACCTCTCTATGGCCTCTGCATCAGCTTCTGCCTCCAGGTTCCTGCCCTGTTTGAGTTCCTGTCCTGTCTTTCTTTAATGATGAACAGCAATGTGGAAGTGTAAGCCAAATAAACCCTTTCCTTCCCAACTTGCTTTTGATCATGGCATTTTATCACAGCAATAGTAATCTTAGCTAAGACAGCTACCAAAAGCAATTTGCTTTAACCTAATGTGGTCAAAGATATACTTTTTTGGGTCTTGCCCTGGGACCTTCTCACCTCGCTTGTCTCTTACAGTCTCACCCACAGAGATCTTTTTCTGCCCAGGCTGCTCTTGAACATGCTGTATAGTTAAGGATGACCTTGTATTGCTGATCATTCTGCCTCTGCCTCCTGGGGGTTAGGATTACGTGCTGCACCACACCCAATTTATGTGGTTTACGCAGTGCTGGGGGACTGAACTCAGGACCTTGTGGATGGGAGACATTCTGCCAACTGAACTACATCCCAGCCCATCATTCACAGAGATCCTAATTGTCTTGAGACCTCATACTGGCCCATCACGTTGGTAGATTGTGTTAGTACCAGTTTTGATTCAGTTTACTACTTTAGCAAAAAGAAGAACAGCGAAAGATGCTGACTCCCCACGGCTGTTATCTCAGATACCACAGAGAGCCACACCCAAGCAGGTCACTGAGCACTGTGGGGACGCCTCCCCCACCCGCTGTTGCTAAGGAGCTGAATGTAGACCATCACTATGCTACTTGTAGAACAGATTCTGCAGTTTTGTTCTGAGAGGCTGCCTTAGGAAGACTCATACCATCTCAGAATGGGTGGTAATAAAGAAACTGCCTCAAGAAGCTCCCAGGAGAGAGGAGAGTAGCAGATGGTCTGTCTCAAGGCAGGGCCACAAACTCCCATCTTCCTGTGCTCCAGACGGAGTATGGGGCATTCTTCCAAGTCTCAGATATGCTGTCACTCAAACATGTACTGCACAGTCTGTGTGACTATGTGCAAGCTGCCAGGGCACCACGAGGAGCCATTCCTCAACAATCAGTGTTCAACAGGAAGTAGCAAATCTGTAGATGCTGCTGCAGGAGCTTTTCCTGGGGAAATGCAAACGCCTCCTGACCTGAGCTAGGCAACCACAGACAGGCAAGAGTACAAGTCTAGCCGGGCGGTGGTGGCGCATGCCTGTAATCCCAGCACTCGGGAGGCAGAGGCAGGCATATCTCTGTGAGTTCAAAGCCAGCCTGGTCTATAAGAGCTAGTTCCAGAACATCTAGGGCTGTTACACAGAGAAGCCCCATCTCGAAAAACAACAACAACAAAACAACAATAAAAAAAAGTACAAGTCTACACAAGTCTAGCTTGGTGAGGCTTTATCCCAGAGCCTGAGTAAGGGATCACTTAGGGGACTATGGTAACCTCAGAACAGCTATACCTCCAAAGAGTTTCATCCCAGCATAGATGAAACTTCCCCACGGCTGCGGAGTCGCTCCTTTAGTTACCACCCGATGCTCTATACACATGAGACCCAGCTTACATGCAGTTGGGCTGAATGCCATTCAGCTGGGAGGGAGTGTAGGAAAGAGTGGCCAGAATCTCGGGTGGGTGTCTAATGGCCCTCCCCAAGCTAGCCCTCTTATGAGGGAGCATCAACAAGCCAAATCTGGAGGGTAGTCACATTGCTCTGTGATGGTGATGGCTGTTGTGCTTAGAGGACACTTTCTATGTCTTCCTAAGACACCTAGAGAGTGATGTATAGACCCCATAAGGATAAAGGGTTCCTCCACATTAATGGAGAGACCCAGAATCCAGGAATCTAGAGGAATGTTGGGATACTGCTGCCAATATGAAATAAACATGTCGCCTTACACTGCTTCTCAATAAAAAGAACACCATGCTCAGCAAGCCTTTGGGCATAAAAAATATATATGAGGGTTTTGCCGGAATGCATGTTTGTATACCATGTGTGTGCAGAGCCTATGGAGGGCATCAGACCCCCTGACTAGAGTGACAGATGGTTGTAAGCCATCGCATGGGTGCCCAGGTCCTCTGGAAGAGCAGCTAGTGCTCTTAACCACCAAGCTCTTTTGGGGGTTTTGGGGGCAAAGTGTGTGCTATCTGAGTGCTTTTTCCTAAAGCACTGACGAGGTAGTCCGTTGGGCTGCTCATTTTGAGAGAGACCCAGGGTATAAAAGAGGTCTCAAAGAAGCTAGGCTGCTGCTGTACAAGGCACTTTACCATGTGGGTCTTTCACCCCAACAGGAATAGCTACTGGGGTGCTCTGTGCAGACCCTGCCCAGCCCAACAGGAGACCAGTTGCAGATAACACTGCAAAGGCAAGTCCTCTTAAGCTTCTTCCGAAGGAGCTGCAGAGGCGGCTAATGGTTAAGAGCTCTTGCAGAAGATGTGGGTTCAGTGTCTAGCACCCACATGGCAGCTCACAACCATCTGGAACCCCATTTCCCGTGCCCTCTTCAGGACGATTCAGGCATGCACACGGTGTGCAGACATACATGCAGGCAAAACACTCATACATGTAAAATTTCTTAAATCTTTTTTTTTAAGTTTCTTCCAGGGTCTGGAGAGATGGAGCAGTGGTTAATAGCGCTGACTACTCTTCCAAAGGACCCAGGTTTGGCTCTCAGCACCTGCATGGTGGCCAACAACTTTGTCTAACTCTAGTTCCAGAGGATCCAGCACCCTCTTCTGTCCTCTGAGGGCAGTGTATGCATGTGGAGCACTGAAATACATGCAGGGAAAGACACCCATACATGGAAAAAAAAGAACTAAAATAATATTTACAAGTGTTAAAAAGGCCCTTTCCCCCCATGGATAACTTCTTGTTTTCTACGGAGGACTTGTTGAGACTTGACATCTAACTCTGGCCTGTTGAGTGACCATGTGACTGATTGGTTGGCATGGACAGCCGCAGTTGAACATCTAGAAAGGTATAAGTGGCATACGTAGCTGACTGAATGCCTGCAACCACAGTCCAAACTTAAACTCAATCTCCATCTAGTTTTGAATCTACTGGAAATGGCCTCCTAAAACATGAACAACCACCATACCTACTTAGGGGTATCTCTCGGAAATGGTATCAAGAGAAATCTTCCCAGTGGGCCCAATATTTGTGTGGACTGAGAGATGGCCAGAAGGACAGATGTGCATAGGTTTGTGGGTTCATGGGCAGATGTGCACAGGACATGCATGTTCGTGTCTGATGGCTTGACTGGACGTCAGGGATTTAGAAAGAAAAGGACTAGAAGATGAGCACAGGAGGGCTCTGGGAAGAGGTGTGTGGATAGACTTCTCAGTGTTTCCAAATGTATTTCCAGAAGATACTGTATTCATTCCCTATTGTTATGTAACAAACCAGCCCCCAACTTACTGGTTTAGAACAGTGACTACTTTGTTTTCTCTATGCTTCAGTGATCAGAAATTTGGGCTGGGCTCAGCTGGCCGGTTCTTCTGACTGGGTCACTCATGCAGCTGCTTAAGAGGACTGGTTGATCTAGGACGGCCTCACATGCAGGCGGAGCTGGGTACTGACCTGGCAGTAGAAGAGTTCACACAGGGCAAGCATGGCGGCTGCAAGGCTTCGCCGAGTCTGGACTGGGACGTCTCACGGTTTTCCCTACCTTCCTACTCATTGAGGACCATCAGAGTCAGACACAGAGCATCCCTCGCACAGGACGGAAGAGTGGTCGTGAGCATTCTGAAAATAATTGACAGTGATAATGTCCTATCAATCCTTACCGCAGATGAGACGTGTCAGTCAGTCTTCTTCCCCAAGTATCATTCTCTCTCTCTCTCTCTCTCTCTCTCTCTCTCTCTCTCTCTCTCTCTTTCTTTCGTTTGAGACAGGGTTTTTCTATGTACCTCTAGCTGTCCTGGAAATCACTCTGTCACTCTGTAGTCCAGGCTGGCCTTGAACTCACAGACATTCATTTGCCTCTGCCTCCTGAGTGCTGGGATTAAAGGTGCGTGCCACTACCGCTTGGCCCAAGTATCTTCTGACAGAGCCTTACTCAGATGGCCTGAAGGGCAGAGATGGAGGCTGTGTGTGAGCTCTACCATGTAGACTTCACTTCACACAGGCTAAAATGACTAGGAAGATTGACAAGGGCCTAACTTCTCAATATGCTCCTAGTCTTCTGAGAGAATTTGCACTGTTTCACTGATGGCATTAGGGTCTTTCCATCAACAAGAAGCAGCAGCTTGGGCTGGGGGTGTGGCTCAGTTGGTAGAGTTCTGGCCTAGCATGCATGAAAGCCTGGGTTCAATACCCAGCATTGTATAAAACTTAGGGTATGTATTCCTCTAATTCCAACACTGCATAAAAATTAGGGTATGTATTCCTCTAATTCCAGCACTCTGGAGGGGTCAGATGCTTGAAGTCATCCTCATGCAGCATTTGGAGTTTGAGGCTAGCCTGGGTTACATGAATGAGACTTTGTTTCAAAAGATAAAGAGGAGGGGGATGAAGGGGAGGAAGAAGAAGATGAAGAGAACTTTCCTTCCCTGCAATGCTTATGTCAGAAATACTATCCATGTCCTTAGAGCAACTTATTCTCAACCGTTTTAAACATACAATATCGCACTGCCTTAGGAATTAATTTCATAGCCAACACCAAAAAAGAGTCCCCAGTAAAAACCTCAACTGGGTATTAGACCCATGCAGATGCATTTAATATTTTTACTGACTTTTGTTTTGTTTTGTTTTGTTTTTCGAGACAGGGTTTCTCTGTAGCTTTGGAGCCTATTCTGGAACTAGCTCTTGTAGACCAGGCTGGCCTCGAACTCACAGAGATCCACCTGCTTCTGCCTCCCGAGTGCTGGGATTAAAGACGTGAGCTACCACTGCCCGGCAAAGACTCAGTTATTTTTAACAATAAGGGTTAATGCATCTTTGCGCTCATCCTGTATATGTGTGTGTTTTGGTGGTTCTGGAGTCAAGCCCCACCACACATGCTACCCAGTCCTCTACTGCTTTATGGATTAGAGTGTTCTTTAGGACTGTGATTCTAGATCGAGGTGATTGTTACAGCTCAGAAGTATTTGCCATTTTTCTTTGTCTTTACTTTACTTTTTTTTTTTGGCAGGGTCCTAGAATATACTATGTAGACCAGGCTGGCCTAGAACTCTCAGGCATCTGACTGCTTCTGCTGGGAGAAAGGCATGCACCACCATGCCCAGCTTTCTTTTACATTTTTCAGACAGAATAAAAGGCTAGCTGGAACAGTGACATCTAAAAATGGATGGAACTAGAAGATATATTGAATGAGCTAACCCAGGCTCGGAGAGACAGGCATGGCTTGTTCTCTCTCATGTGCAGATCTTGGCTTCTGCTTTATATGTATGTGTATCTACGTGGGAATGAGTGTGTGTGGATGCCAGGAAACTAAGAAAGGGCTCATGAGAGAGGAAAACACAGGGTAATAGAATATAAATAATATGGGGCCAGAGAGACAGCTCAGCGGTTAAGAGCATCCAGAGGACACAGGTTCAATTTCCAGCACCCACATGGCAGCTCACAATTGTCTGTAACTCCAGTTCCAGGGGATCGGGCACCCTCACACAGATATATATGCAGGCAAAAACACCAATGCCCATAAAAAACAAATTTTAAGAAAAATGTAAGTAATCTGAAAGTAAAAGGGGGTTATTGGAAATGAAAGGGTGTAAAAGGGTGTGGGACCAGGGAGACGGGGGAGGGGAGGAGATGAGGAAGTTTCAGCCAAAAACCTAGTATGTATGAAAATACCATAAGGAGGGCTGCAGAGATGGCTCAGCGGTTAAGAGCACTGACTGCTCTTCCAGAGGTCCTGAGTTTAATCCCAGCAACCACATGGTGGCTCACAACCATCTCTAGTGGGATCTCATGCCCTCTTCCTGCATAAAGGTGTGCATGCAGATAAAGCACTCATAAACGTAAGAGAAAAATAAAATACCATAAGGAAACCGGCTACTCAAAAATTTTATTTATTATTAATTAGTATGTTTATATGTCTATATGAGAATATATGCTAATAAGCTGAACAGTGGTGGTGAACGCCTTAATCCCAGCACTCAGGAGACAAAGGCAGGTGGATCTCTGTGAGTTCAAGGCCAGCCTGGTCTACAGAAGGAGTTCCAGGACAGCCAGGACAGAAAAACCCTGTCTGTCTCAAAAAAACGAGAGAGAGAGAGAGAGAGAGAGAGAGAGAGAGAGAGAGAGAATATATGAATACATGTATTACATGTATATGGTTTCTGTGGAGGCCAGAAGAGGGCGTCAGATCCACTGGGGTTGGAGTCACATTTGGTTATGAGCTGCCCAGTGTGGGTGCTGGGAACTGAACTCCTGTCCTCTGCTGAGCCATCTCTTTAGTATGGGAATCTACTGCTTCAAAAAGAAAAGAAGAGAAGGCTGGAGAGATGGATCAGTGTTAAGAGCACTTTCTGCTCTATCACGAGGGCTGGAGTTCAGTTCCTTCACATCAGGAGCTCATAAATGCCTGTAGCTCCAGCACCAAAGGAGCCAATGCCTCTCCTGGTCTCCAAGAGCCCCTGAGCCCACATGTACACCTTCTGTCTGTTTCTCTCTCTCACTGTTTTGTAAAAATAAATACCAATAAATAAAAAGTGATTTAAAAAATTCTAATAGTCGTAAATGGTCAGATACTCATAGTCAAAGTGATGAGAATAATGTTCACCCATACATGGGTCAGAATCACCCCTTCCCCTACTTGAGAACATTGACGATATTTAGAGCTGGGGGCCGGAGAGCGCTGCCTTTGCAGTGTGACATCATTATGTTTACACTCTGCACAAGATCTGTACAAGGTTGGACCTTTCAGACCTGTCTTGAGGTAGTAGGCATGAGTCCCGCCCACCACCACCCATAAGCAGATAATGGTAAGCAGGGGGAGGGACTCATGAGGGTCCCACTCCTCACTGTGTTCTACAGGCAGTGAATGGTCACTAGGGGAGTGAGAGACATTTTCTTTAACTGTGTAGTGACTGGTAGGGAGTCCATGCTCCTGGAAATAATCCCTTACCCAGGCTCTTGAAGCAATCCGAATGAAACCCATTGGGTCATCAAAACCAAGACAGGAGAGTAGAAGTGAAATGGGGTGGGAAGAGAAAGTAGATCAGTGGGTGTAGGAGGGGAGCGTGAGAGGGCAACCGTGGTGGGGTGAGGATGTGCTAAAAATACATTGCATACCTGGATGAAAATGCCATAATGAGACTCATTATTATTATTATGTATAATTAACGTGTGCTAATAAGAAAGACTATTGACAAACATAATAATGGCATTCTCTAATTGAATTATAAAATTAAGAAATATAACAAATTTTGTTATTTTTCCCATAGTAACTGAAATTTAGTTCAGTTACCATGTGAAGGACCATTGTATAGTGTTCAGTATTATTTTTCTGCAGACGAATATCTAGGTCAAACCATTATGAATCCTGGTAAAGGTGCTATTTATGCTGGTTAATTAGATAAACCATCTGATTTTGTTTTTAATGACTGATTTAAATTTAATAATAAAATAAAGATCCTAAAAATAAGAAAACCTTTGTTTCTTGTTCCAAATGAGATGCACAAACTGTGTCTGATGAGATGTGAATGAGGTGAGCAGAGACCGGGGTTCTAGTTATGCACAAACTGTGTCTGATGAGATGTGAATGAGGTGAGCAGAGACCGGGGTTCTAGTTATGCACAAACTGTGTCTGATGAGATGTGAATGAGGTGAGCAGAGACCGGGGTTCTAGTTATACACAAACTGTGTCTGATGAGATGTGAATGAGGTGAGCAGAGACCGGGGTTCTAGTTATGCACAAACTGTGTCTGATGAGATGTGAATGAGGTGAGCAGAGACCGGGGTTCTAGTTATGCACAAACTGTGTCTGATGAGATGTGAATGAGGTGAGCAGAGACCGGGGTTCTAGTTATGGCAAGGAGAGCTAAACTGATGGAGGTGATGACGCTGCTGGCTTCAGAACAAGAACCAGGGGTACAGCCACAAAGGCATGCAGTAAAACCCAGCAGTGTCGGGAGGAGATGGGTATGAAAGGAAACAGCCTCCTTGAGGGGTTCCTAAGGAAAGACGGCTGATGACTAATGGGGAGTCCCAGGGCTCAAGAGTTTTCTCATCTGGAACAGAAGCACATTACAACCACTGGCTGTCCATAGAGCGGTCTGTCCTCTTGCTTATATACAAATAATGACAGCCTTTGGGCATTCTTATTTTGTTACACAAAGGCACCTGCAATATTCAGTATTGCTTTGTGTTTCCTTCATTCTCTCTCTCTCTCTCTCTCTCTCTCTCTCTCTCTCTCTCTCTCTCTCTCTCTCTGTGTGTGTGTGTGTAAGGATCGAGGGGAGTTCCGAGTGAATGTGTGTTGTTGTCATGGGCATGGCCATGTCAAGGACCGCATAGCCCCACGAGAGTGGCAAAGCTTGCTTTCCCCTGGTGAGGCTCAGAGGGATGGCAAAGCCAAGTGTAAATGCTGACAGTGTGTGCAGAACACCCCCCTTACAGCCTGAACACTCCACCCCTACAGAGACCGCCCTTATCATAGTTAGCTACCCAACTCCTTCAGCCGTATACCAGAAACTCCACCTTCCTGTTCAGCTGTATATAATAAACATGTGAGCTCCCGGGCTGCAGTGGCTTCTCCATCCGAGAGCCCAGCCCACCTGATCCCAACTATTTTGTGTCCCTGTATCTGCCCTTTCTTCACTCCCTCGATGCACCAGTTAGGTCAATCCCTGGAACCATTCAAGGATGTAATGTGTGTGTGTGTGTGTGTGTGTGTGTGAGAGAGAGAGAGAGAGAGAGAGAGAGAGAGAGAGTCTCAAATGCACCCCATTCATTTACTTGCTCACTATACATAAAGGGAAAATTTTGTCTCTATAGGTTTTTTTTTTGCCTCAGAAAGTAGGTCAAATAAAGGTGTATCTGTAAAGTGCAGCTGAAGTGATTCTTGTTCTTTGAGTTCATTTCTGTAAAAGCATTTCCTTTATAAATGAAACATACTCCCATGCTGATAGCAACTAAGCATCTGTATATTTAGTAGTCTCGCTCCATCAATGGGATGTTAGATGTTGCTGGTGTCATAGATTGCCCATTTGATACTTAGTAATTGCTGCATAAAAACCTGTTTGTAATGGAGAGTAACTGTCTTGCTGCTCACCTAGACTAGCAGTGATGTTTCCTCAAGCCTTGGTGTAAGAGTTGGATTATAATTAAAGTCGTACCTCCAGAAACAATCTCCTCGCCTGTCATTATTAGTACTATTTTGGTATTATCAATACAAGGTTTCTCTATGTAGTCCTGGCTATACTGGAACTCGCTCTGTAGACCAGGCTGGCCTCAAACTCACAGAGATTCTCCTGCCTCTGCCTCCCGAGTACTTGGATTAAAGGTGTGTGCCACACTGCCCACCGTCTTTTTCTGTTTTAAAATGTTTAAAGCTATGGTTCTTCATTGTGTGTCTATGTATATGTATGTGTGTTCACATGCACCTGTGCACAGAGGCTGCTGTACTCGACTGGCTTCTGAGCCATGTGGCTGCTGTCTTCAGGAGTTCAGCTAGGCTTACTTACAAAAAAAAAATCATCATACGTGGACTTGTTTACTGATGATGTCCCCTTCTAGAAAGTCGGGGAGGAGAAGGTCATGGGACCCTCACCTCAGTATCCAGTCACTCCTGCCAACTAGTGGTATGCCATCCTGCCTTAGCTGCCCAGGGAAGGCCCAGAGCACACAGGTGGGGAAAAACAGGGGAGGTGCAATGTCCTTGAGCCTGAGTCCTGGATCCCTGACTAGGGCCATCGAGGGAATGAAGAAAAGACAGACGTGTACATATAAGGTGGGGTCAGGTGGGGTGTGTTCACTCTGATGAAGAGGCATCTATTACCCTTGGCAACCTGGAACTTCAGTGTGATTATTAGGTATAGCGCTGGGTGTGTGTGGCGGGTGGCGGGGGTGGGGGTGGGGAGTTTCAGTAGGAGGTCTCTAGGCCGAAGTCTCAGTTTGTAAACATCTTGGAGGAGAAGGAAGTTGTAGTTGCTAGATTTTGCAAACACTGGTTACTCATTTGTACTCAGACTCCTGAAGAAAGCTTGGCCGTTCCCTCTTGAACCTGATCCATATGGGGAATGACTTTGCCAGTTCCCATGAGTCCAAGGCTTGGTGTCCGTGATGTGCCCATGCCCATGTCAACAAAGCACATTCTCTTACTTCACTTACTCCGGGCTTCCTCCACTCCCTATTTTCCATTTAAACAGCTGCGGGGGGAAGTCCTCATTCACAGTGGGTACAGCCTTTCGGCAGGGTTGCTTTTGAGGTCCTGTCCCTGACACCTCACTCATTCCTCTGTAAACTAGCATAATAAACTCATTGGCTCCCCAGAGTGAACTTTGGTGAATCACACCTTGATTTGCCACTGGGACCTTAGGCAGAAAGGTTTATGTTGTTTGCTTCTTCCTCAGGGGAGGAATTTCAACAATGGACAGAGCTTTCAGGAATGGGTTCTCTCTTGGTTGGATCGAACTCTGATCATCAGGAGTGGTAGCAAATACCTTTACTCTCTGAGCTATCTGGCTGGCCTTTTCTCATTTTTTCTTTTTTAATAATTTATTTGATTTTATTTTCTGTGCATTAGTATGAGGGTGTCAGACTCCCCTGGAACTTAAGTTACAGACAGTTGCAAGCTGCCATGTGGGTGCTGGGAATTAAAGCTGGGTCCTCTGGAAGAGCAGCTGTTAACTCCTGCCCCATCTGTTACTCTTTTCTTTTTTTCTTTCGAGACGGGGTTTCTTTGTATAGCAGTCCTAGCTGTCCTGAAACTTGCTTTGTAGACCAGGCTGGCTTTGAACTCACAGAGATCTGCCTGCCTCTGCCTCCCAAGAGGTGGGATTAAAGGCATGCACCACCATACCCAACTAGACACGAAGACTTCTTATTATGCTCCGTGTAGCTTAGGCTTATTTTTTGGCTAACTCTTTCTACCTTTTGTTTCTGAGGTTTTTTTGTTTTGGTTTTTTTCTTTCCATTCTTACTTCTGTATATCTTACTTTCCTGCTTCCTCCAGTGTCTGTCTGGCAGCTGGCTGGCTGGCTCCCTGGTGTGTCCCTCTCTTTCTCCTTGTTCTCTCCCTCCTTCTCTAATTCTACTCCGAGCCTAGGTTTCTCCTATTTATTCTCTCTGCCTTCTAGCCCCGCCTATTCTTCTGCCTGGCTATTGGCCATTCAGCTTTTATTAGAACAATCAGGTTCCTTAGGCAGGCAAGGTAAAACAAATGCAACACATTTTTACTTAATTAAACACACATCCTTCCATCGTTAAACAAATACAGCATAAACAAAATACTTTACATAACTTCACATAGTTAAAGTAATATTCTTCAGCATAAACAAATGTAGAACATCTTTGCCCAGTTAAAACAATATTCCACAACAATAAGGTCCTGGTGCTGCATATGAAATAGATTTTTTTTCCTGAGACAGAGCTTCTCTGTGTAACAGCTCTAGGTGTCCTGAAACTTGCTCTGTAGACCAGGCTGGCCTTGAACTCACGGAGATTCACTTGCCTCTGCCTCCTGGGTGCTGGGATTAAGGGTATGTGCCACCACTGCCCAGCATGAAAGAGATAGTTTTACTTGGAGTTAGACTAAATCCATATATTATAGGGGCTGAGGTAGAACTCAATAATAGAGTAGGGCATTTAGCATTCATGAAGCCCAAGTTTCAACCCCAACACACATACACACAACATTATATGGTAAGGGTTTGGGAGACAGCTTACTGTACAAACATGAGGACCTGAGTTCAGATCCCTGACATAAAATGCCAGACATGATGGTACACTTGTAATCCCAATGTTGAGAAAACAGAGTTAGGTGGATCCCTGGTGTTACAGAGAAGATCACTCAGACACAGTCTGTAGCCAATTGAAAGTCTTCATTCCAGACAGCTGAGACTACACTCAGGCATTCAGGACCCAAGTGTAGCACCAAGCATTTAGAGCAAGGGGTGTTTAAAGGCAAACCCCCTTCCTGTTATCTTGCTTAGAAGCTCTAGGGGCAGGTTTTGTGCAAGTAAGCAGTTTAGGAGAAGCTAAGATAAGAGGTTAGCTGGGCATGAAGTGGGGGTATCACACAACCAGGCAATTTAACAAAGATAAGTTGGCTGGGCATCTTAACCTTGGGTTCCTAGAATAGAGTTGGGGGATTTTTCACAGGGCTTCCCATCAAAATCAAATTATAGTTAAACCGGGCTGGAGAGATGGTTCAGTGGTTAAGAGCATTGCCTGCTCTTCTAAAGGTCCTGAGTTCAATTCCCAGCAACCACAAGGTGGCTCACAACCATCTGTAATGAGGTCTGGTGCCCTCTTCTGGCCTGCAGATATACACACAGACAGAATATTGTATAATAAATAAATAAATATTAAAAAAATTATAGTTAAATCTAAAATGGCTTCAGCACGAATACGAGAGGGAAGGACCTTTGCGTTCTCTCGCCCCCTCACTCTGGAGTTTGTTGGTCAATCAGTCTAGCCAAACTGGTGAGCTCCTGGTTGGATGAGAGACCCTGTCTCAGAAGGGCAGGTAGAGAGTGATTGAGGAAGATGCTCAATGTTGGCCTCTAGTCTTCTACATGCATGTGCATGAACCTAGAAGCGTAGCTCTTTATTATTATTTACTGTAGTTATGTCCTATTGTTGTGAATGCTTTAAAAAAAAAAACAATGAACACTTGCTCCGTGAGAGATTGAGTTCCTGTGACTCTTTGGTCACAACACTTTTCAGCCAAGCAGCAGCATCTTGGATAATTTTATTTTATTTTGTGTTCCTTTTTTTTTGGTAAAAAAAAGACCCCCCCCCCTTTTTTTTAATGCAGGGTTTCTCTGTGAAACAGTCCTGACTGTCCTGAAACTCACTCTGTAGACCAGGTTCGCTTCGAACTCACAGAGATCCACCTGCCTCTGTCTCCCAAGGGCTGTGATTAAAGGTGTGCACCACCACTGTTCTGTGATATGTCAATATCTAGTTATCTATCATATCTATCTACCTATCATCCGTCATATCTATTATCTATCAGTTACATCTATTATTTATCATTTATATCTATTAATCATCTATCAATCACATCTATTAATCATCTATCAGTCATATTTATCAATCATCTGTCTTTCTATCTCAACCAATAGAACTATGTATGCCATGGGACAATGGTCTGCACCCTGTCACTTGTATTTTAAATAAATGCTGATAGGCCAATAGCCAGGCAAGAAGTATAGGCGGGGTGACCAGGCAGGAGGTAGAGGTGGGGCAACGAGAAGTCTGGGAAGAGGGAAGTTTCAGTCTGCAGTCATCACCCAGACACAGAGGAAGCCAGACACAGAGCAAGCGACTGCCTTGCCGAAAAAGGTACCAAGCCACGTGGCTAACACAGACAAGAATTATGGGCTAATATAAGAGTTAATAAGAAGCCTGAGCTACCTGGCCAACCAGTTTATAATTAATATAGGCCTCTGTGTGTTTCTTTAGGACTGAATGACTGTGGGACCTGGTGGGACAGAAACCTCTGTCGACATATGTATGCTTTCTATAACACAGTTACTTTCTCAGTAAGGTACCTAACAGCCTGCAATGCTTAGAAACTCTAAATGGCATTTCAGCATTATGCCTAAGGGACCACTTGACACAATTAAGTCGCCAGAAAAGCACAAAGATGCAAAAGATAGCAATAAATGAAGAAAGGCACTTAGTGCTGAGAACTGAGACAAGAAGGCAGACCATCATTAAAAAGGTTTTTAATGTATATGCTTTGTCCGCCTGTATGTATGTGCACCATGTGTGTGCTTGGTGCTCAGGAGGTCAGAAGAGAGGGTCAGATCCCTTGGAACTGGAGATACAGATGGTCGTGAGTCACTTTGTGGCAGCTGGGAACCAAAGCGAGGTTCGTTTTGTGAGTAGCTAATGCTCTTCACCACCAAGCCATCTTTTTAGCCTTGCACACATCATTTTGAACTCAGCGGGGAACTTACACTTTGGTTGACTTAGTTTTCGTTACTCTGCACATGTCTACAAGTGTCCATTTTGGGGTTAAGAGATAATTGTTTCTGAGCAGGCCAGTTCACAGACACAGAACTGGAATCTATAGGAAGGAATGCTTGTATGTTCATTGCAGCATGCCTATGTCTACCATCTAAGGACATAGGAAAGACGGTACAATTTGCATCTTCACTGAGGATTGTTCCCCCATCTCTCTGAGAACCACCAGAGTTGCTAGGACCCTCCCTTATTAGAGTGCTAAATCCCATGCCTTGAGAAATATCCTCAAATCCACTCACCCAGTCCTACATGCGGTTTTGATGAAGCACCCTTAAAATCTAGTTCTGGGAGTAGCCCTCTGGCATCTGCCAGCACAGACTGGCTATTTCCAATAATCTTGACATATATTCCCTCCACCTCCTTGGCTAAGTGTAATATCATCGGCCATTGGTGTGAAATTTAACTCGAGTTGCTATCAAAGAAAGCAGGCGTTGGCACTGAGGTGGATGCTTTTGTGGAGGGGCTGCTGTAGCTCCCCACAGCCCAGAGACACCTCCAGTCCCTTAGCAGAATGGAAGATGTTATCTTAGCTACTTGTTTTGCTGCAACAAAACACCGGATAAAACAGTTTATTTTCTAAATAAAGGTTTGTTTTGGTCCACCGTTTAAGGGTTCCTTCCATCATGGCAGGGAAGGTGTGGTGGCATGGACAAGGGGCAGCTAGTCATTTTACATCCACAGTCAGGCAGAGAGCAGTGAATGCTCTCTCAGTGTCCTTTCTCTGCTTCATTCGGTCTGAGCCCAGTCTAGTGAGTGGCGTTGCCCACATTTAGGACGGGTCTTCCCATCAGTTAACTCACTCTAGAAAGTCTTTCACAGACATGCCCATAGTTCTCTCTGTGATCCATTCTAAATCTGTCAACTTGACATTGAGATTAACTCCAGATGCCATTAAGCACATACTGTAAAAACTGTGCTTAGTGCCTGCGCATGCCCGAAGTCACACAGGTGCATATAATGCATATAACAGTAGCTAAGGCTTATTGAGCTCCTTTTGGGTGCCAGCCCTCTTCTACATATTCCATTTCCCTGTCTGAAGAGGCTGCTAGTTTAAAGATATTCATTCTCCCACCCCTCTGGTTTTTCAAGACAGGGTTTTTCTGTGTAACAGCCTTGGCTGTCCTGGGATTTACTCTGTAGACCAGGCTGGTCTTGAACTCAAGAGATCTACCTGCCTCTGCCTCCTGAGCTCTGGGATTAAAGGCGTGCACCACTTGTACCTGACAAGATATTTTTTGCTGTTGTTGTTTGAGACAGGGTTTCTCTGTGTAGCCCTAGCTGTCCTGGAACTCACTCTATAGACCAGGCTGGCCTTGAACTCACAGAGATCCGTCTGCCTCTGCCTCCCGACTGCTGGGATTAAGGGTGTGTGCCATCACTGCCCTGCAAAATATTCTTTAAAAAATATTTTTAAAATGCACTTTAAAATTGTGTGTGTGTGTGTGTCTGTGTGAATATTTACATACAATTGCAGGTTCCTGTGGAAGTAGAGGCCAGAGGTGACAGCTTGACCTGGAGTTGGAGTTACAGGTAGTTGTGAGACACCTGATATGAGTGCCTAGAACTGAAGTTGGATCCTCTACCAGAGCAGTACACACTCTTAACTGCTGAGCCAGCTCTCCAGCCTCCCTAACATTCATCCGCCATAAAGAATCTGAGCATGCAAAAATAGCTGGCATGTGTGCACACATCTAGCTGCTGACACAATCAGGGCTTGGACTCAAGCAGCAGGTCCCTCTAAGCTTTATAATAATTTATAAATATTTATAAAAACAGTTACAGTTGTTTTTATTTTGTGTGTGGTTTGTATGTGTGCAGGTGATGCACACTCATGAACTTGCAGACGCCAGAGAGGATGTCAAGTGTCTGGCTCTACACTCTCCCTCTTATTCCCTTGAGACAGGGTCTCAGACTGAAGCTGGCAGTCAGCAGACCACAGCAAGTCTCCTGCTTTCATCGCCCAACCCTAAGCAGTAGGGCTACAGGTAGCTGCACAACCATGCCCGTCTTCTTATGTGTGTTCTGAGCACTTGAACTTAGGTCTTCTTGCTTGGCCACCGAACACTCTTCCCTAATCTCCCTCACGTTTTTGCACTCTGTTCTCCCCCTGCACATCTCCGGATTCAGCATCTTCCAGAACCATCACATCATGCATCATTTTGGTTTATTTAAGGGAAACAGTTGAGATTATTCTTTGATCATTTCTGTGTTCTTAATGCAAAATAGTAGACGTTTGCCTCAGAGATGCTGTATTCCACCACCGTACACTTGAAGGTTTAATTTTGCTGACTCTATTGTTTTCCTCCTCCCTCTTCTTTTGGATAGTGCAATAGAAATCTTTCCATAGGCTAATGCTACAGCACCACGAATTACAAAGATATCAAAGCGATGATCTTGTCTACATGTCCAAGAAGCATCCTACCTCCTTTCTCTGGTAGGCATGACAGAATTTTGCTGTGGTTCCCGACCTTCAGGCCTTCACAGCCGCCCCTGTCTCGCACGGTCTTTGTAACTCGCCACCTGTGTCTTTTAGCCGATGACTCAACCTCTGTTCACTGCACATACCTGGCCCAGCGTAAAAGGCCTGGGTGCAGGGAGACAGCTTTTAGGCCCACCCCTCTTTGAATCTGGTATGGTCTTGGGCAAGACCCTCCTCAGGCCTGACTTTTACTAACTGAAATACATGGGTCAGCCCCAAGAACCTCAAAGTGTGTTACTGGACTGTGATTATCTCTGAGTCGTAAAGAATGGGTGCTAAGGTGGTGATGTCTTGCTCACAAAGCCATTTTTTTGTTGTTGAAAACGAGAAACTCTAGGTAGAAATTTAAGTGGGACACTGGGTGAGGCCTGGAAGGATGCGTGCAGAATAAGCGCACGGCTATTTCAATGCAGGGGGTGGGCGTGGCGGGCGGTTGAGTCCGCGGGTGGCAGAACATCCCTGCAAACCTGAGCGTCTGGAGGCTGAAGCCCAGGCCGAGGCCGGTGGGGGACCGCTGCTGCAGCGGCTGCGCACTGGCTTTACCAGTCGGTTCATTTGCGTGTCTCCGCCTCTGCGACAAGCTGGTTGGAGGAGCTCGGTATGGTGCTTCACTCTGATTGGCTGATCCGCCTGCCGTTCAGGTCCGGGGAGCGGACGGTTCCTACTGCGGCTGGGCACCGGCTGGGCTCCCGCGTCGGCCCCGCGTTTCAAGCTTGCGCCCGGCCTGTCCTCAACCCGGCTTGGCCCGGCCCCAGCCTCGGAACGAAGGCGCCGCTGCCGCTGGGCCTTTCGCAGGGCCATGAGGAAGCGGCGGCAGCCACTGTGGCTCGCGTCAAGGTGACCAGCCGAGACTGCAGCGGCGAGAGAGGCGGTGAGAGGAGCCGCTGGCGGGGCGGGGTGGGGCGGGGTGGGGCGGGGCCCGGGGCTCGAGTAGCTGCAGGTGCGGGGGGCGGGACCCCAGGCCTGAGGGGCCGGGGCGTGGCCTGGGCTCGAGGGGCGGAGCTATGGCCGGCTCGGGTCCCAGGGGCGCGAATGACAGCGTGTGGGGGGTGGTGACGGGAAAGGGCGCAGGTGCGGGAGGCGGGGTCGGAGGCCTGGGCTAGGCGCGGGGGTCTTGGGCGGGCTCCAGGTCCCAGGGGCGGGAACTAGAACCTGTGTGCGGGCTAGAGGCGGAGAAAGGGCTCAGATTCGGGGGGGGGGGCGGGGGGCGGCAGTGGGAGGGGGCTGCGAGGAGAGCCGGGGGAAAAAGCACAGGTGCAGTGGGCGGGGCTGGGGAAACCCTGTAGGGGCGGGGGGCGGGGCTGAGGATTGTTGGCTGGTCCGGAAGCGGGGCCGCAGGTGAGGAGCTGCGGGAGGGTGAGTGGGTCCCACCCCGGAGAAGGGAAGCTGCCCTCTCCGCCGTCCAGGCTTTGGTTTCTCTGAGGGCTTGGAGGCATCCACGGCTGCCTCTCGGAGGAGCGGGCCAGGTCTGCCTGTGTCTTTGCGGAGTGGCTCTAGGATCGCAGCTCCCCTGGATAATAGGCCGGCTGCTTCCCTGTGCCACGCCAAGCCCTAAGTGCGGCGTGCTATTTTTTTTTTTTAAACTCCCCTGTTGCTGTTGAAGGGGCATGGCTGGATTGCGGGGTGGTTGGCGTTGATTGGTTGATCTGTTGGAAAATGTATGCTCTTCTAGGTAGTCATTGGTGCGATGCTTGGAAGGGGTCTGGATTGTTGACTGCCGGCAGCAGATGCTCTTGCAGGTTTTCAGAAGGCTGGTCTCAAAAAGATCGAAAGGATAGCGTGGTGAGGGTTAAGAGGCGGAACTTGAGCCAAAACTCATCTTTCTGGCTCTGTGACGCCTGGGAGTTATTTTTGCCTTTTTGAGTGTTTAGTTGTTTGCAACATGAGCATCCCGATGCCTAATTGTGACCTTCCAAGGGCCAGAAGGGAATTGCTTGACAAAAGGTGACATGAGGCCTCTTTCTTGAGTGTTTGGAATGAGGTTTGTGGTGAGGCACCCCTCCTCCAAACTAGTGGAGTTTCAGATCATGGTGCTCCCTGAGAGGCCTTGGAGCTGGCTACTGCGGCCTGGGGAACCACTGTCAATGAAAAGTGAAGTGTATTTAGTTGTTGGCTGACCTTTAGACCCCAGGCTCAGGGAGGGCTCTCTGCTGATGGATTAGGCTTATAGTGGAGCCTTATGGAATGCTCCCACTCCCATTCAGCTTGATTCTGCCATGCTCCAGAAGGAAGACTTCAGGATGAAGAGCACCATGGACCTTCATTAGGTGTTTACCGAGACAGAGAGAAGGGAGAGAGACGATATGGCTCCTTGCTTCAGAAGTATCCTTTATCTGCATGTGACCTTTGGGTACCCCGTGTTACCTCACTAGCAGTTGGCCAATCTGACCTGCGGTCCTTTCTGTCTGTGCCATGTGGACAGACACTTCTTGCTGGCTTAAATTTGTCTTCATTTTAGAAGCTCGGGACTTTTGGGGACCAAACACCACAGTGCTGGCCTCCCTTACTACACCTGGTATGGTGATCCAGTGGTAATATGGAGATGTCTCAGGGATAGGCTCTTGTTGGGCGAGCACTTGTGTTAGGACTAGAAGGAGCATGAGTGAGTTGTTCCACCCTGTCTTGGCAGAAACTATACAAATGTCTCTTAGGGGCTGCCCTTCTCATGTCTTATGTGTCAGAATGAAGCCCCAAGCCTGGTGGCTAACAATAAGAGCACATGCCAGATAATGAGATGATTCATTTTTCTTTCTTCTTACAAGTGTTTTTATTATATTTATTTTGTGTTTGTGCATGTGGAGGTCAGAGGATAACTTGTGGGAGTCTGTCCTCTGCTTCTACCATGTGGGTCCCAGGGATCAAACTCGGATGTTCAGGCTTGGTGGTAGGCACCTTTAATTTCTGAGCCATTTCACAGGCCCCATGATTGGCTTTTCAATTTGCTATTGGGGGTGCTAGCATTCAGAACTGAGAAAAAACTGCATAATAGAAAACCGTTACCTCTAAAACCAGTGTGATCTGTCTCCAGCCTCCTCCTTTCCACTCTGGCTTGGTGGACAGGCAGACTGTCTTGGAGCTCCCACTATTCTTCCTGCTGTGTGACCTAGTACCAGCTTTTATCTTCTCAGAGCTTTGGGTTCCTTATTTGTAAATACTAAGAAGAAGCCTGAATACCTTGTAAAAGTGTTGTGAAGGATCAGTAAGCTATCCGAAGGTGCTTCAGTGACTTGGCACCAGTCTTGGTACCTTTCTCTTCCTGCCCTGTCCCCTCCTGCCAGCTTCCAACAGCTATTACTAAGAACAGCACGTGACATGCAAGGAGTTGAGGACCAGGGATTCTGAGGCCTCTGCTTCTTACATAACCTTCAACAAGTCTCCTTCCCTTCCCAGACCTGCGTTTTCTTAGCTGAGTGGGAGAATGCTGGACTGTGCGATCCTTGGGAGTGTTAGCTCTGGCTTCTGATGGCAAGCTAAAAATCTTCACACCTTTCAGAAGAGCAGGAAAGCAGAAGCCAGTGACCGTGGTTTAGTTCTTTTAAAAATATCTGTATAGGAGCTGAAGAGGTGCCTCAGTATTTTGGACACTTGGTAATCTTCCAGAGGACCTGCGTTCAGTTCCCAGTGCCCACATCAGACAGCTCACAACTGCCTGTTTCGGAAAATAAAACAGAGCAGTATAGCCTCTGTTTGGCAGCTGGTAGGGAGTTACCAAATCTTGAAGGATCAGATGAAGGATGTTCTCTAGGAAGCTGCTCTGGCTGACTGTCAGCACCGCTTGCAAGTCTGTTGCTGTGTCATTAACATGGATTTTGTCTGTTGCTCAAGAGTGTCATGGTCAGGTGTAGTGGTGCACATCTTTAATCCCAGCATTCATGAGGCAGAGGCAGATAGATCTCTGTGCTTTCAAGGCCAGTCTGGTCTACACAGTGAGTTCCAGGCCCCTCAGGATTACATAGACCTGGTCTCAAAGAAAATAATCTACAAAAGCTATGAAACAGGAAGAGTTAAATTGGGATGAGGATTGGGAGGGCAGGGAAAGGGAATACAGGGAGGGATAAATAAAGTCTTATGGAAACCTACTATAGAAGCTTCCATATGTGTGTGTATACACATGTATCTATACATATATTACACACACATATATACATAATACACTTATATAAAAAGTTAAGATAGGGTTACCCTGTAACTGCATACCAGTGACCCACTTGATACCTCAGACTAACAAATAAAAGTTCAGTTCCAGGAATTAGTTAACCTCTTTTAGAGTTGTTGGCCAGTGAGATTCCTTAGACCCTCAAACACTATAGGCTATTGCCAGTGCTATTGGTTACTCTTCAAAACTTGATGTTAAGACCCTGTTGCTGAAGATACCACATACTTGGATCATAGGACATGGAGAAACCAAACTGATAGTCATCTGGAAGCTTCATTCCTACTGGCCAGCTTCCATAGTGTTGGTATACCCTTCCAGCTATGCATGCCGTCAGAGGAGAAAAGTAATCTTCAGTCCTACTCAACTAAGAACCCTGTGAACTCAGTGATTTGCCTGGCAAGACATGACCACAGGCGCACTAGTGGCATGAATGTCGTGGTAGATTCCAGTCATTTTCTAACTGGACTTAAGGCTTGCTCCGCAAGATGAAACCAATACCTGAAACTATTATGGGGCCAAGAACTTGTGGCTAGACAGGTCATATGCCCCAGGTAAGAACCTACTAAGTGATTTTGCTAAATAGACAGTATTAAACCAACTCCTAATACTTATTGTTATAACTGTAGAGTAGAACATAGCTCAACCCTCATCAGGGAAGCTGCTTCTTAGAATAGATGGTAGTTAACACAAACTCACAACTGGTTAAGATGCAGAAAATCAGAGACAGTGGAGTACTCAACCCTAGGGGGACCCCTGTATCACATCCCTTCTCCTAAGGCTCAAGGATCATTAAAGAGGAAGGGGGTGCAGGTGGTGGGTGACGATGAGAGAGCAGTGTCCTCCAGACACAGCAGGGCAGCTGCACACAGGAACCCAGCATTCATGCCAGCATGCACAAGACCCATGCAAGTCTAAGCTAGACCAAATTCCAGCGTGGAAAGGGGAGGTGGGCATGAAGTTCCACTCCTGGCTACAGAGCAGTTGGCAATTGATAGCTGCTGGAAGAGGTGAGAATCAGTTTTCCTTAAGTGTAGTCGTTTGCCATACGCTAAGGCATTTTCCACACGTCTAAGAATATATGTGCAGCACAGTTGGACATGGATGGGTTTAAAACAAAAACAAAGAGGAAACAGAATTGAATGGGTAAGGAAGGGGTGGATCTGGTAGGAGTTGGGGTGAAATGATCAAAACACATGATAGAAATTCTCAAAGAACTAGTAAAAAACGAAGGAAAGCAAAGCCTTCCTACAGCCCTGCCTCACTGCACACTGAGCTCATGCAGTCTTTGTTCACATAGTCTCTCTTGGTCACAGTCATTGCTTTTAAATAGTGTGGCAAAATTTTTATCTCTTAAGAAGTTTAAACAAAAATTACAGGGATTATTTTAAGCAAGTAGGGAGCTCAGCTGGGAGGTGACTGTCTGAGTTTCTAGTCCTCTCCCTGGAGGCAGCTGCTTTTTTGTTGTTGTTGTTGTTTATTCTGTTTTTTTCTATTGTAGCAGTTTATACAGATTTCCCCCTCCCCACCTTGTGTATTCACTTTCTCATTTAAAAGTGGTTCCAACAGTAGAGAATGTTCCAGCTGGTACATAGAATTCCTCTGATTACTGTAAGCACTGGTTTTTCTCCCCCCCACCCCACTCCATGGTATTTACTCAGCCCTGGTTAGCAGGCATTATTTAGAAGACTAACAAAAGATGCCCCCCCCTTTTTTTTTTCTCTAGGAATGAAATGGCTTTGGTCCCAGTGAACAATAGGTTAAAGGGCAGTCCATGTATCTGGATGTGAGACAGAGAACTGAAAGAGAAAGGAAAAGGGATTTGGTTGCTGGCAATTAAGAGTTGATTTTCCATTTAGTCCTTGATTTGAAGTCTAGCCCTGGCACTTACTGACTGTATGATAGTGGCAACTTACTTACTGGTCCCGCATCTTGGTTTCCTTGTCTGTAAGATGGGTGGCGGTGGTCAGATTTATCTCGGGGGTTGTGCAGAGGAGAGAACATCATGCTAGCAGAACATGCGCTGCATAGCTGCAGGCCATGTAGATGCCTGGAGCAGGTGGGCTGCTGTGGCTCACAGCCCAAAGCAGACTCTAGTTTTTGCCAGTAGATGCTTACTGGGCAGTTAAGAGTGAGTGTAGAGATACAGTTTGTAGGTGTGGTGGTTTGAAAGAAAATGGCTGGGTGGGGATGAGTGTTTCATCTGCACTCCCTAGGACCCAGGGCCTGCATCCTTCTGCTGTGCTTCTGCAGAACTGCATTCATTTACTCTTTGGGGGAAGTTTATCGCCGAGTGTCAGAGAGGCTGACACACTCGTGCTTGAGGCACAGAGTCTGCACCGCTGTGAGTGCCTGGCCTCCAGGAAGTGCCTCTACCTCTGTCTTCTCACTTGTGCAGAGCTGTGGTAGTGCCTCCCTCTGTATGGCCCTCATGGGGTTTCCAAGAAATGGCACCAAAGAGCACTTGGCAAAGAGCTCGCTCAAGAGCAACTCTACATGTGTGCTAGGACGAGGCGCTCTTTTCATCATGGCTACTGCTTTCTGGGATGCCTTTTGGGGGAATCATATGTGAAAGCTATGTGACTCATTGTTCAAGGATTGTGTTGACTCTCAGATGACTGGCAGTGGGGCTGGAACAGCCAGAAAGGTGGGCAGATTTTATTCTGCATTGGCGTGGCAGATGCAGGTCTTGATCTCAGAAAGTGGAGAATACTAGAGAGAGACGCAGTTACCTTTGGGCTGAAGCTGTCCAGGAAATCCCTGGCCTGGCCCTCCTGCTTCATTGTTGTATCATCTATATTGTGTCCTTTATATGTAGCATACCTTCTCCCCTGTGTGTGTGTTTATGTTTGTGTTGTGTGTGTCTTCCATATGCAAACTGTGCCCATGGAAGATAGAATAGGTCAGCAAATCCTCTGGAAATGCAGTTAGAGGCAGTTGTTAGCTACCATGTGAGTGCTGGGAACTGAACCCAGGTCCTCTGGAAGAGCAGCCACTTTTAACCACTGAGCCATCTCTCCAGCCCCATATTTAGATATTTTTATTATAAGGTTTGACTTTAATGTTAAGACGTTTATTTAACAGTTGGAAGGAAATTTAAATGGTTGGCCTTGACAGTCACAAGTTTCTTGAAATGACTTCATTTGGGAAAGAAGGAGCGATAAAGAGCATCTTTAAGTCCTCAATTATTGAGTCCAGTCATTCTCACCCACTCTTGTGGAATCTGATAAGTAGGGCAAGGGAGATCTGTTAGTACAGTTTTGAATTAAATATTTATGGAAAACAATAAATTCAGAAGAACTTGTTTTGCTTCTTTGTGCTAATAAAATTTGTTATATGGAATTAGTGACTTTCACTGTTTTAAGACATTTCTTTCATTCTGTCTTCTCTATAGCTTCTCCCTCCCTCCTCCTCCCTCTCTCCCTTACTCTCCTTCCTCCTTCCTTCTTTCCTTCCTTCCTTGCATCCTTCCATCTCCCTCCCTCCCTCCTTCCCTCCCTCCCTCTCTCTCTTCTGGTATTTATTTGTCCCAGAGTGGCTTTGAATTCGTTACGTGGCCAAGGGTGCCTTTGAATCTCTGATACTCCCATCCCCACTTCCCAAGTGCTAGGATTACAGGTGTGATCATTTCTGGTTTAAGCCTTTCTTTCCTGGCACCATATCTGTGACTCTTCAAGTCCAGTAACATTTGTAGATTGCCCCCTCCTGGTCTTCCACAACGTTGTGGTGTCATGGAATGACACCATGTGACCATTGGCAATTTGTGAATCTCCCCTCCGGTAGGTAGAATCCTAGGCTGGGGTAGTCAGAAGGATCTGAGAATGCCATTCCCACTGCCTAAACCCTTCTGCGTGTCTAATTCCTTAAAGAAAGAAGACCAAGTCATTAGCCAGGCCTGCAGATAAACTCTTTAAATAAGTGGCTGGGTCCCTGGTGCAGGATCTACAGTGCCAGGGATTGGCTGTTTTGCTCACCAGTGGGTATCTGATGATTAGTTAAATGTATGAAGAATGAACCGATGAAGAAAATGGACTGATTTAAGTCCATAAAACAAGAAGGTCTTGGCTCAGAGGTCCCCTCCATCCTGTAATATTGGAGCACTTTACAGCGTTCAGAATATCTCAGTGACAGTTACCTCCACTTCATGTTGATTGGGCAGGGTAGGCAAGGTAGATGTGGTGCACCTAAGACAGTGGGAGCTCAAGAGGGGTTGATTACCCAACGTGTGGCTATGAGAGAGTTGGTTCTTTTGCCTCTGTAGGTGCCTCTTTTCACACCCCAGAGACCCTAAAGTATGATCTGATACTCACCTGGTGGAGTCACGGGTGAGGTGAGGAAATGAAGCTGCATTGGATAAAAACACCTATTATAGTTTTGCTTGATTTTTATGTATTTTAAATTTCCTCTCATTGGATTTAGGGAGTTAAGTTCAAATTGAAGTGTTAGGACTTTGTAGTAAATAGCGAGATCGTGATCACGGTGTGTGCTTGGTGCCTGATGACCAGAGTTAGGATTCAGGTTCTGTGTTAGAAAGGGTTTCAATTAGAAGTTATTTGCTGATTGGTGTGTGGCCTCCTTGCTGACTTGCTAGTTTTTTTTTTTTTATGTAACTTATCTTGGGCACCTTTGCACTTAGCACCCCACACCTTTGTGCTTATTGGGTGGAGTGTCAGTCTGGAGGTTCATGCTTCTGCCCTTCCCAGATGAGGGCAGAGACTTTACTGCTCGGTGGCCCTGGTTTCTCAGCCATGTGAGCACACCCATTGGCTGCAACAATCTTGCAGCAGTTGCTAACTGTTGTACATGACAGCTAATAAACCATGTCAGCAATTAAGGGTTCATCTCAGATGACAACCTCTGAAGCAGGGTGTTTGGTTGAGTCGTCATTGTGAGTGCAAGGGAGCAGGACTAAGCCCTGAGTGTGAGGCTCTGCTGTCTCTCTGGTGATGGTGGCTGACAAAGAAGAAAATGTCTCTGTTCTTCGACTTCCATCATGCGTCTGGGCTGGCGGTTGTGGGGGAGTTTCTTAGGCTTGGAAAGGTCTTGGAACCCAGTTTTATTAGCATACCCAGTGGTGCTCCTGGAATAGGGAGGAACAGCCTGAATTTTGGAAAAAATCACCAGTGTGGAGCCAGAATTTGCTCTGAGGAGTTCCCTGGTGTATGTACATCCTTCCTAAGCAGGGAAGCCCAGGATTGAGGGAGCTTGAAGGAGCTGGAAGTGTCAGACCACACCTGCAGCCAAAGGTAGAGGGAAGCCTTGCTCCTCGTTCTTCCTGTCCTGCCCATCTGTCTACTTGTGCAGCCCATGTTGGGGCTAGGGAGTTGACACTGTGCTGGCTGTGGAGCAGTAGGAACCAGCCCTGTCCCCTCTGTCTTGTACAAATATTAGGTGACTAAGCACAGAGCAGTAATAAATCAGCAGCCCAGTGTGGTGACATTTTGTCTGTCATCCAACACTTAAGAATTGGAGGCATAGCCAGGCTATGGTGGCACACCCTTTTAATTGCAGCACTCAGGAGGCAGAAGCAGGCAGATCTCTGTGAGTTCAAGTATAGCCTAGTCTACAGAGCAAATTACAGGACATATTACACAGAGAAACCCTGTCTTGAAAACCCAAAAAGAAAAAAATACCCCAAAAGTTGGAGGCCGGAGAATGCCAGTTTGGCCAGTGTTAAGAACAAGGGAGAGATGAATGCCGGTCCTAGGAAATGGCATTGCTTGAACTGAGCTAGAAATCTCTGCCACGCTGCTCAGGACTGTCCATCTGTCAGCTAATCTTCTCCTTCTGGGCTGTTGTCTGGCTGCTTCCTCACTTCTCGAGGGAATGGTGGGATGCCTTGCTTCACTAGTGGTTTTTAGTCATGTTGTGCACATCTGTGGAGCATGCAGCAGGGCTCTACACTGTGTCACTACCTTGGTCTTAATGGGCAGGAGACAGTTAATGAGAATAGGGCAGTGTTGGAAGAGGCCACACTTGGGAATGGAAGCTCCTGAGACCACATGTTTCAGGTCTCAGAGAAAGGCTTCAGCTTTCTGAGTGCAGTGCATCTTGGGTAGGGAGTGCATTTGGGCAGCTACACATAAGTAGGGGTGAACTGGTGTGGTGGTCAGGCCAGTGTGTTTTGAGTGTGTGGTTGAATGAGAAACTGGGAGGAAGTGCTGGTGGAAGGGGGCTTCAAAGAGAGGCTCAGCAGATAGCGAGCATGCATTTAGACCTTTTCCTGGGATCGATAGTTCCAGGCCCTGTCACTGCTGACACTGGTATACTGTGAAGGATGATGGCAAGAAGAAGGTAGACACCAGGAGATGATGGATGCTGTTACCAGAGTCCAGATGCCAGGTCCTCGTCTTGGCCATGGGTGGCTGTTTGTATGAAGCCAAAGTGGCTGACCCTTGCATGGTGATGTAGTAAGGAAGGAGGGTGATGTCAAAGGTAGTTGGTCTTTGCTTGATGATGTAGTAGGGAGGGAGGGTGATGTCAGAGGTTGCTTGATGCTGTAGTAGGGAAGGAGGGTGATGTCAGAGGTAGTTGGTCTTCGCTTGATGATATAGTAGGGAAAGAGGGTGATGTTGCTGTTTTGCTTTGTTGACAAGAGATGGAAGGTGGGTTCAGTCACTGAGAAATGGAGTTTGAAAGGAATATTAGGTGGGGAGGAAGAAGGCAGTGAACTAGAGTCTGGCAATTTTGAGTCTGGGGAGCCATGGTGCACCTTGGCTGGACTGTTCATTGGTGTTTGATCCACTCATTTGGTACTAGAAGAGACTTCTTGCTGAACATGTTTGTTGTTGGGAACATCAGCAGCTGGCAGCGCCAGGGAGAGGGAAGCTGACATTCTTCACGGGGGCTTCCAAATGCCTCCTGGATAGGTCATTCTTAAGTTATGACCTCTGGGGTTTGCTGTAGGGGGTGAGGGATTGCTCAGGAGGGCTGTGTGGTAAGTAAAGGATGTGAGTGCCGGTATGGGGACTCTGGGCACAGTGGAAGGGCCGGGGGGAGGGGCAGGAGGAAGCGTGGTCAACTAAGAAGGAAGACCATGGTGCAGGCACCTGCTTCTGCCTCCTTCCATCAGGGTCTTTCTCCTGCCCCCGAACTGGGCCCTTTTGTGTTGGCAACATCAGAGTCTCCTTCTCTCATGCTGTGGTGTTCATCAGTTAGTTATGTCCTGACTTCCAAAGAATTTACCTTTATTTTCCCTGAGTGAAGACTAAGAGAAGGTTTTTGCTGCAGCCAGTCTCTTAGACAACCTCAAGAAATTATTGAAGCCTTCTGTTGCTGGCCCCGTGGGAAGAAACCTCAGGCCCCAGAGCAGGAAGAGTGTCATCCCCCAATCTGCCCAGCATTCTGGGGTTCAGGAAGGATCTGCAATTCTAGTGGAAGGGTGTGCATCTGGATCTAGAATAGGCTGCTCATCAGAACTGTTGGAAGAGGACCTGAGAAGGGATTTAAGCAATTCCGATGGACTAATGTGGTTTGAGGTGTCACAGAGTACACAAAGTCTACCCAGCCTGCTGTGGGCTAGAGAGACTGTTGAACTGGTCAAATTGGAGGTTTCAATAGGCTTGAGACCCTGACGACAGAAGTAGCTGATGGGCCAGTGGGAAGCTGGTCTGTGAGCAGGAACCTGAGAGCTGAGTGGAGCTGAGGCACTGACCCGTGTACTGGAAGCTGCAGGTGCAGAGTAGTGACAGGAGAGGCACACGCGAGGGATACAGCTGGCCTAAGTGCTGGGGCTGGGAGGAAGAGGAAAAGTGGCTGTGTTGATTGAGCCGAGAAGGAAACAGTGGCTGGAATGTGAGGCAGGGGATCAGGAACGCGTGCACCAGGCAGTCCTTGAGAGATAAGGCAGAGGGTGGTTCAAACCTGGGGTCAGTCTGAGCTGAGCTCAAACCCTTTGTCCAAATACTCAATCCCAGTGAGAGTACTCCAGCTGGTGGGCGGTTCTAGGTGAGTTACATAACCTTCCCAGGCCTGTTAGCTCACTTGATTGATTGATTATTTATTTATTTATTTATTTATTTTCGAGACAGGATTTCTTTGCAGCTTTGGAGCTTATCCTGGAACTAGCTCTTGTAGATCAGGCTAGCCTCGAACTCAGAGATCTGCCTGCCTCTGCCTTCCAAGTGCTGAGATTTTTTTTTTGGTTTTTTTTTTCTTTTCTTTTTTTTTTTTAATTTATTTATTTATTAAGGATTTCTGCCTCCTCCCCGCAACCGCCTCCCATTTCCCTCCCCCTCCCCCAATCAAGTCACCCTCCCTCATCTGCTCTAAGAGCAATAAGGGTTCTCTGACCTGTGGGAAGCCCAAGGACCGCCCACCTCTATCCAGGTCTCCTAAGGTGAGCATCCAAACTGCCTAGGCTCCCCCAAAGCCAGTACGTGCAGTAGGATCAAAAACCCACTGCGATTGTTCTTGAGTTCTCAGTATTCCTCATTGTCCTCTATGTTCAGCTAGTCCGGATTTGTCCCATGCTTTTTCAGACCCAGGCCAGCTGGCCTTGGTGAGTTCCCGATAGAACATCCCCATTGTCTCAGTGTGTGGGTGCACCCCTCGCGGTCCTGAGTTCCTTGCTCGTGCTCCGTCTCCTTCTGCTCCTGATTTGGACCTTGAGATTTCTGTCCCGTGCTCCTCTGTCTCTGTCTCCTTTCATCGCCTGATGAAGGTTAATATTCATGAGGATGCCTATGTGTTTGTCTTTGGGTTCACCTTCTTACTTAGCTTCTCTAGGAACATGCATTATAAGCCCAATGTCCTTTATTTATGGCTAGAAACCAAATATGAGTGAGTACATCCCATGTTCCTCTTTTTGGGTCTGGCTTACCTCACTCAGGATAGTGTTTTCTATTTCCATCCATTTGTATGCAAAATTCAAGAAGTCCTTGTTTTTTACTGCTGAGTAATACTCTAATATGTATATATTCCATACTTTCTTCATCCATTCTTCCGTTGAAGGGCATCTAGGTTGTTTCCAGGTCCTGGCTATTACAAACAATGCTGCCATGAACATAGTTGAGCATATACTTTTGTTGTATGATAGGGCCTGTCTTGGGTATATTCCCAAGAGTGGTATTGCTGGATCCAGGGGTAGGTTGATTCCGAATTTCCTGAGAAACCGAAACACTGCTTTCCAGAGTGGTTGCACAAGTTTGCATTCCCACCAGCAATGGGTGAGTGTCCCCCTTTCTCCACAACCTCTCCAGCAAAGGCTATCATTGGTGTTTTTTATTTTAGCCATTCTGACAGGTGTAAGATGGTATCTTAAAGTTGTCTTGATTTGCATTTCCCTGATCGCTAGGGAAGTTGAGCATGACCTTAAGTGTCTTTTGGCCATTTGAAGTTCTTCTGTTGAGAATTCTCTGTTCAGCTCAGTGCCCCATTTTATAATTGGATTGATTAGCCTTTTACGGTCTAGTTTCTTGATTTCTTTATATATTTTGGAGATCAGACCTTTGTCAGTTGCGGGGTTGGTGAAAATCTTCTCCCAGTAAGTGGGTTGCCTTTTTGTCTTAGTGACAGTGTCCTTTGCTTTACAGAAGCTTCTCAGCCTCAGGAGGTCCCATTTATTCAATGATGCCCTTAGTGTCTGTGCTGCTGGGGTTATACGTAGGA
The DNA here is from genome assembly GCF_037038515.1 of Microtus pennsylvanicus. NCBI lineage: Eukaryota > Metazoa > Chordata > Mammalia > Rodentia > Cricetidae > Microtus > Microtus pennsylvanicus. The sequence goes on along the minus strand of NC_134587.1, from coordinate 47,922,660 downwards.
AGTGGTCTCCTGTGCCCATGTGTTGTAGAGTACTTCCCACTTCCTCTTCTATTAGGTTCAGTGTGTTCGGACTGATATTGAGGTCTTTAATCCATTTGGACTTGAGTTTTGTGCATGGTGATAGATATGGATCTATTTTCATTCTTTTACAGATTGACATCCAGTTTTGCCAGCACAATCTGTTGAAGATGCTGTCTTTTTTCCATTGTATACTTTTAGCTCCTTTATCGAAAATCAGGTGCTCATAGGTTTGTGGGTTAAAGTCAGGGTCTTCTATTCGATTCCATTGGTCGACTTCTCTGTTTTTATGCCAATACCAGGCTGTTTTCAATACTGTAGCTCTATAATAGAGTTTGAAGTCAGGGATGGTAATGCCTCCAGACAATCCTTTATTGTATAAGATTGTTCTGGCTATCCTGGGTTTTTTGTTCCTCCATATAAAGTTGATTATTGTCTTCTCCAGATCTGTGAAGAATTTTGATGGGATTTTGATGGGGATTGCATTGAATCTATAGATTGCTTTTGGTAGAATTGCCATTTTTAGTATGTTGATCCTCCCAATCCAAGAGCAAGGGAGGTCCTTCCATTTTCTGGTGTCTTCTTCAATTTCTTTCTTCAAAGACTTATAGTTCTTGTCGAATAGGTCTTTCACTTCCTTGGTCAGGGTTACCCCTAGATATTTTATGCTATTTGTGGCAATCGTGAAAGGTGATGCTTCTCTGATTTCCCTCTCTGTTTCCTTATCCTTAGTGTAAAGGAAGGCTACTGATTTTTTGGAGTTGATCTTGTATCCTGCCACATTACTAAAGGTGTTTATCAGCTGTAGGAGTTCTTTGGTAGAATTTTTGGGGTCACTTATGTATACTATCATATCATCTGCAAATAACGAAAGCTTAACTTCTTCCTTTCCAATACAAATCCCCTTGATCTCCTTATGTTGTGTTATTGCTATTGCTAGAACTTCAAGCACTATATTGAAGAGGTATGGAGAGAGTGGACATCCTTGTCGTGTTCCTGATTTTAGTGGGATGGCTTTGAGGTTTTCTCCGTTCAATTTAATGTTAGCTGTTGGCTTGCTGTAAATAGCTTTTATTATATTTAGGTAGGATCCTTGTATCCCTATTCTCTCCAAGACCTTTATCATGAAGGGGTGTTGAACTTTGTCGAATGCTTTTTCAGCATCTAATGAAATGATCATATGATTTTTTTCTTTCAGTTTATTTATATGGTGGATTACATTGATAGATTTTCGTATGTTGAACCAGCCCTGCATCTCTGGGATGAAGCCTACTTGATCATAATGGATAATTTTTCTAATGTGTTCTTGGATTCGGTTTGCCAGTATTTTGTTGAGGATTTTTGCGTCGATGTTCATGAGTGAGATTGGCCTGTAATTCTCCTTCCTGGTTGAGTCTTTATGTGGTTTTGGTATCAAAGTAACTGTAGCTTCATAGAAGGAGTTTGGTAATGTCCCTTCTGTTTCTATACTGTGGAATACATTAAGGAGTATAGGTATTAGGTCTTCTTGGAAGTTCTGGTAGAATTCTGCATTGAAACCATCTGGTCCTGGGCTTTTTTTGGTAGGGAGGTTTTTGATAACCTCTTCTAATTCTTCGCGACTAACAGGTCTGTTTAGATTGTTCACCTGGTCCTGGTTTAACTTTGGTATATGGTATTTATCTAAAAAAGTGTCCATTTCTTTTACATTTTCCAGTTTTGTGGCATACAGGCTTTTGTAGTAAGATCTAATGATTCTCTGAATTTCCTCTGTGTCTGTGGTTATGTCCCCCTTTTCATTTCTGATCTTCTTTATTTGTGTGTTCTCTCTCTGTCGTTTAATTAGTTTGGATAGGGGTTTGTCGATCTTGTTGACTTTCTCCAAGAACCAGCTTTTTGTTTCATTGATTCTTTGGACTGTTTTCTGTGTTTCTATTTTGTTGATTTCAGCCCTCAGTTTTATTATTTCCAATCTTCTACTTCTCCTGGGCGCGTCTGCTTCTTTTTTTTCTAGAGCTTTCAGGTGTGTTGTTAAGTCCCCAATGTATGCATTTTCCGTTTTCTTTAAGTGGGCACTTAGTGCTATGAACTTTCCTCTTATCACTGCTTTCATTGTGTCCCATAGGTTTGAGTATGTTGTCTCTTTATTTTCATTAAATTCAAGGAAGACTTTAATTTCTTTCTTAATTTCTTCCTTGACCCAGGTGTGGTTCAGTAGTTGACAGTTCAGTTTCCATGAGTTTGTCGGCTTTCTGTGGGTAGCATTGTTGTTGCCTTCTAACTTTAATCCGTGGTGATCAGATAGGACACAGGTGGACACTGATTTTTTTTGTATCTGTGGAGGTTTCCTTTGTTTCCAAGTATGTGGTCAATTTTTGAGAAGGTTCCATGAGCTGCAGAGAAGAAGGTATATTCTTTCCTATTTGGGTGGAATGTTCTATATATGTCTGTTAAGTCCATTTGCTTCATTACCTCCAATAATTCTCTTAATTCTCTATTAGGTTTCTGTCTGATTGACCTGTCCCTTGGAGAGAGAGGTGTGTTGAAGTCTCCTACTACTAGTGTGTGTGGTTTGATGTCTGCTTTGAGTTCTAGTAATATTTCTTTTACATAAGTAGGTGCTTTTATATTGGGGGCGTAGATATTCAGAATTGAGATGTCATCCTGATGAATTGTTCCTGTTATGAGTATAAAGTGACCATCTCGGTCTCTTCTGATTGATTTTAGTTTGAAGTCAGTTTTGTTAGAAATTAATATGGCCACACCTGCTTTTTTCTTAGGACCATTTGCTTGAAACACCTTTTCCCAACCCTTTACTCTGAGTAGGTGCCTGTCTTTGTGGTTGAGATGTGTTTCTTGCAAACAGCAGAATGTTGGATCCTGTTTTCGTATCCAATCTTTTAGCCTGTGCCTTTTTATAGGTGAATTGAGCCCATTAATATTAAGTGATATTAATGACCAGTGGTTGTTTACTCCGGTTATTCTTATTGCTTTTGGTCGTAGAGATTGTGTGTCTCCCTTCTTTGAGATGTGCTGGTGAAGGGTCACTAGATGCCTGGGTTATTGTAGGCAGTGTTGGCAGTGTTGAATTCCTTGGGTTGTGATTTTCCTTCTATTACTTTCTGTAGGGCTGGATTTGTGGCTACGTATTGTTTAAATTTATTCTTATCCTGGAATGTCTTGATTTCTTCATTTATAGTGAACGAAAGCTTGGCTGGGTATAGTAGTCTGGGCTTGCATCCATGGTCTCTTAGCTTCTGCAGAACATCTATCCAGGACCTTCTGGCTTTCATAGTTTCCATAGAGAAGTCAGGTGTAAGTCTGATCGGTTTACCTTTATAAGTTACTTGCCCTTTTTCCTTTGCAGCTCTTAATATTCTTTCTTTAACCTGTATATTTTGTGTTTTGATTATTATATGGCGAGGAGATGTTTTTCTTTGATCCAGTCTGTTTGGTGTTCTGTATGCTTCTTGAATATTTAAATGAATATCTTTCTTTAAGCTGGGAAAGTTTTCTTCCATAATTTTGTTGAATATATTTTCTGGGCCTTTGAGCTGTGTCTCTTCTCCTTCATCAATACCTATTATTCTTAAGTTTGGTTTTTTTATTGTGTCCCATATTTCCTGAATGTTTTGTGTTGAGAATTTGTTGGTTTTGCTGTTTTCTTTGATCTGTTCGTTTATTTTCTCTATGGTGTCCTCAGCATCTGAGATTCTTTCTTCTATCTCTTGTATTCTATTGATTATGCTTGTTTCTGTAGACTCTGCTCGTTGACCTAGATTTTCCATATCCGGCTGGTCCTCAGTTTGTATTTTCTTCCTTGCCTTCATTTCAGTTTTCAATTCTTGAACTGTTTCCATTACCTGTTTGATCGTTTTATCTTGGTTTCCCAGGGTATCATGTACATATTTACTCATTTCTTCAAACTTTTTGTTATACTTCTCATCCATTTCTATAAGGGCATTTTTTACATGTTGTTTAAGGGACTCTATTGCGTTCATAAAGTCAATTTTTTCCACTTCTTCTGTGTTAGATTGTTCAAATACTTCTGTTGTAAGATCCTTGGGTTCTGGTGTTTTCATGTTGTTTTTCAGATTATTGGGTGAGTTCTTGCCTTGGCGTCTGCCCATCTCCTCCTATTAATCCTATCTAATGGGTCTTTTAAAAACCGGATCAGGTTTCCCTGCTGGCCCAGGGCTCCGCTTACAAAATGCCCTCGCTCTGTTTCCTGGTTCCTGCCACAGGCCAAGAACCCTCTCACCCCTCCGAAGGGTCTTCCGGACAGGACCAGGCTCCCCGTTTGCCAGTGACCTGGCCAAACAAAGGCCTACCTCTTTGATTTGATTGTAGTAGGGCGATCTGCTCTCCTTATTGCCCGCCTGACCCTGCCGCTTGCGTCTGCTGCCGCGCTGGTCTCCCAAAGCCTCTTCCTGAATGCGGTGTAGCTCCGCCGCGTCTCTGCCGCGTCTGGGCGCCGCGGCTCCGCCGCGTCTGGGCGCCGCCGCTCCGCCGCGTCTGGGCGCCGCCGCTCCGCCGCGTCTGGGCGCCGCCGCTCCGCCGCGTCTGGGCGCCGCCGCTCCGCCGCGTCTGGGCGCCGCCGCTCCGCCGCGTCTGGGCGCCGCCGCTCCGCCGCGTCTGGGCGCCGCCGCTCCGCCGCGTCTGGGCGCCGCCGCTCCGCCGCGTCTGGGCGCCGCCGCTCCGCCGCGTCTGGGCGCCGCCGCTCCGCCGCGTCTGGGCGCCGCCGCTCCGCCGCGTCTGGGCGCCGCCGCTCCGCCGCGTCTGGGCGCCGCCGCTCCGCCGCGTCTGGGCGCCGCCGCTCCGCCGCGTCTGGGCGCCGCCGCCGCTCCGCCTCTGTGCCTTTTTTGGTTTTTTGAGACAGGGTTTCTCTGTGGTTTTGGAACCTGTCCTGGAACTAGCTCTTGTAGATCAGGCTAGCCTCGAACTCAGAGATCCTCCTGCCTCTGCCTCCCAATTGCTGGGATTAAAGGCGTGTGCCACCACTGCCTAGCGATTTTAATTTTTTAATTAACATTTATTTTATTTTATTATTATTGTGTGTGCAAGTATATGGTGTGTGTGTGTGTGTGTGTGTGTATACATGGTGTACCAGTACAACTCTGGGAGTCAGTTTTCTATGGTGTGTGTGTGTGTGTGCGCGCGCGCGCGCGCGCACGCATACATGGTACACAGGTGGAGGAGGACAGCTTAGTCTTGTTTTCTTCTTCCATGTGGAATCTGGGGATCAAGCTCAGAGTTATGTAGCAAGTACGCACTTTTACCTGCCTAACAGTCACACCAATTCTTATTTCATATTTATCAGTGGTCTTAATGTGTACCCCAACTTGACCATAAATTTGTGATTGATCGTTCTGTTCCTGCAGCTCAGGTGCTTGTATAAACTGGCTACCAGCTGTTTGTTCATCTTCAGTGTCTGCGATAGCAGTACCCACCTTAGACAGTCATTGTAAGGATTCATGGTATGTTATATGGACAAGATGCCTAGTGATGTGTAGATGATGGTGATGGCGTTCCCATCACCTGAACACCTTTTCAGACAGTTCCACTGAGTCAAACCAGTCAGACACAGGTGTGAAATCAGTGTCATCAAGTTCAGCTGTGTGAACATGTGCACAAGAGAAGGAAAACCAGATTCACAGGCACAGACAGTGTTGAGTGTAGTAGGGGAGCATGGTGGTTCATATTAACTAATGTAGGAAGTCACAGAAAACATGTGTGATGGGAAATGATGCACAAGACCCCCAAACCTTGGTGGCGGGTCTAAGATGGCTGTGAAGGAGAGGGAAAGACATTCCCATCCCTGCCTGGGTAAAGAGGACAAAATGTTTTCATGACTCCTCACCCCCTCCCTGTGTCTGAGCTGGCATACATGGTAGGTGGGATTAGGATTGCTCCCTATCTTTACCCCAAAACTTCATTTTTATAACTGTGCTTGTTACAGAGTAACCTTTGCCAATGGGTAGTGAATGAATAGACTAAATAAATTAAAGTCAATCAGTTTCTGGCTCTTCCCAGAGCGTTTAAATAGCAATGACAAGATATATTTTAAATGTTGGTAAAGATGTAGCATGATGCCGGGCGGTGGTGGCGCACGCCTTTAATCCCAGCACTCAGGAGGCAGAGGTAGGCGGATCTCTGTGAGTTCAAGACCAGCCTGGTCTACAAGAGCTAGTTCCAGGACAAGCTCCAAAACCACAGAGAAACCCTGTCTCGAAAAACCAAAAAAAAAAAAAAAAAAGATGTAGCGTGATTATAGGATATTTTATAAAACATGATAAAATGGTGCTGTTCATTTGGGAAAATGAGTTGGTTAAAATGTGAATTTCTTCCTTTGGTACTGGGTACCTAATCCAGAACCTTGTGCTTTGCTAGGCAAGCATACCACTGACGGAAATTCCCACCTCCAGTATGTTAATTTTTTAAAGCAGTGAAATCATCTTCATTTGTACAGATTCTTGTTTCTTTCAATGTGTTTGGCTGATAGATGTAAACATTGTGTGAGACTTTGTTGATGGAGACTAGAGATCACTTGAGTTGGTTACCTTTTCTCATTGCTGTAACAAAATGCCTGAGTGGGGGCACCTAAGGAAGGAGAGGTTTGAACTGGCTCACCGTGTAAGGGATATAGTCCACCGTGGCAGGAAGTCATGACCTTGTCTGCCACCCAGAAGCAGAGAGGTGAATTCTGGTTCACGTCTATTTAGCCCCAGACTGCAGGACAGGGATAGTGCTGCCCACATTTAGAGTCTTTCCTTGTTACTTAAACCTCTCCGCAAATGTCCTCAGAGACTTCTGAGTGGGATTCTAAATCCAGTCAATTAGAAGGCTGAGCATCATATGGCTGTAGCTATTGTGAGTCACTTTCTCATTTAACTGTTATTCTTTGGGTTGGGCCACAAGTGTTAGAAATGCAAGAGAAGCTGGGCAGTGGTGGTGCACGTCCTTAATCCCAGCACTCAGGAGGCAGAGGCATTTGGATCTCTAACTTGAGGCCAGCCTGGTCTACAGAGTGAATTTCAGGACAACCAAGGCTATAAAGAGAGACCCTGTCTCAAAAAAACAAAGTAAAACCACCACCACCAACAACAAAAGAAATGCAAGAGAATAAAGACATAATAAGATACAACTTTCTTCTTCATATGTGAAAAGTTAGGAAGTTATTGGCTCAAAGTAGGTAAGGAGCATGCTGGGTCATAGACCTAAGTACTTTCTAAGTCTGAGGCTATCTCATGGCCTAAGATGGTTGCTGGAGCTCTAGTCTTTCCATCTGCATTCCAACCTTAGACATTTGAGGCCAACATGAGCTACAGTGTGAGACCCTATCTCAAAATAAGCAATCCAGAAAACAAAGAATGGACAGGTAGAAAAGGCAGAAAAACTAACCCCAGAGAGAGGCACCAAGAAGAATCAGCCCGTAAGGAAGTTTGCCTATGAAACTGGAGCAGGTATCCTATCATCTATGTTGCTCTCTTGGGGAAGTCAGAGATGCCCTGAGAGATAAGACAACAGGCTGAGAAGAGAAGGGACTTACTGACTGAAGGATGCTAGAAAGTAAATCACACGTCAGCGTCAGAAGTTGCTGAGCATCCTGGGACAGGAGGAAGAAAACTGAGGGGAGGCTTGGACGAGATGGGTCAGTGTGTGTCCTCCAGAGTGCCTAAGCTGGAGGTCAGGATGGGGCATTAGAAAGAATCCTCAATTATAAAACCAGAAAAAGACCCAAGTCTGCAGATTGTAAGGGATGACTGTGAACCAGATAAAAAGCAAAAATGAACCCATGATTTCTAGGTGAAATTTTAATTTCAAAGACAGACACAATTTACATCCTTGCCAAAGAACCCTTCAGAGAAAAAATACCCTGTCAACAGAGTTGATGCGAGGTGGAGCTGCCTAGGGCCAGTGGAGCAGTGCCATCCGGCTGTGGGGAAGGAATAATGCCCGATGAGTGTTTGCTGTCTAGCCGAGTTTCAGTTCACATCTGATTGTAACAGGGACCCTTCAGGTATTCCAGCACCCACCTTTTATGTGTAGCTTTTGCTACATCCACACTAACACTGTTCCTGGGGGAAAATCTGATAGAAGGCATGCTCAGCAATTGAGAGGTGAGTCAGACCCCAAATCACATGCACTGTGACAATGGGAAAAGACCAGCAGAGTGGAGCCATTCCAGGCCTCAGCCACTTCTCAATAATTATGACTGTGATCATAAAATAAAACACGAAATAGTTATTGAAAGAAGATGAAACATAAAGTGATAAAGTTAAGGCAGGAGCGGAATTCAGCTCCAAGCAAAGCCCCTGCATGAGAATGCTCTTCAGAGAGCTGGGCTGAAGTTTGGCAGCCCTTTCCAGCCATCTAGTGTGTCTGGGTATGTGCTTTCTGTTTCATGTCATGCTGAACAGGTATGCCACCTACCTGAGCTGCTTTCAAGGCAGTTCTTTGGGAGTACTGTCTTGTGGGGCAATTTCATGGGCACCTTTGTTCCAGTGCATAGTCTTTGGAATACACAACAATGATATTCAGTTGAATCTTGAGCTACCCTATGACCTAGCCATTCCACTCTGAAGTGTATACCCAAGAGACAGGTGTTCTTAGCTGCATTGTAATAGAACCAAGACACCCCAAATACCTGTCAGCTGATGAATGGATGGGAGAATGTCCAGGATGTGGGCCCCTTGAGCTGCACACAGCAGATTGTTACACTAGTGCAGCTTGGTGCTGTAGTGTGGGTGGACGATAAACAGTCACGGTAAAAGGGGGGCATGATTCCATTTGTGTGATGTGTCCAGAAGAGGCAGAGCCGTAGACGCAGAAGGTGGGTCAGTGACTGGAGGGCTGGTGAGGGGCAGAGGGTTTTGGAGGACGGTGACGAGAGTTCTGTAAAAGCCAAGGCCCTCACGGACTATGTGAGAACCACTGAACTCCAGAGTTTTAAAGAGTGAGTTTGGGTCCCATAAATTCTGTTTTAAAATCTTTATTTATTAAATATTAGTTGTGGAAAAAGTGAGAAAACAATGGGATCATCACCATCCTGCTCTCAGCTCTTGGGCTGTATTTGTCTACACTTTCTTCTGTGGATCCCTCTTGCATTTGAATTGGCCTGTGTGTCCTTTCCCGCAGTGCTTTAGTGTCCTCTTCTCAGGATTTTATGAAGAAATAACTAGGCAACCATATCACACTTGGCTCGTACTCACCTCAGGTCTGTAAGTTTGAGAGGCCCTGTCACTGTTCCCTTCTCTAAAGTGACTGTGAACACCTCTTCACCGGAATAGCTAGTAGGAAGGAGAAAAGACCATGGAGCAGGCAAATTTCTATCCATGCCAATGGGAGTGTAAGCTGGCTTAGCCACCTTGAAAACCAGCATTGTCGCTAAAGCCAGACACAACCTCCACCCCCAAATTGAGGCTTGGCTCCACCAAGCCAGCTTTGAGACTGACACAGAGAATGACAGGCAGGTGTGTCCCAGAAGCCTTGCTCCACAATGTTGGCAGCAGCACTGACTCTAATTGCCCAAATGGGAAGCAAGGCCAGAGCTTGTCAGTAATAGCATGGACAGACATTCTATTAGGATCCTAGTAGGATGGTGGTTCCTTGATGAAACGCCAGAGTCACAAGGGGCCAGTGAACGCCAATTCAGCTGGAAAATCTGGGTGAATTACAACATTCATTCCCACACAGACACTGGTACATACACTGCATGCGCCCCTTAGATGGATTAGGAGTACACAAGGTGAATCCATGCTAACAGAAACCACAGTAGTGAGTGCCCCTTAGAGCTGGGTCATGATCTTCACATACCTGCTGTTATAAGTGAAAATTCCTTGAGGTCTACCCTTAGTATTGTGTGCTTCTGTGAACAAGTTTATGCAAACATTAAGAAAATTGCTCTCACCAGGCAGTGGTGGCACATGTCTTTAATCCAAGCACTTGAGAGGTAGAGGCAGGTGGATCTCAGTGAGTTCAAGGTCAGTCTGGTCTACAGAGTGAGTTCTAGAACAGCCAGGACTGTTAGACAGAGAAACCCTGTCTTTTAAAACCAAAAAAAAAAAAAGGAAGAAGAAAAGAGTACATTATTCACTTCTAACGTACATTATTTAAGTACATTATTTAAGTACGTTAGAAGTGAATAATGTACAATTGTCTTAACATACTCATATCTTTATCTCTATAATCTTTGTATTCATTTTACAATATATGTAGATGCTTTAAAATGTACCTCAGAGTAAATGTTTAATTTACAAATATATTTACATATGTTAGAAGTGCTTTAAAAAAATATAAACTGGCCATAGTGAATGTTGAGAAAGTTAGATGAGTTGAGACTAGAGTCATAGCGGAAGGGGGTACCCTATATGGCCGCCTGGCTGTGGGAAGGGGCCACCAGGCAAGTGGGTGTATGAAGGGTTCTGTGGTGTTCCGGTGGGGTGGGTGTCCTTAGTATGCAAGCATGCATGATTATGGGATAAGAGAGGGTGGTAGGAAGCAGGTGAGAGGTTAGCAGCTGGTCTTCTGGTTTACACAGAGCAGTCAGTGAGCTGAGGCCACAGAGGCCAAGGGACTGGGAGAGAAGAGGAATGCCAAGGCTAGAGAAAGTGCTTAGACCTGGGGCTGTGAGCCTTCCAGAGCTGACATAAGGCAGAGGGGCTTTATGACACTAGCCTAGTCATGAGGAGGTGCTGAGGCTGTGAGGTCCAGTGCTACCTCAGTGGTTAGGTGAGAGTTGCTGGGAGAGGGGAATGAGGAGGGCCATGGTAGCTGGTAGAGAAGCAGCCTGGTGTCCAAGGATTGTGCTGCTCTGCTCTTGTAGACAAGATAGAGAGAGGTGTCACCAGAAGAGCAGAGTGGAGAGTGTGCACAGGGCCGGTTGCCTGAGAGCTCAGAATGGACCCTAGGCCCTGGGTGGATCCTGGGCTTTAGACAGGGGCCCTCCTTGAGTTGGGAGAGGAGGACTGGGTTGAAAGAGCTGAGGGAGACAAGTGAGCTACCCACCTGGAGTGAGCAGGGGTGGAGTGAGGTCTGAGGTGTAGGGAGCAGAACAGAGAGAGGGCACTTTGAACTATTCCTGGGGGAGGGTAGAAATAAACAAGAATAGCCATGCCTGCTGGCACTGTTTGTAGTGAGATGGCTCATGGGCTGCCTTGTCACCTTGCACTCCAAGCCCTGCCCCTGCTCCCTGCAGACAGCCTCACACTCTGAGGCTAAAGCTTTGTTCTACCCTTGGACTCTGGAACGCCTTCCTTGCTGGGTAGAGCCTTTGGACTCTGATCTGGTTTTGACCCACCTGATGCATTTTCCAGTGTTTTTCTTTGAGGCCGATTCCCCATGTCAATCCTGCATCCTAGGTGAGGTAGGAAAAGAGAGCTGTGGCCATAGAGGATCAATGCCTATGATTTTAGGATGGGCATTGCTATCTGATATGCTAATGGTAATATCAGATATCAATCCATAGGTAGTGCATATAACATTTCAAAGACCAGGTTGAAGCCAGACCTCAAAGCATTGATTTGTTCTGAGTTGGATGGGCTTGGAAAAGCAATTTACAACCCCATGGAACATCAGCTTTCCACAATAGCACTCTGCAGTGGATGGGGTGGTGTGGCCTGCTACTCAGGGGTCACAAAGCCCCTCTCCTTGAGCAGGTGTTCCCTGGTACAGGTGAGCCAGCAGGGCTGTAGTTAGTGGGCCTAGTAGGCTGAGGGAACATCAGGCATCCTTGGTAAGCATGTTCACAGTGGGGCTAGAGGTTTGCTATCCATGAGGGCCCTACAGACGTCACTGTTAAAAGGCTTGGTCCCTAGGATGACCTGTTTGAAGGTGGTAGTGGGACCATTAGAGGTAGGGCATAGCAGGAGGGTTAGGTCAGTGTGGGATTGCCCTAGATGAAGATTATGGTACTTTACATTTTACCTTCTCTTTGGCTCTGCTTCCTTGCTCATGAGGAGAGCAGTTTGCCTTAATTTAATGGTCCCTTAGTGACATTCTGCCCTCACTTGATCTGGAATGAAACATGCAGAACTATGAGCCAATTATTTTCTCTTTGTAAATCTGTCACCATGGTTTTTGTCTTATGATGACAGAATGTTGATTGGCACAAGCTCCCTTCTTCCCAGATCAAGCTGTGGAGTTTCCTCTGGTTCTCATGTTGGGGGTGTTATCATTTTGCCTCTGTTCCCTCATGGTGATTACTTGTGACCACTCTGATGGCTGTCATGCTTTTGTCCTGTTACTGTCTACTCAGATGCCCCTTCTTCTCTCCAGTCAGGGGTGTAGACTCACCAAAGATGGCCCTCGCTGTCCAGGTCAGCTCCTTTCTTCACCTTAAATTGTTTCTGCCATGGACCCTCGGCTAGAGAGGGCCGCTGAGGTCACTGTATGAGTTACAGGTGGCTCTCGAGTGATGGGTTAGGTGGAGTTGAAGATGAGTAGATGTGACTGTTGTCTTCTAGGGACTGTAGTGTGCTGGTCATTCCCTCTCCACTCACAGTCAGTCACACTTATGCTCCAGATTCTGTCCACCCAGTTCATGGACACTCTTTCCTTTAACCATTCGTGGTGCTTGTTGAACCTCATCTCATGGCCCTGGCTACACTCTGCATTATGCCCTGCTTTGTATTTTTATCTTTCAGTCTACTCTGCCTAGACCCTAGTTCCTTGAAGGCAGGCCTGTGTCTTGCTCAAAGTCTCTCGCACAGGAGCACCTTAATGTCATTGTACTGACACTAACATGAGCTCCCAACTTCTACCCCTTGTGGCCATGGCCTTGAAGGGAGGAAAGAGTGTGGCAAGAGGTAGAGTAAATTTCTGAAGTAGTGTCGAGATTCTATTTGATTAGGAGCAGCCACCAAAGTGTTAAAGGCCATGCTGGAACAGCATTTTCCAGGTTCTTCTAACAGCTTCATCCCTTGTCAGTTTTGCTCCCGAGGAGCAGAGGTAAAGCTATATGACCAGCTGTGCTGTGGAGAATTGATGCAGCTCTTAAGCAGGTTCCCTAAAACGCACCCGCCTGTGTGGAGTTGCTTTGCCAAGGAGGTTGTTGGAAAGATCTCTTGGTTTACAGTGAGGGGCAGGAAGGAAAGCAGACTTCAGCTGAGGATTTCTTAGAAGCCACACAGCAAGCAAGTGACATAGTGTGTTTAGCCCTGGTCAGCCTGGCTCTGAACATGGTTCCTCCATGCTGTTTGCTGCTGAGTTTCAGTAGCATTTTGGGAGGTGCTGTAGCTGCCCATTTGCCTACATGCTGGAAGGGACTGTCCAGCCTTGCCAACCTGGGACATTTGGGCTCATGTACATCCCTAGTAAGGTCACAGGCTGGCAACTTACCCTTGTGGGCCCACCTGAACATGTGCTAAGGATCCTATTGTGAGCAAGGAGAAAACACTCTGACCCAGTTGTGAGCGGAGTTGGCATATTGTGGGGCCTTGGCAGAGAGGCCTGGCTCTTTCCCCTCAATGCCACCCTCATCTATTCCTGCTGTGGTGCCTTACTTGAAAGGTCACGTCTTCCTTTTGGACCCCTCCTTCATTGTCTCTACTGTGTGTCCTTTTCCAGGCTAACACTGCATCCAGATTTCTCTATAGCATTCATCAAATATGTCATGAACTGTGTGTCTTCTTCCTCACTGTATTGGGTCACAGCCAGACCACATCCTTGGCCCACCCCTCTAGGATATCCAGAAGAGGGTCACTCAGGCACCACCCAAAGCCTTATCCTAACAGCTTTAGTTATCCACAACTCTGTTCTGAGAAAACTCAATGTCCCCACATTGACTGAGGCCCATCGGGCAGCAGAGTGGAGCTTGGCTCAGATGCAGGAGCAATGGGATGTCTAGAGACAGGAGGGGCCATATGGGGGCAGTGTGCTCCATCCTTTATCTCAGTCCTCCATTTAAACATGTTTATCAATACAATCTCAAGAGAAGCAGTAAATGACAGAAATGGCGTATTACCTACCGAGAGTGCTCCTTGATTCTAAATTTTCTTAATAAAAATGGGCTTCCCGTTTTAACTGAAAAAAGAGCAAACAGTCAAACCCAGTAAACCAGATAAACAAAGACCATGGCTGCAAGGGTATGAAACAGGCTAATCACATTCCCTTTCTGCCACGGCCAACCCCGGCTCTCTACTTCTCTATGTGATAGCATTAACTCAGAGTTTCAGCCACTGCCACATAGGGGAAACCTAGCCCATGTGCCAAGCCCAGGCCTGAATAATTATATACAATACAGCTTTCATCCCCAGCAAACACAGCTGAGCCTTTAGCCCTCTTTCTGTAACAGAAAAGACTTTGCTCCATGTTTCCCTTGCCTGTGGTGAGGGTGCTAGAGATGAAACATCCTTTTCCCCACTCCCTCATCCCTCATTTCAAATCCTTAAGTTTTGCAGAGTGTGCTACAAGCTTTCCCTTGAGCCTGTTATTATCTCCTGTATAGTAGGTCTCTGGTGCTTTAAGAAACTTGTAACAATTTAACAATTTCCAGCTCAGAGCTACACTTGGCAGTGCTGCAGACTGAGCTACAGGCACTCTTCCCTTTCTCAGGCACATTCTGCCCCACCGTTGGTTTCAGGTACCAAAAGTCCTGGTGTCCCTCTCCCTTGATAAAGTGGCTTTCTTCCAGAAGGACAGCTGGGCAAATGTTGGCTGTGTGTGACAGGTATGGCCTCTTCCTTGCACTCTGCAGTTACAGCACCCAGGAAAGCAAAACCCTCTTCTTTTTTTCCCACCAAGAAGAAACTCTCCTCTTCTTGGGATTTAGGGATCTAAGCACTGGCCTTAGTGTGTGCACAGTCACTCCACTACTCTGAAGAACCAAGCTGTGCTGTTGTGTAGTGTGGTCAAATTTTCTCCTATTGATCTTCTGTTGTGCCACTCCTGTTCGAGGCACCCAGGCAGCTCACACAATAATTCACCATTTCCATCTCTTTCCATTACAGCCTTGGATGTTGAGGTATTTCTTCCTCAGATTTTCCATTATTTTCAGTTCTTTCACTGACTTAATATTTTAACCCCTAAAGCTGCACTGTTCAGCTGCAGACAGCTTTTAGCATCTTCTATAAAGTTTCTGTGTGTTCTGTCCATTTATTCTGCAAGCAAGTCACTGCTCCAAGGGAGGCTTTCTTAGGAAGCATCTTGAGTAGCCTGGTGGCTCCCACAGTCTGTGCACATTTTGGAAGTCTGCATGAACGGTGGAGCCATTGCCAAGGGTTAGGGCGGGGAGAGTTGGTTGAGGAGGCAATTCTAGCACAGGACATGTCCTGCAGGGTCTGTGATTCTCAGTGGTTTGGTACCTCAGTCTGCTCCCTTCCCTTGGACCCCATGGTCTTCAGTGGCCATAGCCGTTGAAGCTCCCCGGGAGGATCCTTCCCTGGGAACACGTTGTGCTAGCTCTTGCTAGTGGGCAGGATGCAAGGATGGCACAATCTTCAGCTGGACTATTGCTGCGGAACAGCTGCCAGAATTCCCTGGCTGGGTACGTTTGTCTGCTGGAAGCCTGTGGGGAAGGGTGTACTGGCTAGCGAGCCCAGGTTCCTCCTCCAGCATCCATCTGGCTTCACTGAGCTCACTGTGAGCTGTCATTCTTTCCTGATCCCAGGTATCACCTCCAAGCTGAGCTGGGCACTGGTGACTTTATGAGCACTGGCTTTTCCCAGAGTTTTGGTATTCTCCACCTTATAGCTGGAGAACCAAGGTCTGGGGTATGGTGGGGGTTTAGCTTTAGTTTTGCACTGACAGTGCCCCTTCTGTCTGTTGATTCACTGTCCAGGGCACACAGCACCTGGGCTGGGGCGAAGGCTGGGACCATCCTGGTCAGGCCACCACCTGTACTTTCCACAAAGGTGATTTTGGTGAAGGAACTTGCTACACAGAAGGGCCTGCCACCTGCCCTCTTGGTGGCCAATCATCACTATTGTTTGATTCTCACCATGGCTGCATGAAAATGCAATCTGAGCCCACCTTAAAGAGGGAAAATTGGAGTCCAGAGGTAGCAGAATTCGTAGCAACAGACCCAGAAGTCAAACGTAGGATTGCTGGGTTCTTGAGCCTTGTCACCTAATGGTATGGAGATAGGATAGCTTTTGGCTGACTCAGAAGGGAGGGGCAGCTCTCAACAGAGGCACACACAGAGGGGATAGCTATTCAGTGTGACCAGTCTATTTCTCTTCCCCAGGATGTGTCTCAGTCACTGTGGGGCTATTCAGAAGGCACTGTGGCACCATTTCAATCAGTAAAGTTTGAAGCTCATGAGCCACTGAGGATGGGGACAACGGTGTGCAGCCAAGTTCTTGGGTCTTACTCCAGGTAGTCCTACTGACCCAGCCCCACATTCTGTGTCCTGAGGCCTGGCACTCCTTCAGGGGTCCACCATACTTACTGCTAATGGCCTAAGTTCTGGATCTGTGCTGCCCAGCCCTCTTGTTCCTCCACTTCTGTCCTGTGATAACAACCAAATATTGTCAGTTGCAATGAATTAATTTGTAATAAGAAATCATTATACACCTATTATTTAAAATTCAAGCCAGCTAAATAAATTCTACCCTGACTCTGACACCCTAGTCCCTTGCTGTTGCCGCCTAGAGGCAGACATGGTTTCATACAATTGTGCACCTTGGTGAATCTGACCTCCTTGACACTGTTGGGATATCACTGTTCATTTAATCAACTGGCCACCAGGTGGCGCCAAATTGTCACACAGAGCCCCAGTCTTCTTTCCTGGCGTCTCTTTAATCCTATGAGCCAGAAACCAAATATGAGTGAGTACATCCCATGTTCCTCTTTTTGGGTCTGGCTTACCTCACTCAGGATAGTGTTTTCTATTTCCATCCATTTGTATGCAAAATTCAAGAAGTCCTTGTTTTTTACTGCTGAGTAATACTCTAATATGTATATATTCCATACTTTCTTCATCCATTCTTCCATTGAAGGGCATCTAGGTTGTTTCCAGGTCCTGGCTATTGCAAACAATGCTGCTATGAACGTAGTTGAGCATATACTTTTGTTGTATGATAGGGCCTCTTTTGGGTATATTCCCAAGAGTGGTATTGCTGGGTCCAGGGGTAGGTTGATCCCGAATTTCCTGAGAAACCGCCACACTGCTTTCCAGAGTGGTTGCACAAGTTTCTAGCCATAAATAAAGGACATTGAGATTATAATTCGCGATCCTAGAGAAGCTAAATAAGAAGGTGAATCCAAAGACAAACATATAGGCATCCTCCTGAATATTAACCTTCATCAGGCGATGAAAGGAGACAGAGACCCACATTGGAGCACCGGACAGAAATCTCAAGGTCCAAATCAGGAGCAGAAGGAGAGAGAGCACGAGCAAGGAACTCAGGATCGCGAGGGGTGCACCCACACACTGAGACAATGGGGATGTTCTATCGGGAACCCACTAAGGCCAGCTGGCCTGGGTCTGAAAAAGCATCGGATAAAACCGGACTTGCTGAACATAGCAGACAATGAGGACTACTGAGAACTCAAGAACAATGGCAATGGGTTTTTGATCCTACTGCACGTACTGGCTTTGGAGGAGCCTAGGCAGTTTGATGCTCACCTTACTAGACCTGGATGGAGGTGGGTGGTCTCCTTGGACTTCCCACAGGTCAGGGAACCCTGATTGCTCTTCGAGCTGATGAGGGAGGGGGACTTGATCAGGGGAGGGGGAGGGAAATGGGAGGTGGTGGCGGGGAGGAGGCAGAAATCTTAATAAATAAATAAATAAATAAATATAAAAAATAAATCCTGTGAGCCACCCTTCAGGTGTGCAACTACTTCTCTCCGCTAGGTGTTGTGTTGCTCCAGTGTTTTCTGTACCTATTTAAAAATAGACAGCTGGTTCACAGCCTCTTCCTGCTGCTCGTCTGTTCGCGGCCTCTTCTCAGCTGTGGCTTCCTGACAGGCCAGCGCTCTTATCACACCTTTCTCCCTGAGAACTTCCAAGCTACTTTTAATTATTATTCCAGATAAAATTTTTGGATCAGTTGTTTAGTTCTAAAAGGAATCCTCTTTGGATTTAGAGTGAAGTTGCATTTGTCTTATTTGTAGATTAATTGGGAAGAATTGTTGGCTTTTTGGTATTGTCTTCAGGAGAGTGAAAAGTCTTTAAGTTTTTTTTTTAAAAAAGGTTTATTTTATGCATATGAGTGTTTTGCCTGCATGAATGTGTGTATGTGTACCGTGTGCATGCACTGCTCACAGAGGCCAGAAGAGGGCATTAGATCCTTTGGAACTGAGTTACAGATAGTTGTCAGCCACCATGTGGATGCTGAGAGTGGAACCTGTGTCTTCTGCAAGAGCAGCGAGTGTCACTGAGCCATTCCAGCCCCTAGAACTCTTTTTTAAAAACTATATTTATCATATTGTATGAGTGTGTGTATATGTATATGTATGTGTGTATGAGTGTGTGTATGTATGTATATATGTGTGTATACATATGTGTATATGTACTATATGAGTGTGTATGTGAGTGTGTATATGAGTGTGTATGAGTGTGTGTATGTGTGTGAAGATCAAAGGACAGTTTACAGAGGTCTCCTTATACTGTGTGTCTCAGAGAACAAACTCAGGTTGTCAGGTTTGGTGGTGCTTTGCCCCTGAGACATCTTAGGCCCTTAAAAAGCCTTTTACTAAGAGTTTATAATTTTCTTCAGATGATTTCTGTACATACCTTTAACAGTCCTGTCCTGGACTTTTGTTTTGTGCTGTTGTGTTTCTAAGCTGACTGTTGGTGGTGGAAAGGAAATGACCTTGAGACCAGAGGCCCAGCACTCAGTCCCCTCGATGGAGTCCTGTTTGCTTCATAAGAGATCCTGGTCCATTCATGTCTTCCTTCCCTGTATTTTGGAGCTGAAACTGGTTTTTATTCATATTTTAAGTCTCTGTTTCTTTCAACAAGGCTTGGAAAGGAGAAAGCAGATGCAGGGGTGTGTTTCATGCATTGGAAAGCAAAATCAATTTATGGCATGTGTTATGAAAATGTTACCTGTCCTCAAACACGTGTGGACCTTCATACACCTCTCACCCCTGCGATGCCCTGTCGAGTGTAGGTTGGGTTGCCTCCTGCCCCGGCCTCTGTTAGAGGTGACAGACACCCTGTGGTCCTCTGCTCAGGTAGTTTTCTGCTGCCTGAGCTGGTCTGCCTACCGTGTCCTCTGTGGATAGTTTCCCCTCCTCCAGGTCCTCGTTGTGAGGCCCTAGGACAGTGCTCATGATGTTTGTCAAGGAGACCTTAGAATCTGGGTGTCCAGATTCGCCATCCTACCCCTAGCCTTGTGGTTTCTAGAAGAGGAACTTGGTTACAGAAGGAGGAGTGGCTGATGAGAACACAAGCCTCATTGTGAGCCAGTCTAGCACCAGGTACCCCAGTTCAGGGCTCTCTGATTAAAGAGGCTCCTACCTAGGCTTTGTATGTAGGAAAATGCACCCCTTTACTGTATGCCTTGTAGGTTCAGGATCTGCACTGACAAGGGGTTCCTTGTCATGGGTTACTTGTATGGAGGCAGGGATGCCATGGGCGGCGACTGCTTGGGGGCATTTGGGTGGCTTGGGTATCAGGAGGAGACTTGGCTACATAGATACCTAGGTAGAGAGATGCATAGAGGCATCTCTGTACTTGATGGGCAGAGACTGTGGTCCTTCTCCTTCAGGTGACATCATTGGCCTAGTCCCAAGGCAGATGTTCTTTGAATTACTAAGATCAAGCACAGGATTGAGTGAGAGCCTTATAGAGTTGGAGAAGGACCAGAACGTTGGATTCTAGGCACCATGTCCTCAATGCAGAAGGGAGCCTTCTTCATGGGCTTCCCAGGGCTTATGGGTGTCTGGGGTATTTCGGCCTGACTTCACTCATCTCACTCTCGCTCCTGTTCCTAAAGCTCTCTTAATGCCTCCGAGCATCCTGAGGCCTCCCCTGCCTCTTGGCCATAGCAGGTCTGACTCATGGTGGCCTTGGTTCAAGAGAGCCCATGCTTGTGACCCCCCCCTCTCTCTCCCTCTCTCTCCTCTCTCTCTCTCTCTCTCTCTCTCTCTCTCTCTCTCTCTCTCTCTCCCATTCTCTCTCTCTCTCTCTCTCTCTCTCTCTCTCTCTCTCTCTCTCTCTCTCTCTGAGACAGGATTTCTCTGTGTATCCCTGGCTGTCCTGGAACTTACTCTTAGACCTGGCTTTGAACTCAGAGATCTAGGCTAGCCTTGAACTCAGAGGTCTGCCTGCCTCTGTCTCCTGAGTGCTCCAGGTGGAGGAGTATAAGTAGAGCAGCCTCAGGCCCCTCCCCTTGGTCTTCCACACAGCTTTGTGCCTAAGCCAGCACAGAGCCTGTTTGCAGTTCAGTGACTGAGACAGCACATCCCAGTTCACCCCTGCATGTGGCTCTTCCACCCTCTTTGGGATCCATTTTTGTACTTACTTGCAACATTTGGAAGAAATCACACTCTTGTAGTTGGGCATGCCTGGGTGTGTGCGTTTTCTTTGAAACATCCTCCACTGGCTTAGGAAAAACTGATTATTCTGCCTTCTCCATGGTGTCTGGTGTCTCCTGTTCATCTCAGGCCATCCTGTGGTTTCCTGAGTCTCAAATGTTGAGGAGCGTTCTGAATGCCTGGAAGGAGCCCAGGCTACATCTGGGCTTTTCCTTTCCCTCTCCAGGATCCCACACACACAAGGCCAGACTCTTGTCATGAGCGGAGAAAGACATGGGGCTGTTCTGTGGTTCTGATAACAGCTGCCGTGCGCTCTTAAGGAATTACATCATGAGAACTGCTTTTGCTCTTACACTCTTTTGGTTTCCAGGGAGGGTTAGCAGCAAGAGCATGTTTATGTGTGCACTAGGAGAGAGGGGTGGGGGAGAGTTGAGAGGAGGAGGGAGGGTCAGAAGAATGAGATTTATGTAAGGCTAAAAAGCTGGTGCTACCTTCCCAGTGGGATAGAGAGTGCAGCCATGAAAAGACGTATCTACATGGAATAGTTTAATCCATCTCCCTGAATCACTGTTTTCATATCTGTAAAATGGTGTCTTGGTGATTCTATTGCTGTGAAGAGACACCATGACCACAGCAACTCTTATAAAGGAAAACATTTAATTGGGGCTGGCTTACAGTTCAGAGGCTTAGTCCATTGTCACCATGGCAGGAAGAGTGGTGGCACAGAGGCAGACATGGTGCTGGAGATGTAGCTGAGACCTCAACATCTAGATCTGAAGGCAGCAGGAACAGAGAGTGGCACTGGGCCTGTCTTGAGCATCTGAAACCTCAAAGTCCACCCCTGGTGTCACAGTTTTCCAACAAGGCCACACCTACTCCAACAAAACCACACCTCCTAATAGTGTCACTCCCTAGGAACCTGTGGGAACCATTTTCATTCAAATCACTACTAATGGATTTTACAGAATGCACTTGAATCCTGTCTGCAGAGTCAGGGACAAAGCCTGTGTTAACTGATTGTGTGAGGCTCTGAGGGCCAGGCTGTAACTGAGCTCCTTGTAGTCTAGGGCTGCCTGGAATCCTCTGCACAGAACAAAGTTTGGTGAACACTTCACCTCTGACCAGATGAGGGAAAATCAGAGGCAGACACTCCTGCCGTTGCCACACAGGCTCCTTCCTGTCTTCCTCTCTGGGTTTCCCCAGTACCTGTGAGAATCAAAGGACACAGATCTGAGGAAGTGAGAAGGGCTCTCTGTAGCTGTGCTGCAGACACCTGGCACCCCATGTTTCCTGTTGTGCTCTCATGTGCTGACTTCATATCAGCACCGTGGCTCTTGTTGACCCTGTTGGTGCACTCCTTACACCATTCTTCATGCTGTAGGAAAGTGAGCCCTGCCCTGTTCCTTCAGAGTCTGTACGTGCCGGGGTTGCTGCTCTTCAGGAGGACCTGAGTTCAGCTCCCAGCCGCCATCTTTGTTGGCTTAAGGCGGCCAGTAACTCTAGCATTAGGGCATTCAGAGCTCTGAGGGAGTATACACAACACAGGGCACGCACACACACAAACATGCACATGCACACATGCA
Organism: Microtus pennsylvanicus; assembly: GCF_037038515.1. NCBI lineage: Eukaryota > Metazoa > Chordata > Mammalia > Rodentia > Cricetidae > Microtus > Microtus pennsylvanicus. The sequence continues at coordinate 47,900,653 of NC_134587.1, read as the reverse complement.
CACACACACACACTAAATAGAAATGAAATAGAAATGGAATGTGCTACTGAAATCTTTGAATTACATGATGTGTCCAAAATCCTTGAATTACAAGGATTCTCAGTGTCTTCAGGGAAACCTGTATATGCACACATACACATGTACTGCTTCCTGCACTCCTCCCTGTAGCCTACAATAACCTACTGTTGTACCCTAGCCCATCTGTCCACTGTTTTCTTTTGATACAGGTGCTGTACTCAGCAGCCTCAGGACCCACCCTGAATGAGCGGGGCTTGCTCATAGCCTGATGGGATACTTCGTCCCATTTGGTCCTGCCATTTTCACATAGGCACACCTCTTGTCCATCAGCGAGGCTGTCTCTGTCATGGAGACATACAGGAGGCAGATTAGAAATAAGTGCTTGGGCTTTCTTTCCAGCTCTACCTTCCACGGAAAACACGATGGGCTACATAGCAAGTGGCAGGATGTCCTCATCAGGTAGACTGAGGTCAGTCAAAGGGAAGGATAGGTCCAGCCTACTAGATGGGATAGCTCTGCAATTTGACCACTAAGCTTGTTTTCCTGGAGCCCACTCCCGGCAACCTCCTTCCCAGTAGTGGAAGCCTGTGGTCTCACAGGTCACCTAGCCATTTTTTAATGAATGTTTAAAGGTAATTGTTTGCTTGCTTAGGAAAAGGGAATAGGGACCTGCAAATAGAAACTCATAGAAGGGGTAAAGTTAATGCTACAGTAATAGCACTGACCATGAGCTGACCTGGCCAGCACAAGTTTTGCATGACTGACTTACGTTCTTTCTATCTATCTTTCTTCCTTCCTTCCTTCCTTCCTTCCTTCCTTCCTTCCTTCCTTCCTTCCTTCCTTCCTCTCTCTCTCTCTCTCTTTCTTTCTCCTCTTCCTCCTCCTCCCCTCCTCCTCCTCCTCCTCCTCCTCCTCCTCCTCCTCCTCCTCCTCCTCCTCCTCCTCCTTCTCCTCCTCCTCCTCCTCTTTTTCTTCTTCTTTTTTTTTTGGTTTTTCCAGACAGGTCTTCTCTGTGTAACAGTCCTAGCTCAACTGGAACTAACTCTTGTAGACCAGGCTGACCTCAAACTCATAGAGATCTGTCTGTCTCTGCCTCCCAAGTGCTGGGATTAAAGGTGTGCACCACTACCACCTGGCCTTGCATGATTTTCTTATGCTCTTGTGGGAGGCAGTATCAGGGATGTATATGTCCAGGCCTGTTCAGGATTTGAATTCATAGGGCCTCAGTTTCCTAGGATCCTGAGTAGTTCCTACCTTCCAATGTAAGTGGTCTGTATCTCCTGGGGCTCTTGTGGTAAGGGCATGAGCGAAACATGTAATGTTTAACCAGTGCCTCCCCAGGTTGGATGCTGCCCCACTGATGTGTCCTGCCAAATGGGGCTGGAGAAGAGGGTGGGGCTGGCAGCATGTCCCTCTAACATTTATATGTCATGCATGTGGCGGTCAGAGGACAACTTGAAGGGAATCACTTTATTCCTTTTACAATGTGGGTCCCAGTGTTAGCACATGCCTTTACCCACTGAGCCATCTCCCCGGCCATGGCAGCATCCTTTGGAAGAAGTAGGGAGTCACCAGAACAACTTTAGAGAGCCTCTGGTTTGGGCTGTACTCAGAAAATTGGTGTCCAGGCCTGGCTCCTCTGGGAAGACCCACAGAGTACCAGGTACATACAGATAGGAGCAAAGCCTGCCTCAGTCTTGAACTTGGAGTGGTCTGGCTGGGCTGATTTGGGGCAGTCTAAGAGGCCTGACCCCAAATTACTATGGCCGAGCTCTTGAGCTGGGTTTATCTTTCTTTCATCTCTTTTAGGACCCTCTTCTGGAGCTCCTGTGCCCTTCACAGGGGTTCTGATGGAGGGTTTTCCTTGGTTCTGGGTCCCATCTACATTTCCTTTCTCAGCTTATCATGCTGTTTGCTCCATTACTGCAAAGGGAATGGCAGGCAGGCCAGGTGAGGTCCTGTTGCGAAGCTGAGGGCACTTCCTCTCATGTATTGTGTGGCAGCTTTACAGCCCCAGGTCCCTCATTTCTAGACTATACTTGTCATCGCCCAGATTTAGAACACTCTCTTCTCCTCAAAAGTACTCTGTATCTGTGTGCAGGCTTCTCCTGCCATGGGCGCTTTATTCCTATAAATTTGCCATTTCTGGGAATTTCCTAAAATGGAATCACACTGTACATTCTTCTGCATCTGACTTCTTCCACTGGCATGACATTTTGAGGTTTGATCATGCTGTGCTTGTGCTAGCATCTCGTTTCTTTTCTTAGCTGAGTAGTAGCATGCTGTGTGGCTAGGTTACACTGCCTTGATGTTCACTGGATGATGGACTCTGACCTGGCTCCAGCTCTTGCCGATAGGAGTGGTACTGTGACAGGCATCCTCTGTGTGTCTGTGGGATGTGCTCATCCTTTGCAGCAGATGCTGGGATCAGATCACTGGGTTGTCCTAACTAGTCAAGAGCTGCCAAGTTATGTTCTGAGGCAGTTGTATCACCAACAATGCACGAAGGCTTCACCCCAGCTCCCAGTCACTTGATATAGACTGTTTTTGTTGTTGTTGTTGTTGTTGTTGTTTTCTGATTCTGGCTATCTTATTGGGTATGAAATAGTGTCTTTGTGGTTCTGGTTTGTGTTACCCTAGGGGCTTTACTCTTATTAACTCTGTGTATGTGTCTGTGTGTGTGTGTGTGTGTGTGTATACGTGTGTATGTACTCATGGAGGCCCATGGTATTGGATCTGGTTTGTGTTTCCCTAGGGGCCTTCCCCTTATTAGCTGTAGTGCGTGAGTGTGTGTGTGTGTGTGTGTGTGCGCGCGCGCGCGTGTGTGCGTGCACCCACAGAGGCCCATGATATCGGATCCTTGGAACTAGAATTACAGCAGTTGTGAACCACCTGATGGGTGCTAGTCCCTCTGACAGAGCTCTGAACCTCCGAGCATCTTTCCAGCCCTTCAGGATGGCTTTTTCTCATCTGCCACAGAATCACCATGTCCTGAGTCAAGTCCCCCCAGACCTCTTCCACCTCTCTGTCTCTTCCCTGATGACAGCTGCGCCATCTTTCAGTGCCTTGCTATAAACAGCTTGGTCTAGTCTGGCTGCTCTCACTGGCCACGCAGGAGTTTCTATGGGTTCTGTTGTTGCTGTCTCTCTGCCTGTCTCCCCTTTGCCACCTCGGCTCAAAGCCCCCTATTCCCTGGCAACTGCAGTTAGCTTCCATTTCTCCACTCTCTGCTGAGAAGCTGCTGGTGGCTTTTGGTGTTCTAGGAGGTGACAGATGCTCTCTGGAGCCTGTGCACATGAGCAGTCCAGGCAGAATAGCCAGACCTGACATTCAAGGATGTCTTAGGTGACACTGCTACTGGATAAAGTAAGCAAATTCACCTCTATGTGCCTCAGTTTCCCTTCATAGAAAATGGGCAAGACTTAAAGGCCTCTCGTGGGATAGTGGAAGGGGACGATAAGGTAGAGGAGTCCAGCACATGGCTCTTAGTGAATACTTTGTGGTATCAGTTGTGATGGCACAGCATGGTGTCCAGTTTCTTCATCAGCCTTCATCTTCTTTGTAATACATCTTCTAGGGCCTGTGAGGACCAGGTACATCCTGGGATGGATGTGTAGGTGGGACCCAGTGATCTGCTGCAAGGGTTGGGATGACTGGGCAGGAATGTGGGTTCATTGCTGCCACAAGAGTCAAGGAGCAGAATTCATACAGCTGTTAGACATTGGCAATTAATCTAGCATTATCTAGGTGTATGAGCTCAGTAATGGCACAGGCTCACCATGTTCCACGGAGGGAAGCAGGTACCCAGGTTCTATGGGCCAGCCTGAGCTTGAAGGATACCAGCTCACACCTTTCTTTTCAGGTCTCTGGGTGATCTTTTGGAGGCTGGTGTGGTTCTATGGGTTCAGGGTAGGTTTTTATGGGTTCCTTTGCCTTGCAGGCAGGTTATGTCACCAGCAGAGGTGGCACCGAAGCTCCCTGAGGCCTGGAGACTATGTACAAGAGGAATGGTCTGATGGCTAGCGTGTTAGTCACCTCCGCCACTCCACAGGTATGTAGGCTGTGGGAGGGTACCAGGAGAGAGGTCCATACATGGGGCCCTGGCCATGAATACAGGTCTTCTGAGGGCCTGCCACTCCAGGCAGGAGGTTTGGGAGCCTATCAGCCGTGTGGATGGTGATGTTTTCTGAAGTTGTGCTCTCCAGTCCAGCCATGGCAAGTGTTACATTCCATTTTGGTGGCAAGAAGGGATCAGACTTTTCCCAGGAAAAACTGTTGTTGATTATAAATAAGCCATGTGTTCCAAAATGAGGTCAGACAGACGCCAGTCCAGCTGGCCATGGAACTTATTTACCTTGCTTCTTAGGAACCGGCTGTAAGGACTGGTGGTCTGCGTGGCCTAGGCAGGGACTCTGCATGAGGTCTGGGATTTGCTTTCCCAGCTCAATAATGGTACAGACACACAGAAGGAGGAATGTCATCTGAGGCTAGTACCTCTGTGTCTGGATGTAGTACTGGCTCCTCAGAGATGCTGGTAAAACAGGGTTGGGTCTGAGCATCCCACAAGGAGTTTTGAAATTTGACCTCAGATTAACTAACCAAAAGTCATAGGAATTAGTTTCTTATCAGTCTTTTAAAAAAAATTGATTTTATTTTTAGTCTTGAAACCACATTTATAAACGCCTTTAAAAACATTTAAAAAATTTTTCTTTTTAAATTATATGTTTATGTTCATATGAGTACAGTGCTCATGGAGGCCAAAAGAGGGCATCAGATACCCCTGGAGCTGGAGTTACTGGCGATGGTGAGTCTCCTGGTGTGGGTGCTGGGAACTGAACTCAGGCCCTGCTCTCTGGAAGAGCAGTCTGTACACTTAACCACTGAACCATCTCTCCAGTCTCATCGATGCCTTTTTAAATTTCCTAGGAGACCAGAGTAGTTAATTCGGAGTCATCCTTGTTGCTACTGTCATCATTGCCAGCAAATAGTTTGGGACAACTTTTGATTCAATAAGTACCCTTACCTGAGGGCTTGGGGTGATGCAGCAATGCGCTAAGGCCTTACATCCAACTAGAGGAACCAGACTTCTGTTTGTATCTGTAACTTACACTCCTTCTCAAGTAAAATAGTCTTCTTCTCTGGCCTGTGTATGTATGTATGCACGCATACATAGATGTGTATACTCACAGCTACCCTGTGCATGTTTGGCCCTTTGTGCAGGGGACCCACCAACCATGCATCAAAAATGTTTAACAAAAACTTACTCCTGCACCAAGTATGTGCAGACTGTTGGCTCATTTTTCTCTGAACAGCACCAGTGACTCTTTGCACAGCATTTATTTTGTAATAGGCATTAGCCATCCAGAGAGGACTCAGAATATGTGGGGCAACACATATAATTCTATGCTAGGCGATTTTATGCAGTGCAGATTTTGATATTGCTCAGGGCCTCCATGTATGTGGCTGTAAGTACCAAAGTGTGTTTGGAATGAGTGCATACATGAAACTTGAAGTACTTAGCAATGTGGTGACAGAATGACACACATTCATACACACCCAGCTCTCTCTGTTTTTGGTATGCACCCCTTTGTCAACTTGTAGTTGAGGAACCCAAAGCACAAAGAAGAGAAAAAACTGGCTCCCACTTCTGGGCAGGTGGCTGACTCAAACCTAGTCTCCCAGACTTTTGATTTGGTGTCTTTAACATACTGCCCTGTCAACCTGGTGAGGCTGTGTCTTGAAGTACATGGAGAGTGCAGATTTAGTTCTTTGCCAATTCCAGGCGCACTGGGGCCAGTCCTATTTCTTTTCAGCTTTATTCAGATCAGATTATCTTTGGGGGACAATGTCTTGCACTTAAAGAACTTTTAAAATGACGCTTGTCACACATCCCAGCCCCTGAGCCAGCATGTCCTGGGGAGGGAGGAAGTTGTGGTGATAGGTTCTGAAAGCGGGGTGATTTGGGTTTGTTTGGGAACTGGTGTTGCTACTCTGGAATATGGTATTTAATAATACAGTTTTGTACCTGATGAGACACAGCAAAATGATGTCAGTGCCTGAGATCAGGTGGCAGCTGATATGAGGCTGGCATTCTATGTGGGCCTGTGTGCCTGCAGAGCCAGCATGGTCTCTTACCTTCTGAGACCACGTGGAGTTTCAGTGTGGGAACCTCACCTATAGACACCTCAGGCCCAGGCATGAGGTGGGCCGCTTGCATTTCTGCTCCACTTCCTGACCTCACACTGTCATAATTATTAGCTTTCTTCCGTGACCTATAAAAACACCCTAGTTTCCAGTAAGACTGCAACATTTCCCCAGATAGAAAGTGAAATAAAAAGAAATTAGCAAAAGTAGATTCCTTCATCCCCTACTATAAGATGGAGGAATGGACAGAGTCCTCCATGAGTAGAGATGGATAAAACCACTTATGGACAGGCACGGGTTTGGGTGGTGAGCCTGATGGAGTGTCCAAGTAGAGCGTGATGAAATGCAGTCATATTAAAGAAAAGCTGTGTCCAACATTTTGGTACCTTCAGAGGGGTGGGCTTTATGAACTCCATCCAATTTGGGTTTCTGCTTGTTTCCCTGTGGGAGGCCCCGTCATACACGCAGGACTCAGTGACCCTTACATGAGGAATTCTCCCCAACAGTCTCTGAAGCTCAGCAGTTAGCTCTCAGCTCACAAGCCAGCTCTGTGTGTGTGTTATACCTCCAGAGCCAGCTTCATCATTTGTGTTACAGTGACCTGCACTAACCAGCCAGACAGAGAAAAGGTGACCTGAGAGAGAGCTCCGAAGTTAAGAGTACTGGCTGCTGTTGCAGAGTTTGATTCCCAGTACCACAACCTATAACTCCAGCTCCAGGAGATCCAGTGTCCTTTTGTGGCTTCTTTGGGTACCTTGTGCACACATGGCACACATGCATATGCATAAATGAAACAAATCTTTAAAAATGAAAAAACAAAGTCAACAAAAGGGATGATCTCCTCGGGTCCCTGAGTCTGGAGGCCATTGTGAGGGAGAATTAGGCTAGGGTTCTTCTCTCTCTTTTCTGTGCTGGGGACAGAACTGGGCCTTGAGCATGCTTGGTGAGTGTTCTGTACTGAGCTACACTGCAGCTCTGGTGTTGGACTCTCCCCTGTCGTTACAATGCTGGCCAGAAGCTGTTAGGGATAGTGGTCCAAGGTCATTTGGGGGGTTCAGATAGCAAGCTTCACATTCCGGCTTTCAGCTTTTTGGGAAAGGAACCGTGGAGAAAGACTGTCAACTCTGCTTGTTGACCTGTAAAATGGGAACACTGCCATGTACATGTAGAGAACCGTGAGGACTGAGATGGTGTAGGAAGTGCTCTAGAGATTAGCGTGGAACAACGTGATAGCAGCAGGCACCTTTCATCCCGTGAGCCTGTCACTCTGTCTCCATTCTGGGGAGGTTTTGGGTGGCAGCAACCTCAGGCCAGACCAGTTAGGTGGTATTTCTCTTTGCCTTCTCCACAGGGCAGCAGCAGCTCAGACTCTCTGGAGGGCCAGAGCTGCGACTATGCCAGCAAGAGCTATGATGCTGTCGTCTTTGACGTTCTGAAAGTGACTCCCGAGGAGTTTGCTGTAAGTGACGTGGAACTGATGTGGATGGTGGTTCTGTTACAGGGTGCTGGAGGTCGTCACTGCTCTGGGTTTCTGCCCAGGTTGGGAATACCACATATGTTCACAGTAGGAGAGCAAGTGATGGAAAAGAATGCTTTGGGTTTATAATTGGCTGCCTTGGGTGGGACCTACAGTGCATCTGCACAGTAAGAGAAGGAGCAGAGCTCAGTGCAGTTTACAAAGCACACACAGTACACAAACAGGCACATTTGGCAAAGGGTTGGGTCTGCTGCTGACACATATTACAAAGCCAGCCATGTTGCTCGCTACACTTTCAGCTGCAGACACCATGCATTTGTGATTCCGTTTTTCTCCTTTTTGTTTGCTTCCACCTTCTGCATGTTTATGTGCCATCTCCTAGAGCAATAGGCAATATTATTTTTCTTCAGCCTGTCTTTGGTTTCTGGATGATTCTTCGGTGGGGCAGAGCTGGCCTGTCATTTGCCATGATGTTTTCCTCTCTTGGGGCTTTGTTAGGGAGGGGAATATTGGCTCTGGGGTGACTTCAAACCTCACTCTGAGCACTGTTCCAGGGCCGTGTTTCTCTGCAGAGCTATGACTAGTCCCTGACATTCTCTCTTTCTCTCCTCCCTCCTTCTTCCCCTTCCCATTCTTCCTCCTTCTTCTTCCTGGTCCCCATGGTACAGAGGCTCTATGCCAACTACAGGTGGATCATTACTATCTATATGGCTCTGACTGCCAGCCAGCAGCTTCTTTTTGTAGAGTTTGTATTCCCATTCTGAGAATTCAAGGTTTCTCAAATATTGGTCATGGCCTGTTTGTAGCTCTCTCTGGCTCATTGTGGCCTTCTGTGGTTCTTGTCATGGCCTCCCTTATCTCTGGTCATGACTCTTGTGGCACTGGTTGTGGCTCCTGTGGCTATGGTCATACATAGCTCTCATGATTCTGGTCATGGGTTCCTGTGGCTCTGGGTTACAGCTTCCATGGCTCTTGTCTTGACTGTGGTCATGACCTCCCATGGCTGTGTTTATTATTCCTGTGTCCTGGTAATGGCTTCAGTGGCTGTAGTTGGGGACTTTTGTGGTTGTGGTATGTGGCCTCCTATGTCTCCCATAGTTTCGTTGTGGCTTTAGGAGCACTCTCATTGTAGCTTTTGTGCCTCTGGCCACGGATCTCATGTTTCTGGTTGTGGTTCTGGTCATGTCTCCCATGGCTTGTGGCCTCCCTTGTGAGCTAATCTTAACTCAGGAGTACCTTTGGAACTGACGGCTTAGTGTCCTGTGAGTGCTTGCGGCTGCTCATCGGCAAAGGGATCTGATGGCAGACTTTCAGGTACCTTACATAACACAATACAACATTAACCAACAACTTCTGTTTGCTTTCTTGGGAAAGCCTTACATGAAAGCTCTGGCTAGGATGTAAGGATTTGGTGTGGCACTGCTAGGAATATGTATATTCATCATAAACAAAAACATTTTTCCCTTTAGCTAACCAACTAGCTTCTCTTAATGACATAATACCCATTTTTTCTTGGGGGTGTGGGAGATGTACAGTGCTCTGATAGGCCCCCTCCAGGCTGTAGCATTCATCCCTGCAGAGATGTCGTACAGTATGTAGTGACTCACCGTTTCTCTTCAAAGCCTGGCTCAGTGTTGAGTGGCCCAGGTTTTTAGGGATGGAGAAAAGCATAGCAGGCATGGCCTAGTGACTCTGAGGTTTGACTAGTGCTCCCTGCTCAAGCTCTCCTGGGTGAATTAGTACCTGGAAGCAAGTGGGGAATGGGACCTGATCTCACCTTGTAGGCCCCTAGCATGTGCCACCCCCACCCCTCCACCCTGCCCTTTGAGAGTAACTGACAGCTCTGGAGCCTTCATACCCTGGGGGATGGGTTGCTCAGCAGCAGCCTTTGAGCAAGTTTGGTGTGGTAGTAAAGTATTGTGACATTGGTGACCTGCTGAGTTTTACTTGGATATTTGTCTTGCTAGAGAACTTGCATCCTTTCTGATGAAAGCTGAGAGGCAAAAATGGATGTGGGTCTCTGAAAAACCTTCTTTATGTTAGGAACAGACAGCCCTCCATCCTGGGACCAGCGCTCTTGGTGTTTGGTTTCTCCCCCTTTGTGTGTACATGTGCACGTGGTGTACATGGGTATATATGGAGGCCGGAAGTCAATGCTGGGTGTCCTTCCCTATTGCTCTCCATCTTACATTTTGAGACAGGATTTCTCTCTGGCCTGGGACTCACAACTAGACTGGACTGCTGGCCAGGGAGCTCCAGGGATCTCACTGTCTCTGCCTCCCAGCACTAGGATTAAAGACACACACTGTCGTACCCAGCATTTTCTGAGCATGCTGGGGATCCAGGCTCAGGTTGAACAGCAAGCACTTTACCACATCAGCCTGTCTCTACAGCCACTGATGTGTCTTAAGAACATCTGCACACTGTTTCTGACTGACAGCCTGAGCTGGGATCAGGATGTGAAACTGAGACCATTCAAAGAAGCTTGGCTGATATGTCATCATTGCAGTAGCTCCCCTGGAAATTCTGGGGTGAAAGGGGGAGAATATCTTATTGTTTCACCAGCTGGATTTGGGCTCTTCTCTTAAGTGTCATTCCACACACTCCTAGTTCCCAGCAGACTGGAGGGACATGAACTGGAACCACATGGGAGATGGAACCAAGATGCCCTGAGCTGTTGGCTCAAATCTCCTGTTTTCAAAGGCCTTTCTGCTCTTGTGTTGATCCACAGTTGATCCAGGTGTGGCAGCATGTGGTGGCTAACAAGCTCGGGGTATATATAGCAGCAAAGGTCGCAACTGTTTGCACTGCCCAGGATGGAGCTTTGTGTTCTGTGGGCTTGCAGCACTATTACCAGCCACTCTACCCGGATCACAAGGACAGGGTGTGCAGCTGTCACACACCCATTGCCACCAAGGGGAAAGCACAAGAGCTAGGATTTTCATCAGGTGCCTCATTATTCTTGGTGCCAAGCTTCCATTAGTGGCAACATTCCCCCTGTGCCCTGGAAGGAACAGCATGCCCACTGTACAAATCTCTACCCATTTCCCTCCCATTAGACTCTGAGGATGCTATGCTTTGGTCTGTGTTCTGTGCTTTTTAGCAGCCCAGTGACTGCAGAGCACCCTGGAATTGTGCCAGGAGCTGGCCACAGTTCTGTGCCTGTACCCCAGCTATGGTCACAGGTAACATACTTTATGTGTTGCCATTTTTTTCCTCCAGTGTTGTCTTGATATAAGGCTTTTTGGTAACACAGTGTAACAGCTTCTGTTTCCTCTTCTCTAGAACAACTTTGGCATGTGAATGTTCAGCCAAGGCAGTGGGCCTTCTGTCCAGGCTCTGGACTGCATTCACGCGGTCGTTTAAGAGCCCCGTCTCTGTGGTTGCACTAGTGTATTTTCCATTACCCCTCGATATGTGCACACACACAATGATGTATTTGTCACATTGGACATTTTTTTATCTCTTATTTTGAATTTCTGCCCTGTGGACTGCAAGATCTGAATGTGTCTCACTGGACAGGTTCAATAGACCATGTGTTGCAAAAGCCCATGGCTCCTCTTCCCGGCCTGTCTCAGAGGCAGGTGGTAATTGACGCCTGGTTCCAATGTGACACACAAAGGCGAGTAAGTAATGAAGTTACCTTGGCCCGAAGAATTGTTATGAGTGACGCCTTTCCCTGGTCCCTAGATGAACTTTTGGCCCTGTTAGTGAAATCGGTCTGTCTGCTGCTCTGGGAGGACCCTCTTCTTTTCTTTCCACTCTGCAAGAGTAGCACAGAAGAGAGGGCAGTAGGACTGTTGTGGCCATGCCATACTCCTACAGGTTCTCAGAGCTACTGCTTAACTTCTGCTCTGGTCTCACTGATGGCTCATGGGATAATAAGCAGTTCAAGACCTCATATGGGGGACTGGAGAGATGGCTCAGAGGTTAAGAGCACTGCCTGTTCTTCCAGAGGTTCTGAGTTCAATTCCCAGCAACCACATGGTGGCTCACAACCATCTGTAATGAGATCCAGTTACCTCTTCTGGCCTGAAGGGATACATGCAGGAAGAACCCTGTATACATAATTAATAAATAAGTCTTAAAAAAAAAAGGCCTCATATGGGGTCTGTGGACACATCTCGAATAGCTCTCTACCATGTAATTTTGGGGAGGTAGAGGCTTCAGAAGAGAAGTCTATATGTGCTACTATTTATTTAAATCTGAGTAATAGATGCTGTCTCTATCATACAAGTTTTAAAATAGTGTATCTACAACCTTTTTAAATTAGGTAAGTCATACTTGAAACAAAAACCCAAGTAGCGTAAGCATTTCCAAACTAAAATGTTTTTCTTACTCCATGCCTCATCTTCCAAATGACTGTGATCAACTCTGAGGTTAGAAGTTCATTTTGTTTTCAAAGAGAAGGGCGTGGGCTTGGATCTACGAGGAGGGATGTGATAGGGAAGATAGCACAGAAATTTATTTCTCTCTCTCACCATCAGTAAAATCCAACTCAATTAAGATGACTTGAAACTGAAAGTAGTAGAAGAAATGGCAGGGGTGGAGACATGACAGGGGATGCTTTTAGGTCAGTGGTTCTCAACCTGTGGGTCATGATCCCCATAGGGGCCGTATATTAAATAACCTGCATATCAGATATTTACATTACAATTTGTAGCAATAGCAAAATTACAGTTATGAAGTAGCAATGAAATAATGTCGTGGGGGATCATCACAACATGAGGAACTGTGTTAAAGGGCTGTAGCATTAGGGAGGTTGAGAACCACTGCTCTAAGGGGTTGGAAAGGGCAAGACATGAAGTTAGTAATGGACTAATGGGGTTCTGTCAGACACAAAGACTGCCCAGCAAAGGAAGCATTCAACAGGATGAAGGAATGGCCCACAAGGGTGGGAGAGAATATTTGCAAGCTATGCATTCACCACGAGGGTTAAGATTCAGAATATATAAGGAACTTCATTCAGAAAGCTCTCCAGCAAAAAGCCCAAAGTGAGATTCATAACGGACCTGGTGGGCTTTCCCAGAGAAGGTATGTAGGTGGCTGGGGGACATGGAAGGATGCCCAGAAGTCATCAGGAAAAGACAACTCAAATACTCTCACTCTCATTAACTCCAGGGAAAATGACTGTTACCAAAAAATTGAGAGATAGTAAGATGCAGAGAAAAGGACACCTGTGTGTGCTGCTGCTGTCACAGGAAGCAGTGAGGATGCTCCCAGTGTATGAACCAGCAGCCCAGCAAAGGGTGTATCTCCAGAACACGTGAAGTCCATACTTGTGTTTATTGTAGGCCTGTCCACAATAGCCAAGACGTGGAAACAAACTACGTTGGTAAACCTATGTATGGATAAGGAAAATGGGGCGCATACAGGTAGTGGGTTATTATTCAGTCATAAAAAAGAATGAAACCATGTCAGTTGAGATAACACTGTTGGAACCATAGAATATTCTGGTAAGTGAAGCAAGCCAGGCTTTAGAAAGACATGTGCCACATGGTCTCCCTCGTATGTGGCATATAGAAAGGTTAGTCTCATGGAAGCTAGTGAGGAAAGGTGGTTTCCTGAGCCTGGGTGTGGGCGTCTGGGAGGGTGGGAGGGTCAGGAGGGGGACCGAACAGTGGAGAAAGAAGTTCCAGTCTGTGTTAATACAGAGGATGAGCTGTGTACTGCAGAAAGCATGGAGGAGTTTGAATGTTTTATCAGGAAGAAGTTATAACTGAGAAGACAGATATATCTAACCTGATTTAAATGTGACATATCATACACGTGTGTCCAGACATCACATGGTACCCTATGAATACTAAACCTTCTGTGTTTCAGTATCAGTTTAAAAGCCTCTAACCCAGTATCTCTGTTCTCTTGTAGAGTCAGATCACATTGATGGACATCCCTGTGTTCAAAGCCATCCAGCCGGAGGTTTGTACCATCGCCATGTACTGCAGATGGCTAGGGCTCGGGAGGAATGGTCCTCTGGAGCCTCACAGAGTCACATGAGTCCATTTTGAGTCAGAAATTTGGGTTCTGCTGAGAAAGCCACCATCTGGCCCAGTCTGGCAGGGCAGACGGTTTGGTGCCCAGTCTCTACTGGGCAGAACATTTCCTTGTCCTTCTTGTCCCAGGCTGTCCTGGCTGAGCACTTGCTTTTGGGTACAGAGCTTTCTTCATGCTGATCCCACATCCTGGTGGCTGCCTTGCTTCTGCCCTGAAACTAGTTGCCACAGCAAACCCTTGCATGTTTATAGTAAAAGCATATGTGCATTTTTAGAAGTGATAGAAGGGGGAAGGGTCAATGTGGGTCTTCAGAAATGAAAATTTCTGGTGACATCCTCTAGTTGGTAAGGTTTTAATTATTTTAACCAGAGTTCCTTTTTTTTTTTGCTAGCAAGTAACACAAGTCCACTTCAGAAAGGTGAAGGGCAATGAGAACTTTCCTCCAGGGTCCGTATAGAGAGAGCTACTGGGTGTGGGTGTCCCTGCCGTTAGCTTCTGCTTCCTCTCTTTCTTCCTCTCCATCTGCACATGTGGCCCAATTTGACCTCCCCCAAAACTCTGCATTTACAGCTTTCTAGACTGACAACACAGTTGTCTGTCTAGCTCAGTTTAGTCATGTGGCCAAGGGACTGTGGTCAAGATGAGCAGACAGTGCTGATATGCCTTGGGGTGAAGTGCAGGCAGGGAGACAGCTCAGAAGGGCCTGCTGCAGCTATGGTGTGGATTAGAGTATACCTAGCTTTACAGTGATTGCATGTCTTAATGGAGCCAAACTGTCTAGGCCAACCTCAAGCCCAGCCCTCCCACAACACAGGAAAAATCCATACTACTGGCTGACTGTGAAGTAATGGTAACATCTTAAGGTTGTTCCCAGACATTAAAGTGCATGCGTTTTCCTTTAAAATTTTATTTTGGGGCCGGGCATTGGTGGCACATGCCTTTAATCCCAGTACTCAGGAGGCAGAGGCAGGTGGATCTCTGTAAGTTTGAGACCAGCCTGGTCTACAAGAACTAGTTCTAGGAGAGGCTCCAAAGTTACAGAGAAACTCAGTCTCAAAACTATATACATATATATGCATATATATATATATATATATATATATATATATATATATATATATGCGGTGTAAGTCTCAGAATCACTAGGGCAGCTGTCAAAGTATGGGGTTCCCAGACTATCACCCCTGGACCTGAATCTGCATCTCTGAGTTGGGCCTGGAACCCAGTTGGTACTATTTCACAAAAGTCAACCAGGTTCACCAGAGTGAAGAGCCACAGCCAGCTGCTGTGAATTACCTGGAACAACCCCAGGCTTGAGCTGCTAGCGCCTATCACAAGTTCCCTAAAAGTTCCCTAAAAGCCCATTTCTCATTGTTCAACAATGGTTGACGGGAGCCAGGAGCTGTCCCCACTTCTTTGCTGCTGCTGTGACTGCCAGCAGACTGAAAACTGGAATTTTTCCTTCTGGGGATGCCTGCCGTGTGGTGGTAGGACCACCCCAGAGTGGGAAGGGCATGAATAAGGCAGTTGTGCGATGTAGGCCAGACTTCCCAGGAAGCAGAGGCCAGTGTGTGAGAGATGGATGGGCACTGAGTGAGCTGGGCTCCTAGCAGGTCAGCAGCCCTGTGGACAGTGCCTTTTAGGCCTGATTGTGCTCAGAATGACAACGAATAGCAATGCCCATGTGCCTGGGCTGGAAAATGACTGATGTGCTCAGATGGAGTCCTCTAGAATCAGAGATGAGAACCTCAGCAGCAGATTTTAAAACCAATGGTCGAGGGCTTTGTGAAATACCAAGGCATTTGAAGGTTTGCTCTCATCTGGTGATTGACTAAGATTACTCTGAATTCAGCCCCATATAGATAATACAAATAATTTTGGCCATGGACAGTGTAGCCAGGACTTGACTCACCCCCATCTGAGTGCCTACTACTGCAGAGCACAAGGCTTCCGCTTTGCTGGTGTGGATGTAGATTTGGTATCAGGGCTCATGGGTCCAGGAAATGGTTCCTGATCTTCCCCAGTGCTGACTGGGTTTGAGATGGTGACTGCACTTCTGGGGTTTCCCTGGAAGCAGGGCATCAGCTGTTTCTCCTTGTTGGCCATTTTGCTAGTGGCCCTAGATCTCTGCTTCCTCCATGTCCTCCTCCCAACATTAGGGAATTATTATCATGCTGTCTGCTGATACTATACTTGTTAATGTGGAGTTGGAAAACATGGCTTAATAAAAGAGCACTCGGCAGGGCTTCTGTCTAGCCACATGTATGGAGAGATTCAGACATTTTGGGAGGATATCCATCACTGCTTCTGAAACAATGCCCCAAGCAGTGAGATTTTCATGTACACAGGTGTGTCATTGGGACTTGGGCAGAAGTGAGGAGATAGGAGAGACCTGAAGCCCCATGAAGGACCCAGCATGTGGGTCCTTGAGTTTCTGATGCTGCTAGGAAGGCAGGTCCCTGTGGTAAGTGGTACTCAGGGCCCTGCCCACTCAGAGCCTTGCCTCTGTGTCCCTGTTCTGATACGCAGTGGCCCATTGCCTGTGTGCAGGCTTATAGCTGGATAGGTGCTGATGTGGCCTGTTTTTGGGTGGTATGGGGTGAATATGGGCTCTAGGACAGGACAGGCACCTTGGGTGGGGTTTGCATTGGCTTCTCTCGGCTGCCCCCTGATATACCTGCTGTCACTGGCTTCCTTTTGTGTACTAAAGACATCCCAAGGTTGCCATGTCAGTTCTGTGTTGCTGTGTGACAAGCTACCAGGTAGACTGTGATCCGTGGCCTGGCTGGTCATGATTCAGGGACTTATAGGAGGCTGCAGTCAGCTGAGGGTGTGGATAGGTCTGGAGACCTGCCTTCACTGTGGCCTTTCCATGACATCTGGTAAGTTAGTCCTGGATGTTGTCATGTAGAACCTTCCATAAGGCTGCTTTAAGGTTCTCATGGTGTGACAGTGTTTTTGTGGAATGGTGACTTTCCTTAAAAGTGACCTAGAGAAGCAAGGTAGAAGCCATAATAACTATGATCTGGCCTTGGAATCCAGGCCTTCCCTTCCTACAATATTCAGCTAGTCTTGCAGATCATCCCTATTTAGTGAGACAGGTAAACAAGGGTTGAGCACAGGGAGTTTGGAATCATGGGGACAGTTTGGTGTCACCTGTCATAGTTTCTTTGTGATTCCAAGACTTTAGTCATCAGGACTATGGTAAGTACTTCACCACTTTGAATTTGTGTTTCTTCATTTGTTGAATGGGGATGATAAACGCCATCCATGGAAAGTCATTTAAACATGGGAAATGTATGAAGAACACATGGCACAGAAACTCATTTAAAAATGTAATGTATATATAGAGCTGCACAAACACAATACCTTAATCAAGAGCAGAAATATACATATATAACAAAATTGACTTAAATTTGTATCAATAAACCAAAATCCATACCAATGCAAATCTCTGTATCATATCCCTCTTTAAATGTAAGCCAGCATTTATAAATAATATTTGGGAATATGGGCATAGTTCTTCTCCAAACTGCTTCCTGCTCTTTGTTGGGCGAAGTAGTTTTTGGGGGTGTTCACAGTGACCTTTTAGAGGGTCTTGGTACATCAAACCACATTAGTCTGGAATTATTTTAGAGGTTCTCATCCTCTTTGGAAACAAAAGAAGAACCTCTTTCCCAAAGCAACATATCCTTAGACCCATATTTTGAATTCAAGATACCTTTAAGGATGTTCAATCGTGCCACAGGGACATGTGCTCAACTATGTTCATAGTAGCTTTGTCATAACCAGAACCTGGAAACAACCTAAATGCCCCTCAACTGAAGAATGGGTAAGGAAAATGTGGTACATTTACACAATAGAGTACTACACAGCAGAAAAAAAAAATGACATCTTGAATTTTTCAGGAAAATGGATGGAGCTAGAAAACATTATTTTGAGTGAGGTAACCCAGACACAGAAAGACAATTATCACATGTACTATTAATCTGTGTATTGCCACGTGGCTGTGGCTTACCTGCCAAAGTTTTAGCATCTGTTTTCTGCAGGGCTACATGGCTTCTCTCTGATTCTGCCTCCTTCCTCCCAGCATTCAGTTTAGTTTTCCCTGCCTAGCTCTGTTCCCCTATAGCTCTGCTATAGGCACAAAACAGTTCCTTTATTAACCAATGATATTTACAGCATACAGAGGAGAATCCCATATCATGCATATCATGCATATGCACACATGTAGGGTATGGGGTAGGGTTAAAATGACAATACCATTATTGCCACTAACCAGTGGGCTACTGGCTTCCCACATTTCATTTGCAGTTCTGGTTGTAGTGTTTCCTTTCTCTTTGACTTCTCTCCCGTATCCCTGTCATACATCTAGATGGGTCTTCCTTCTTGGCTTTGCCCCCAAGGTGTTTAGAAGAGGAAGGTTATGGGAAATTGGGTCTGGAGGTCTGTATCCTGAGAGACCCTGCTGCAGTCCAGTGCCTGGAGCAGCTGCTGTCAGTGGATCTGTACTGAGTGGAAAGGGGCGAATAAACGAATGAGGAGACATCATGGCATTGCTTTCTGACTGCGTCAGACCCCATCCCCATGCCAAGGGCAGATATCCCAGGAGTGACATCTGCTGGAGGCTCAGAGGCCACTTTTCCTGAAGCAAGGACTCTGGTGATCTCGGCCTTTTGGAGATTTTAATTTAAATGGTTCCCACTGCTGGGGCTGGCACTATAGTATTGTGACCGTGATCTTTTCTATGAGGGTGACTACACGTGTCTCATCTCAGGGCTCAGAGGAGCCTTACAGGTGTTCAGTGTAAAGAAAATGGGGGTCCCAAGCAGGGGGCTATTATTGTGCTGGTCCCTGGTGACTCTTAACACATGACCAGTTTCATCAAGAGTTGACAAGTTAATGTGGATGTCATTTTGTGGCATAACCACTCACAGCCAGAACCCTGTTGTCACAGGGTGAACTGGGTAGCAGGGTCTGGTTGCATTCCTGGCTGCCAGAACTCAGGCGATACTATGTCATGAAGGGATCTGTCTGAGTTGTCCTAGTGGCAGCAGCCTGCTTACCCTGGCATGTTTTAGCATCACATTTTATGCCCATCGTATTCCCTACCAAGTCCATTACACCTACTTCCCAATCCACAGAACTGAGGCTCCTGCAGTTCTTCAGAGACCAGTCTAAAAGCCCCACCATGACAAATCTCCTGTTCTCAGACTGTCCCAGAAATCCGGCCCTGTCATAGTTGAGCTGCTGCTTAATCCCATGCAGCATGCTCATCTGTCAGAGCTGGGATGGCTGTGACTGCTTTCATCTCAGCTAAGACTGAACCCTGTTTCCTCTCCTTATGTTTCAGTTTCCTTGAGCATGATATTGGGCATCTCTCTCTCTCACTCTTTCTCTCTCTGTCTTTTAAAAACTTGCAGGAGGTACACAGGAACCTGGTTGGTGCCAGTAGTTTGTGATCACTGTTTGCTGCTGTTCAGTCTGAGCTGGCTTTGTGTATTGTGGATGGGAAGTCTTCATTGCAGGGTTATTCAGCAAAGCCTATGCAAGGGTCAGCACCCTGGAGGAGCAGCACTGGAGTAGCAGAGTGACTGTGCATCAGTCCCTGAGCGCTCGGTGTCCAGATGCCAGCTAGCCCAAGGTTTTGGAGAGACTTGCACCACGAGGGCCCTTGAACATGGGGTGGGTGATGACTGTGCCATGGGGTGGGGGCTGAGGTGGAGTTGAGGATACCTGGTGAGATGAAGGCCGGAGATAAGGGCATGAGGACAAGACTGGGGAAGGTGAGAGGTACTGAAAGGCAAGAGAGCAGACCGTATTGGAGAGGAACTCTTACCAGGAAAAGTGTGGGTGTGGTCTGTGAGCCCGGGAGGGTGAGAACCAGAGTGCCATTGCCACCTTTCCTGGGCTCCAGGCTTTAGAGCAGTTAGGCAGGGAGGGCTGAGTAGACACTGACCATCTTCTACCTCCCTGCTTGTGGCTTTAGAGATGACTAGCTATGGCAAGTGAAGAGGAGGGGAATTAAGAACCAAATGTTTGAGGCAAAGGGGCATTGTCTAAAGAAGAGACTTGGTTTTAACCCCTCAACTCCTGTGGAGCTGGAGACCTGACTGCCATTTGTGTACTCTTGCTGGTATGCCACAGGCTGATCTGCAGTTCCCCAGCAGGGGTGTGCTGAGGTTCTGGGAGACACTGCTGTGTGGGTCAGGACCTGACCCTCTGGCCTGTTGTCTGGCTGTGTTGCTTGCTCTGAAGACACGGACATTCCAAAAAGCTGAGATCAATGTTGGATGAGGGACAAGCCCTGTGTGTCCTCGCTTCTCTTTGGCCCTGGGACGGGGAAGAGCTGCCAGCAGGCAGTCGCCTGTGGCAAAGAGCTAAGTTTCACTGACATCATTGAAACCCCTCTCTCAGGTCATGTGCTGGGCAGTGTGCACAGACCATTTCCCTCTGCTTTATCCAGCTAAGCCACAGCCACTTCTCCCGTTGATGGCAGAGCCCAGTCATTCCTCATCAGCCCTGGCTCCCATTCTCTCTTTGGAGCTGGAGACATCTTTCTCTGGCCGTCTTCCTGACCTGCTTAGAGCCTTGCCTCCTCTCTGCTGCTCAGGAGGCAGGCCATCTTCCTTCAGCATCCCGTGGGCTCTGTAGTGGCCAGCTCACCCACCAGGACCCGCTCATGTTCCCTCCCATCTCCTTTCCTGAAGGCCGCCCCCTTTACCTGAAGTGTCCAGATACCTCAGCAGATGGGGTGCAGTTAGAGCTTCAGGGTGCTGTGGCTTCCCTTAACCCACACCTTTGCTCCCCTGTATGCCTTTGACTAGTCTAGTGTCTAAGTCTGCCTCCCTAGTAGATTGTAACCTGAGGACACAGGGATCATACCAGGGCTCTTCACCCATCTCCTGCACTAGCATAGTGCCTAAGGCTAATTGCTATTTGTTGACACATTTACAGACAGTGGTAATAAGTCCCCCTTTCCACTTGCTGTCCATGCAGTACTGACTTCTTTTGTTCAAACTGTGAAATTAAATAGCAGGATGGCACAGTTGCCTTCCAGTTGAGACCAAGGCATGGAGAAGATGGTTCCCAGCACAGGGCTCTTCAGAGCACTAAAGACCTCTCTCATCTGCTCCTGCTCTGAGCTTACATTTGTCGTTTCCTTTTTGGTTTCTAGTGATGTTCTGTCATGGTAGTGATTCTGTCACACTGGAAACACAGTAGAAAAGGTTTTCCTCCACCGCAGGCATGGTGTCACCAGGAATCAGGTCTGGTTGTAGATGTGGCCAGCAGCACATCAGAATCAATGCCGCTAACACTCTGCTACTTTGAGACTCATTTTTTCTCCTTTCTTGAACACGGATATGACATGAGTGCTGGTTAGAACCCAAATTTCCTTTTAAGTGAATTAATAATACAAAACAGACCTTTGCCGAGCAGCTGCTTCATCCACAGTTTGGCTCCTCGGCTGATGGTGTCTGCAGAGGAGGGATGGTTTGTTTAGACTCCAGCTTCAGGAGAATGCAGGATTTCAGGCATTTCAGTGGGGGAGGGGGCGGCAAGCCCTGCTGGCAAGATCTGCTTGAGGACCTGGCTCTGCTGCTGTCTAGCTGTGAGGCCTTTTCCTCTTGGTACCTGCATTTTCTTGTCTGTAAGATAGCAGTGAGGGCCTTCAGGATGACTCAGTGAGTAAAGGTGCTTGCCGTGTGAGCCTGGAGACCCGAATGTGACCCCCAGAACCCACATAAAGGTGGAAGAAGAGAACCAGCTCCACAGAGCTGTCCTCTGACCTTCATGAATGCACTATGGTACATGCCCCTCTCCTCCCACACAGATAGTAGTGAAACGTGTCCTGTAGTGTGATCAGTACAGGTGATTGTGTAGGCAGAGCACCCTCAAATTGTTCCTTCATCTTGAGAGGAGGCGGGTATAAAGAGAAAATCCATAGACAGGGCTAATAAGCCAGTCTCCGAAGGGCCCTGGCTCTGGCACCGTACGTCCCCCATGGGTAGGATCTTCCTCATGGCAGCTGCCTCCTCCCCTCTGAGCATGGTGTCTGGCCTGGCACATAATAAGTACTGGTCAGCACTCACTGTCTGGCTAAGAGGCAGATCCCAAAACATGTCTGTCAGTGTAACCAAAATGTAAGCCCCCAGAGGAGAAGGACCTGGTTTCAAACTGCTTGGCCCGAGTCTGCCTTTTTCTGCCTACATAATGGGTTTGCTGTCATGGTGACTTCAAAAGACTGGACCTGAAGACCAAATGAGGTCATTTCTCAGTTTCACTGAGGCACAAGTGGACAGACCAAGTAACAAACTAAGCCCAGCAATGCCAGCAGCTAGAGTTTTGATCAAAGTATATGCCCAGGAAATCATCCCCTTGTCAATGATAAATGTGCACTGTCCAGAATTAGCCTCATGCTCACTGTACCTTCTCCTTCCTATCCCTCAGCTTTGCTCTTAAATTAAGTCAGGGGGTGTACATGCTTAAAACTTTGTCATTTCAAACTTCTGCCTATTCTAGTCATTTGCATTTTATACAAATTTTAGAAATTTTTATGTTTTGCAGGAAAAGCTGGTTAAGATATTGACTGTGGTTACCAAAATAGCTGTGGACGATCTAAACATACAGAGATGCATAGTCTCTTACCATTGCCAGATAGGAAAATCTCCATCAAGGAATTACTTAGAAAGATTGATTTTTCTAAAAATGTTAAATCAACCATGTGCTTCTTTGTAAGTCCTGTTTGATCATGATATAGAAGAATTCTTTTGGTAGATTGTAAGATTTATTTCATTAAGTTTTGTTTTTCTTTTTTTTAAGAATATTTGTATCTGTTCATGGTAAGGTATATTGTTATAGATATATTTGTAGTTCTTGTTTGGTTTTGGTGACAGTGTTATGTTTACACTTTTAATTTGTGTGTGTGTGTGTGTGTGTGTGAGGATATACACATACTATGGCATGCATGTGGAAGTCAGAGGATAACTTTTGGGAGTTAATTTTCTTCTTCTACTGTGGGTTCCACGACTTGAACTTGGGTCATCAGATTTGTGCAGAAAACACTTTAACACATTCAGCCACCTCACCCTGTCAATGTAATGTTGACCTCTTAGTGGAAGCTGGGATGGAAGAGTTTTAGAATCATGCTTAAATAATTCACAGATTTCTCTCTAGAATAAAGTGAGCATGAGTTTTCTTTATGCAAATTTTATTAACTTTTCCTTTTAAATAGTTTATTTTTAAGAAGCTGGGTTTGGAGAGACAGCTCAGCTGTTGAGACTTGACTGCTCTTCTAGAAGACCTGGATCCGATTTCCAGCACCTACATGGCACATTGCAACCATCTATAGTTACTCTTCTAGGGGATCTTCTAGGGGATCTAGTCGTCTTCTGTCCTCTGAGGGTACTGCATGCATGTGGTGAACGGACATACATTCAGATATTTATATACATAAAATCTCAAAATCATCTTTTCAAAGTTTCCAGTTCACAGCAAAACTGAGAATGAGGTGTGTATAGTCCTTACATGACACCCCACCTCAACTGTTGTATCCTAGGAGTTAGAATCAACGAACCAGTACTGACATATCATCATTATCTATTCTGATAAAAATGGGACAGCTCATGCACACACATGGATCATATAGAATATGTTCAGTGCCTTAAAATTCCTCCATGTTCTGTGTGCTCACCTTCCCTCTCCGTCACTCACCCGTGTTCTGTGTGCTCATCTTCCCTCTCCTTCACTCACCTGTGTTCTGTGTGCTCACCTTCCCTCTCCGTCCTCCTGCACTCACCTGTGTTCTGTGTGCTCACCTTCCCTCTCCGTCCTCCTGCACTCACCTGTGTTCTGTGTGCTCACCTTCCCTCTCCGTCCTCCTGCACTCACCTGTGTTCTGTGTGCTCACCTTCCCTCTCCGTCCTCCTGCACTCACCTGTGCTCTGTGTGCTCACCTTCCCTCTCCGTCCTCCTGCACTCACCTGTGTTCTGTGTGCTCACCTTCCCTCTCCGTCCTCCTGCACTCACCTGTGTTTTGTGTGCTCACCTTCCCTCACAGTCCTCCTGCACTCACCTGTGTTCTGTGTGCTCACCTTCCCTCTCCTTCCTCCTGCACTCACCTGTGTTCTGTGTGCTCACCTTCCCTCTCCGTCCTCCTGCACTCACCTGTGCTCTGTGTGCTCACCTTCCCTCTCCGTTCTCCTGCACTCACCTGTGTTCTGTGTGCTCACCTTCCCTCTCCGTCCTCCTGCACTCACCTGTGTTCTGTGTGCTCACCTTCCCTCTCCGTCCTCCTGCACTCACCTGTGTTCTGTGTGCTCACCTTCCCTCTCCGTCCTCCTGCACTCACCTGTGCTCTGTGTGCTCACCTTCCCTCTCCTTCCTCCTGCACTCACTGGTCTTTTTACCAGTCTTTTTATGGCTTTCAAAGTTTTGCCTCTTCAAGGATGTCTTGTTTTGTTTTGTTTTGCTTTGTTCTTTGAGACAAAGTTTTTCTGTGTAACAGCCCTGGCTGTCCTGGAACTCACTCTATAGACCATGCTGGCCTTGAATTCATAGATATTCACCTGTCTCTGCCTCCTGAGTGCTGGGATTAAAGGCATGAGCCACCATCACCTTGCCAGAAAGGGTTTTAAAAGAAATTTTATTTTATGTATATGAGTGTTTTACTTGCATGTGTGTATACATACCACATGTGTGTAGGTATCATCAGGGACCAGAAGAGGGCATCGGATCCCTTGGAACTTGGGTTACAGGTGTTGGTGGCTGCTGCGTGGGTGCTGGGGATAGAATGTAGGTCCTCTGCCAGATCAGCCAGTGTCCTTAACTGAGCCGTCTCTCCAGCCCTGTCTGGAAATGCTGTTAGCAGAGGAATCGCTACTCGGTTTCCTGTTGTTAGTGAGCTTCTCTCAGCCTCTTCTCAGTAGTGGCTGTGCCTGTTTCCATTCCTGTCAGCAGAATGTCAGCTGTTTGCATCTGTGCCAGCCTCCAACTTGTGAAAGGATGCAGCAGCAACCAGAAGTTTACCGACCTCTGACGTTTCTGACACCCAAATGCCAGCTGCCTCCATTGTGCTCTCTGCTGCTATCTTGGTCCAGCCCTTACAGTCACTGGGGCAGTTACTTTGCAGAGAATCAAAAGCTTTAAAACTTTCTTCTGAGTAAATGTAACTGTCTTTTTCTAAAATGGTATCAAGGTATGATTCTAGTCCTGAAGGACTCAGGATGGCACAAAATGCTGCCTTGTACCTGTGTGATGACAACCTCCCTTGCCCCTTCCTGTCACAGCAGCTAGACTCTCTCCTCTTGAAAGGATGTGTGCGGACAGATCTGTCCTTACGTTTGTGCCCACGTTGGTTCTGGGTCAGTCAGAGTTTGAAAGCTCACATTACCTCTGGGTTTGCACCCATGCCCCGGTGTTTTCCTGGACATGTGGCACTGGCACAGAGCAGGGACCACCTGCCTCTCACAGGACCTTGTTTTGTGACTAAAGAACGTAGCTTGGACAGGCTGGGGCTTCAGTTGCTTTCTGTCGCTGTGACAAACATCACAACCCAAACAGTGGAAGAAGAGACAGTTGTTTCCCCTTGTCTTTCCAGGTCACAGTCCTCCACTGAGGGAGATCAGGGCGGAGGCTCAAGCAGGGGCGGCAAGCTTGGAGGACACTGCTTGCTGGCTTGTTCTCTCCCAGGCTCATGCTCCCCTAGCTTTCTTAGAAATCAGGAACTCTGTCTGGGAAGTTGTATCACACACAGGGGCCTGGACCCTCCCACATCAGTGAACAGTTAAGAAGGTCCTCCACAGACATGTCCACAGACAGTGGGATGTAGGGATTCTTCATGCAGAGCTTTTCTCTGAGATGACTTTAAGTTCTGCCAAGTTGAAAATTAAAACTAACTTGGAGGGCTGGAGAGATGGCTTTTGTGGAGGATTTGGTGGCTCCCAACTGTCTGTAGCTGGATGAAGAGATTCAGTGCCCTCTACTGTCCTCCATGGATACCAGTCACATGTGCAGGTAAAACACACAGAGCTATAAAATAAAAAAGAAACAAGTCTTAAAAAACTAAGACAGTTGGGAATTTCTTATCTTTTAAAAAAAGTTTTAAAAATGTTTTATTATATTTAATTAATGTGCAAAGTAACAAGTCTACATATGGGACTTTGATCTGTATTTCACTTTGATCAGCCCACCTCTCCTGCCCCCCCCCCCCACTGTGTCCTTCTGCTCTTCTTGTTTACGGCTGGGGATTTCCCCAACACAAAAGCCTTTCTTTGGAAGACCCTTCAAAACTACTTATTGTACTTATATACAAAAGGAGCCACTTTGACAGGTGAAGGCTGGGTGGGCTTTGGAGTATGACTTGGGTGTGTAGCTGAGCTAAGTGGCTCCTAGCAGATGGAGGAGCTTCACACCGTTTCCACATCAGTTTAGGCCTTCTGTGGAATAGTTTGTGTTCCTTTGGTATTCTGAGGCAGGTCACGGAGAAGTGGGCTGTGAACTGCTGATGGCGGTCCCAGGCATCTGACTCCTGTTGACCTCTGTGGCCTGCATACTGTGAGCATCCAAGTAGAGTTCTTATGCTGCAGCTGAGGTCCTGAAGGCCTGCTCTGAGAACCATGGTTTCATGGGAACTAAGCCTGAGTCCCTCTGCATTCTCAGAAGGTTTGCTTAATGAAATGGAGCCCCAGCTACCCAGGAGCTCCCAGCCTCTGGAAGAAAAGACTGAATTTATTGGTGTGGCTTACCTGCCAGCATTTTTGGTCATATTAATGAGGGAAGCCTTTCAATGCACCATCATAGAAGTTGCTGGGAGATGGGTCCTTGAGGCTACGCTGTCATTTAGAAGAGTGGACTGTGGTGGGGTGCAGGAATTGCAGACTTTGTGCTCATGGGAGGGCCAGAGCTGTTCTAGAACCCTCAAGGGCTGCTGCTGCTCATTGTGAAATGAGGAACATGGACTCAGACTTTCCCTGGGAACCAGCCATCAGTGGGGATGGTCCTGATGTTCCCTTCCTTGGGTGTGGTGTGCACTGAGCTGCAGGCCCTTGGAGAGGGATGGTGCTTTCATGTGCTGCTGCCTTCCTGGGGGGGGGGGGGCACTTGCAATCATTTATTGAGACCTAAACAAGAAACCAGCTGGCTGTGTAGTTGATTCTTTTTATTCTTTACACTTTAGGCTTTCAGGGGGTCTGCCACCCAAGCTAAATAAGTCACACAGAGTCTTATTCTTTCTTATGAATGGCTGGTCTTAGCTTTTCTTAACTTAAAATATCCCATCTACCTACTGCTGCTGGGCTTTTATCTTTCTACTATATGCACCATTCTTTACGTTTTACTCCAGTCTGGCTTCTTTCTCTTACTCCTCTATCTTCCCACTTCCCAGATTTCTCCTTCTATTTATTCTTTCTGTCCACCAGCCCTGCCTATCCTTTCTCCTGCTTTCTGTTGGCTGTTTAGCTCTTTATTAGGCCAATCAGGTGTTTTAGGCAGGCAAAGTAACACAGCTTTCCAGAGTTAAACAAATGCAGCATAAAAGAATGCAACACGTCTTTGCATCAATAAATAAATATTCCACAGCATAAACAAATGTAACACATCTTAAAGTAATATTCTACAACATGACTGTCAAGGGCAGAGTGCCAAGGAGTGTCAAATATGTTAGCTTCCCAAAAGTTTTGTTTCTTTCTCCCCACAATTCCATTTGTATTACATTTATTTGTTCATGTGTGGGGGGGTTGTATGTGTTAAAGCATGTGTGTGGAGGTCAGAAGACAACTTGTGAGAGTTGGTTTTCTCCTTCCACCAACCATGTGTATCTTGGGGATCGATTAGGTCTAAGTATCTTAACATGCTGAGCCATCTTGCTTGCTCCCAACTTCATATTCAATAATAATGGTTATTGTAATTTTTTGGGTAGTATTAACTTCACACAAATCCATCCACTGAACATTTTCAACATTCTCAGGAGGTAGGAAATCTTATTCTCCTCCTTTTTGAATGAGAAGATTGACGTTTAGAGAAGTTATGGTGCTAGGGTTGGCCAAGGTGACTGGCTATAGGTTCCACATGACATATGGCAGTGTGCTCTACATTGAAGGTTGCAAGTTAATTTTATTGTCGTAATTTGAATTTTGTTTGATTCTTTTCATGAAGTTGTGCTGCCCTAGAAACATCAGATTTTCCTCTCTGTGGTAGCAGCTCAGACGCCCCCTGTGCATTGCCCTGATTGTCACCTCTGATCCCCGAGAGAGCTTGAAACAAGACCACTGTTCATGATGGTTATGAGTGTCAATAACTCCACTGGTGGTGGGATCCAATTCTGTTATTTTTACCATAATGATCACAGATGTCTTCCTCTTCTCTGCCGACTGGCAGGTGAGCCCTCCTGAAGGTGTTTGGAGCATAGTTTTCCAGTTGACTTACCTAGCTTGCAACCTGGGCCTTATGTCCTTAATACCATGCAGTCATGAACAGTTTGCATTGCTTCCTTCAGTTCCTGTGTTTCAGGGTGCAGGCTGGCTTTTCTCGTCTTTAAAGTTGCCACCATCACTTCAAAACCTGGAAATATTTCCTCATTGTGCTTCTGGGATAGAAACTTTCCTAAAATCCTCCCTCTCTCCTCACATCCACGGACAATTAATTAGCCCGAAGCCCTGACTTCACTGTTGTTTTACTGCAGAGAAGTCAAGCTGTGTACCAGGAATATCAAGACTCTACAGTCCCTCAGAGCTAGAAGCCATGTCTCTGGGCTGTATGGTTCCCAATTCTGGACTCTTCAAGGGAGGTCCCTGGAGTCTTGTTTGCTTGCTTTCCTATAAAGGAGCTTTCCAAGGTCTCCCTCTTTTATCCTTTCTTTGTTAGGGTGGCTTGGTTGAACAGTGGGAGACCCGGGCTCAGGATGGGTTTGGCTTCAAGTAACATAAAGCATTGGGGTCTTCTGGGCCCAAGGACGCATCTGCTTGGCAGATCTTATGGAAGCTGGAGGTGGCCAGAGGCCAGACTCAGGGCCTGACACTATCTTCCATCTTGCTCTTCCCTGTCTGGGTTCTTGCTTCTGTTGGCCTCCTCTGACTCTCTGGGTAATGTCCTGATGCTTAGTTCTTTTCTTCCCTCCACCCAGAGCAAGTGATCATCCAGTGCTATCTGGCATGGATCATTCAGAAGGACTGTCCACTTCCCACCCTGTAATGGGATTCAGGTGAGGAGCAGGTTCCAGAGAAGACTGAGCACTGGGAGCCAGTGTCCTCCAGGTCCCCTGAGCCTAACTGGCCATCTACCTCTGGAGACCATCAGACTCTGAGACCTTGTCTGCTTCAGCCAGTGCCTTTCACATTCCTTCCATGCAGGATTCTGCACAGAGGCTGGGAGGGTGTCCCAGGGCTGGCCTGGGAACCTGTGGAGGAACTCACTGCAGATGGAGATTGGAGATTGGTAGCCTTTCAGTCATCATAGTTCCTAACAAAGCCTTTGGATTTATGGGTTTTAATCAGCCATGTGGACACTTGGTTGTCAGGAAGTGATCAGCTGTCTTTCCTGAAGCTCGTTGGGGTCAGGAGAGACCTTCAGTGGGGTTCTATCCTGCTTTTAGTGATTCTGCCTGGGAGTGCAGCTCTCGGTGCTGAAGTCTTCCTCCAGAGGGGTCCAGGCTCCCTTCCTGCCACCTGGCTTATCTGGCATCTGCTGAATGTGCCTTAGACTCCTTGGAGGTGGAAGAAGTCTCTTCCTACTTGGTGGCCGTGACAACATTGTGAGGACAGGAAGGGATCTGGCCTGGGACTCAGGATGAGTATCAGTAGTACACACAAGGGGATCTTCCTGTGGACCCCATAATTCCATAGGTGTATAGACTATGTCCGTGTCTAAGAGAAAAATTATTTTTCAAGCCTTTGTTTAGATTTAGCTAACATGTAAAAAGTCATTTGGGTAACCATTTTTGGTATATCTGAAACACAATTTGAGACAGCAAGTTGATTTCCCTTTTAGTCCCAAGATGTTTAAAAAGCAAATGCTTGCCAGAATTGAGCTGAATGTCAGTGAACACACATGGGTTTGTATGGAATGGGGAAGGCTGTTCTTTGTCCCTCTTTCTCCAACCTACCTCCTGCAGAATGGTTCTGGCAGTGCCTGAGACTGTAAATACTTGGGGTTGCCTCATCGGGCTGTCAGCATGGGCAGGAAGCAGCTAGATAATTTTATGATCCATAAAAGCAAGCACCAGACATGCTCCGAAATTCATTAGTGTTTGCTTGTCATTACAGATAGCCTGTGTTGTTTGCCTTCTGACTAGACAGCCGTGGGCAGGGCCCAGTTTGAATCTCTGGCTGCCAGCAATCACAGTTTAAAGCAAAGCTTCAGTTCATGGCTGGGGCTGGGGACTGTGTTTTGCTCTTGAACATAAGTGCTGTGGACTCAGATTAGCTTTCCTTAGTAGGAAGGATGACTTCCTAGATCCTACTCTTAGGATGGATCATGGTCCTTTGCTTAGGTTTCCCCTCTTCATTGCAGACAGACTTGAGGATTATACCCCAGTTCTCTGCCACACAGCAGTTTGAACTAAGTCCATCTCCCCTGCTCAGAACACAGATCTGTTTCTCTACCTTCTTCTCAACTCAGACCTACAACACTCAGGGCTCAGACTGTGACTGTTACCATGATTCCAACATGGCTGTGGGGCTGTAGGGGTCTCCAGGACAGCTGTCTCTCTGATATAGGAGTAGACAGAGAGGCTCACCAGTCTTGGCACTGGATGTGCTGAGGTCAGGCCATCAGCAGTCTTGAAGTTTGAGTGGCATCTGGAGGATGCCGGTGTGCCCAGGGCCAGATGACTGGGGTCTTGGAGTGGAGTTGGATATTAATTACTCCCTTAATATGGTTGGCTTAGGCATTTCTGTGGCTGGGATGGGGTAGTGAGTTCCATGCTTACCATTTGTTTGCTCAACTCAAGGCAAGACACACACCACTTGTGAGGTTCCCTGTTTTGTATTCTGAGGGGTCCGGGAATGATCAGGGAATCACTGATCTAAGGGGAATGGTAAGAAATTTACCCATGTGTCTACAGAGGCCACCTGGGAGGGGAGCCAGTACTCCTCGCTGGGGCAATTGGCAGAGTGTTCTTGAGGGGTCTTCTTTGTCTGTGGCCTAGGGAATTGTAATGTTAAAAAAAAAATCAGAAATAAAGTATGTCTTTGGTAAGGAGAGCCGCTGGAACACAGGTAAGGCAAGGGAGGAGAGAGTTACCTGTCGGGGCAATTGAGGATAAAGGGCATTGTTTGAAATAAGACTGGAGCACTGTGGAGGGCTGGGTGGCTCTAGTTGGCATAGCAAAGGAGCTGTTGGTTCCTGGAGAGCAGAGCTTCCTTCCAACTGGACAGGTGTCTGGCTCTGCCTCTCAGCAAGCCCTAGAACAAGCCTATGGCACCCTGCTTCCCTGGAGTTGTGATGGGCCCCACTTCTTCTGGGGCACCCCACTTCTTCTGGGGCACACCCGCTCCTGGTCATGCTTGTAGCAGGACACCTGTCTGCCACTGCACTTGCCTGTTTCTTATCCGTTCCCTGCTTCTTCCTTCCAGTTTTGTCTCAGTGTGCCTTCCCAGCTTGGTTACACTCTTTTCCCCCTGGGCTGTGGCGTTTATTTTCTAGAGGATACTTCTGTACCCACATCTGCTTCTCCTTCCCTAATGCCCCTTCACCTGCAGCTTTAAAGTCTCTACCCAGCTTGTTTCAACTTTCTAGTAGTTTCCTTGAGGCTTTAGCTCAGTCCCAGGTCTCTCAGATGCAGATTCAGGCCACATGGCATGCTAATTTTGTGTTTCACCTGTTGTACCTCCTCCTAGGCTTTTAGATCTCCCTCCAGGCCTGTGGGCTGGCTTTCGAGCCCATCCTGCTTGCTCCCCCAGACCCATTAGAACCTCTGATCTCACTTTAAATGTGCACTGAGTAGTGTGTTCAGATGTCTGTTTTCCCCAGTGAAGGCAAGCAGCCCTGTCCCCGAGTTGTGCAGCCTGGCTTTGTGCTGCTGATCAGGGGGCACTGAGAATGGGAGCAGCAGGCTGGGCCTGTGGTTGGGAATGAAGCCATGGTCTCACTGCCTGCCGTGTAAACAGTGGTTTCACACCACGGCAGGCTGATGACTCCAGCGTCTGAAAGGCTTCCGTATACTTTTGACTAAGTGTTCCTGTGTAGAGCAAACATCTGGAAGACTGGGTTTCCCTCTTGCTTTCGGGGAGGAAACGGCTTTTCTGAAAGAACCATTCCTGCTGTTCTACACAGGCTGGGGCCTTCCATAGTTATCATCAGACAGTATCAGCATCCAAACAGCTTCACTCCCTGAAGGGTGTTGTGCTATGCAATCATTGCTAGTCGCTGGAACTTTCAAAAGCCTGGTGTTATTTCCAGAGATTCTCTTCTGTTCAGGATGTTAAGCTGTGATCCAAAAGCATGGGGTGGGAGAGGCTTCAATGAGGTGCTCAATGAAACTTAGCTTGAGCAACACAGACTAGTCTTGTAATGCATCCTGAAGCTGCCAGCTGACTGCTGCAAGGCTTGGGGGATAGTCTTAGGGTCTGGTCAGCCTCAGGTCCCTGTGCCACCTCTGGGTATGTTGTATTGCACAGCCGCTTTTCCTTCCAAGTAAAGTTGCTCAGACCCTGATCCCCTGCCTTGTAACCATCTGTATCCCTCAGTCTTCCTGGTAGGCTTTCTCTGGTAAATACTGCCTACCTTGATTAATTTGTATATATTAAATTGTTTGTCGTGAAGCTCAGCTCTCTTACCTACAAATTCAATAGTGAAGTCTACTTCTCCTTCTTATCCTGTCTTCTTTTCTCCTCTTCCTGTTCTTGCTTCTCCCTGTCTCCCTGTCTGCTTCTGAACCCTGAGTGTGCCCTGATCATCTGTCCCCAGTCTCCTCCTTCTAGCCACGATTTCCTGTTGCTGTCTTTTTGAATGGTCTCATCTTGTCGTCTTTGCCCACATGGTGCAGTACCACAGGGCACATAACTCCTGGTTGCAGCACGACCTCTCTGTGCTCCTGTACAAGCAATGGTGGAGAGAAGTTGCTGTGGTGGCTTGAGCATGGCATGGGGTGGGGAGCAGGGGTTCCCACCCTGCCAATGTGGTGAGGGACGGGCTCTGTATAGGCACCTATTGCTTCACGCCTTTTCTTTGTGTTATGAAGTGATGGCCATTAGCCTGAGATAGAATCCACTAAGTGTCTAAGTTCTCTTCTTCTTTTCAACATGTATCTATTGTGGGGAGGACACAGACATGTGTGCAGGTCAGAGGACAAATGTGAGAGTCAGTTTTCTTCTTCTACCATGTAAATTCGAGACATCAAACTCAGATTGTCAGGCTTGGTGGCAAATGCCTTTTACCCTTGAGCCATCTTATCAATTCCTTTTTTTCCTTTCAAATTTCAAAGGATTAGATTTCTGAGACAGGCTTGTTGGGCTTGGAGTGTCTGCCCATCACTTTCTGTATCGGAGTAAATCAGTTAGCATAAATTATGTGTTCTATAAAAGGTTTAGAGAGTGCACTTAGAAAGTCACATGACCCTGGAACTGCTGCTGGGTTAATGCTATTTTTTTTCTTGTGTGATTTTAGCACGCTTATCACCCAGCAAAGTCTCTTCTGGCCCAATCCAGAAGGCCACATGAAGACCCGCATCTTCCTCAGAAGCACATGCTTCCAGAGGTTTTGTTTACTCCCCCTTTGTTAAGCATTCCCTGCAGCATGTGATGATCAAGGAAACAGTGGTTTGTGCAGAGAAGCGTGTTGACCAGGTTGAAATTCCTCCAGAAACAGTGAGACTCATAGTAGATATTTCCAAAGCCCAGAGAGGCGAATCAGGAGACAAGCTAACATTTCCTCCTAATGTTCAGAGGAAAGACACAGATGTGGTGTGAGCAGATTTCTTCACTTCTTCATCTTAGGTTCCAGTTCTTCATCTGTGAAATGGGGCAGCCAAGGAGCCTGTTCCATGGACTTCTTGTGAGGGCAGTGGGTAAAAATGTGTGTAAAAAGAGTGAGTGCTCCTGGACTGAGCTCCCAAAGTCCAGTTGAAGAGTGGAAGGAGTGAGAATATGAGCAAAGAGGTCAAGACCATGATGGGTACACCTACTGAAACAGTTTACCTGAGCTAATGGGAGCTCACCAACTCCAACCGGACTGGGAAGGAACAAGCATAGGACCAAACTAGTCCCTCTGAATGTGGTTGACAGTTGCATGGCTGGGGCAGACTGAGGGGCCACTGGCAGTGGCACCAGGATTTATCCACACTGCATGTACTGGCTTTTGGGAATCCTGTTCTCTTTGGATGTATACCTTGCTCAGCCTAGATGTAGTAGGGAGGGCCTTGGACCTTCCACAAAGCAATGTGCCTTTCCCTCTCTAAGAATTGGATGGGGTGGGATGGGAGAGTGTGTGGAGGGGATGGGGAGGAGGGGAGGGAGTGGGAACTTGGATTGGTAGATTTTAAAAATCTAATAAATAAATAAAAGAGTGAGTGCTTGGTGTGTGCTGTTCTGGTCATCACAGACATAAGGCAAGGCAAGGGTGATGGTGACATCATTGTTCTTTACGGGTGCTCTGTGTTGTTCATGGCTTTTATAATCAACACCTAAAGTGTTGTTGTTGTTTTTTAAACGAGAATATTTGAAAGATGCTGTGTCCCATCTCATCCCTGGTGACAGGATGGAAATGGACGTGTAGCCCTGTGGGACTCCTGTTGGCTTGCTGGCTTGTGGGGCTGGCCTGCTGGTTGCTGTACTATATTTTGTTAATTGGGACCCCTTCTCTGTCGTGAGGATTGGAGACTGCAGGGCTGCTATTGGCTGCCACAGGCACAGACAGCTGGATCTAATTGTGCAGAACTATGCTGGATGAGGGCTGCAGAGGGAATGTTTTGGGAAATTTGCATCATCATGACCCTAAATCTAGTGCATGTTTTCCAAGTAGACAGTAGTTAAGGATTTGCAAAAACAGTAGTGGCTGTAAATGAGTTGTTGTTCTATAGAAAGAACTGAAAGCCAAGGAAGACAGTTTACTCCTGTTCATTCAGTGGCCACCCCATGCATACACTCAACTCTCTAACCACTGACTGCCCTCCCACCTGTGGGATGTGTCTGGTGAAGTCCTGAAGCTGACAAGCTGCCTTCTGGGCACTGCCTCCTTCCTTTCCCCACCTCAGCTTCCAGCAGGTGTTTGTTTCAAGTGGCTGAAGTGTTTCTCTCCCAGGAGATAATGGGTGTACCCATTGCTGTCACCAGCCAGATGTGGGCTCAGCAGAAGTAACCTGTGTGCCTGGCCCACCCTACTGTTCTTGCCCCTGTTATCAGGGTATAGACCCCCTAACACTCAGGGGAGAACTTCCCCTCAGTATATGATTCTATGCTTGCCTGACCCACCCTACTGTTCTTGCTCCTGTTGTCAGGGTATAGACCCCCCTAACACTCAGGGGAGAACTTCCCCTCAGTATATGATTCTATGCTTGCCTGGCCCGGTATTATTCCCTTCTCATTCCCATCACTTTCCCAGAAACCTTCCTCTTCAATCACACGGGCTCTTGATATTCTCAGCCATGCTGAGTTTCTCCTAATTCAGCAACTCGGCCTTCCTATGTGCCCTTCCTGCTGCCTGAATCCCCTTCTGCCGCACAGTTGCCGGGAATGGCCCTCATTCCTTCAAGTCTCTGTGCTAGGGCAGTTTCCCGGGCAGGCCCCTGGAGACACCCTCTCCAGCTATCCTCCTCCCTCACCCTGACCAGTGCTTTCCCAAAACACTTCTCTTTTTCCTACTTACTACAGAGTCTTTCTCTCTTTCCTCCGTAGAGTCTGAGCTTTGTGTATGTGATGTTTCTGTTGCTATATTTCCTCGATACACCGTAATTCTGGAATGAGTGAAAATAGACATGTCTTACATTACCCATCACTACTGTCCCTTCATCTTTGTTTGTTTTTTCGAAACAGGGTTTCTCTATAGCTTTGGAGGCTGTCCTAGAACTTGTTCTGTAGACCAGGCTGGCCTCGAACTCACAGAGACCCACTGTTTGCCTCCTGAGTTCCGGGATTAAAGGCGTGTGCCACCATCATCTGGCTTCATCTTCTCTTTGTCTTTTTTCTTCTCCTCCTTCCTCTCTTCCTCTTTCTCCTCCTAGAAAGAGCTGAGAGAGAGAGTCACACAGGAGACTTGTATCTAGAAAACATCCTTAGGATGCACATCAACTAGAAGCAAACAAAGAACAGTTGTTCTTTGTTGTCCGGAGTTCTGGCAATCTGAATCCCTGCCTCTCCTCAGCCCTCAGCAGTCACCAAGATCCTCAAGGCCAGGGCCTTTCCAGCAGTGCCAGCTACTTGGATGCCTTCTCCTCTCACCTTCCCTTCTCCCTGTCTCTTCCCTTGCTTCCTTTTCCCCGAGTCCCAGATCCTCTCATGCCTTATAGCAGCTAGATTTGTCCCAGGAAAGGGCAGTTCCTGGCAGTCACACATTTCCACAAAGCTTTTTCTAACCTCTAGTAAGTGGCTCACTGCATAAGGCCTCTATTTGAGCCTTAGCTCTCTCTCCTCAGACATGATGTCACCTGTGACCAGCTGGTCATGATCTTCAGATTTCTCTGGAAAGTGCAGAGGGTCTCTTGCTCCTGTGGGGATTGCTGGTCCTTTATAACTAACTGTTGGCAGGTGATAAGTGGCTGTGACTTTATGATAGCGGTGCATATTTCAGTGTAAACTTCATTTTAAAGGTGGTGTGTCATGTACCATTTCCCCCCAAACCATAGAAGAAAAACCATGATCTCTCTTCTCTCTCTTGTCTCTCTCTCTTGTGTCTCTCTCTCTTGTGTCTCTCTCTCTCTCTCTTGTGTCTCTCTCTCTCTCTCTCTCTCTCTCTCTCTCTCTTTCTCTCTCTCTCTCTGTTTTTAGAGACAAGCTTTTTCTGTGTAACAGCCCTGGCTGTTCTGGAACTAGCCCTTGTAGACCAGGCTGGCCTCGAACTCACAGAGATACACCTGCCTCTGCCTCCCAAGTGCTGGGATTAAAGGTGTGCACCACCGCCCTGCTCACGACCTCTTTAAACTAGTTTCTTTCTTGGTTATGTTGGAGTTTTGACTTACTGAGATCTGGGTTTCTTGTTTCATCCGGTTTTTGTATTCTCTGTTATCTCTGTCATCTTCCCTCTTTCTCAGAACCTTCGGATGGCTGCACCTTCCCATTGCTCAAGTCTCGAACTTCACATTCAGAACACAATGTTTCCTTAGGTGGACCTGCAAAATGACACACCAACAAACAGCACCACTGTCATTGTGACTGGCACCCGTGACTTAGTGTCCAGTGAGTGATAGGCCTGGATGATGTTTTCAGTGTTTGGTAATCTTGGGCCATTCTAAAGAGTAGACCTTCTATCAGGGACCCACAGTTCCCTGGGGCTCACAGTTCTCTTCTTTCTGTCTGTTAACTGCTCTGTAATGGGTATATGCACATATAATACACAAGGGTACAAATATTAAAATACACTATGTTTAAATATTGTGTGAATATATAGAAAATGCTAAATGGTATGTTTAACATTTTAATATATAGTTAGGAATTCCTTGGTTTTTATAAAGCCTGGAGATTATA
The DNA here is from genome assembly GCF_037038515.1 of Microtus pennsylvanicus. Classification (NCBI taxonomy): domain Eukaryota; kingdom Metazoa; phylum Chordata; class Mammalia; order Rodentia; family Cricetidae; genus Microtus; species Microtus pennsylvanicus. The sequence goes on along the minus strand of NC_134587.1, from coordinate 47,863,408 downwards.
TTTGCCTCTTTCATCATTTAATCTTCATCCAGACATGGCCAGGCTCTGTTTTAGTTTCATCCATATCATCCTTTAATTGCTCTTGTTTTCTTCTCTCTGGCATCCCTCTATCCTGCTCCAGGTTGAACCAACTGCTCCGTAGCCTTTGCACAGTAGCCATCGTGGGACTTGTTTGCAGTTCCCTGATTAGACTCTTAGTTATGCTTAGTGAAGTTGACTTCATGCAGTCTGAGAGATGAAAGCGGTCATGTTAGCCACCACGCAGCCCCAGGGAAAAGTGCCCTAGTTCCCTTACGTGTCTTCATAGTTTGCCTGTATCCCTGGCAGCCAGCATCCTTTTATATTTCCAAAACGTCTTCATGATTGAGGTCATGTGACACTGCCGTGTGGTTCCTTTCCTTAACCTAAAGCAGTGGCTATGTGCACTGCTACTGTGTTTCCTTTTCTGACAGAGTGGTTTTGGTTTCGTGGGTAGACTAGGATTGCTTATCCCTTTACTAGCTGGTGGACTAGGGATGTGGAAAATGAAGATTCCATGAAGGTGCACGCATGGTGTGGAGTAGATGGAGGACCTCAGGGGGTAAACACCTACCATTAGGTTTGCTGGAGTCCACCTGCCTTCTCAAATGGCTGCATGGGTTGAAACACACAGCTGGTCTATGCCTCTTCTTAGCTTGCAAGTCTGTCATCAGTTTGTGTGTTACCTGCTCTCTACACATCCTCTTAGAAAAAGGTTCTCAGAAATCAAAAATGGCTAGTTTTTATAGAAAATAGAATGGTTTCTTATTATTGAATGTAACAGTTTTTTGTATATTGCATATGGATCTTTTAAAAAGAAATCTTAGCAAATTAAAAAAATCTTGCTATCTTTTAGTCCCTCGTGTTTTCTTATAGCAGTGTTTTTATTTTTGGATCCTCTTCCTACTCTGTGGCTAGGGTTTTTGTTTGTTTGTTTGTTTGTTTTTTACCTGTCTTTTGCTTCATTGTTCTGGTTTCTCTGTTTCTGCTGGCTTGTTCTTATGTCTGTTCATTCCCTTCTGTGTGGCCAGGGCAGGATACTGACTGAACTATAGCCACCCTGCATGAAGACGTTGCATTGATGGACTTGCAGGGTATAGAACCCCAAATGCCAGTATGTGTTGCGATTTATTCTGGGGTATTACAGGAGAACCTAAACTTCTCCATCCTGTTTTCCCCTGATGGCTATTCTGTCTGAGCTCCTATCCCCTGGCTGACTCTCATTCTCTTCTTGTTGCCCATGGTAATGTAACCAAGAGCCTCTCTGAGCCCAGCCTCCCACATCCCAACCCCAGGCAGCAGGCTCCTGACTCCCAGCATCTCCTGACATAGCCTTCCCATGGGCTCTGCTTCCAGGTAAAAACCAAACTGATTTCCAGAGCTATTGTGAAGTCACTCATTGAAGGGTGGAGCCCTTCCACCTCCATCCTTTTGACCAGCTTGAGTTTATCTTTTCCTTCTGGGCTTTTCCTCCTGGGCTGTATCAGGCATTGCAGGAACAATGTGCCTCTCACATGTGTTGCCTGGATTCAGTGTAGCAGTATCTGTCGGTGGTTTGGGGCTTTGGGGGTTTAACATGAGGACAGGTGATGGGCAGAAACCCAATTTCAGTCACAGACTAAGCCTATTGCCCTTTCACCCTTGACTACACCGGTCTCACTGAGTATGACAGAAGGAAGAGTCTCACTTGTGTGGACAGTGACACATACAAAACCATTCCTGTTGTATTCAGAGCCATTAGCATCTACTAGAGCCAGGAAGAGTTTGTGGCTCTGGATGTATTCTTTCAGTAGATAGGGCTCTTTGGAAGGGCCCTGGTGAGTACCAGTTCCACTTCCTACTAACTGTAACCTTAGGTAAGTGGCAGTCTCCCTGAGCCTTGTCTACCATGAAGAGATGATACTAGACCCATGTCACCATATGGATTCAGTTGGTAACTTGCAGATATACCTGCCAGAGACCTTGGACCGTTTGGCATGCAGTAAACCCTGCTGTTTGTCCTGAATCTCTGCTCCTAGAAAAGCTCATGACTACAGTCCCTTTATCTCTGCCTTTGCAGCCAGGGGCCACATGACCCTTTCTGACTTGGTAGATCCCCGAGTCAACTTTGATGCCCACTGAGACCCTTAGGAGCCCTTGCCTAGGCACTCTATAGTAAGTTATATCCTGTCACCCAGCTGTCTTCTTGACTGGCACCTTGTCATGAGTAGGTTTTACTGGAAAAGGGTGAATATGTGTTTGTCTTTCTGTAATATCAGAATTTATTGAGCAACAAGAAAATCACAGGTGACATTGATTTCATTGTCTTCAGTTCACTAAAAACTTCTGAAGCACTTGGCAGACTTGGCCACTGGCACATACAAGATCTTCTATTCCAGTCTTAATTATTAACTCTCAGGTCACATAATTGTCTTCAGAGTGAGACAGAGAGAGACACAGAGTAAGAGAGAGAGAGAGAGACAGGTTAGTACCACACAAGCATTAGAGAGGCCTTACTAAGGGAAGAAGTAGGAGCCGCTGCAGATGCAGGGGGTCACTGCAGTGGTTAGGAAAGAGATGCCATAACCTAGTCTGAGAGTTGGAGGTGCAGGGCTGAGTATGCACTAAGTGAGCCGCCCCAGGCAGGGGTGTCATGTCAAGTAGAAGGCCTGGGGACAGAGTTGGGCGTTCACTGCCTGTTGATCATGTGACGCAGGCACCTGATAGTCTGGTGATGGTGATGAGGGTGTTGCTGTGACCATGGGAGGACAGGTTTATTCTGGGTTACAGTTCAGAAGAATGTCATCCATTATGGTGGGAAGTCATGGTAGTGGGAATAGCCTGGTCATTGTCATCCGCCAACCAGGAAACTGGGCCGTAGCACTCATCTGACTTTCTCCCTTTTCCCTTCTGTTTAGTCTGGGACTTCAGCCCACAGGATGGTGTCCCACCCACATTCATTGTGGGCTTTCTTTTCAGTTAAACCTCCAGAAACACCCCTACAGACATTCCCTAGAGGTGTGTTGTCTAGGAGAGTCTAAGCCAGTTAAGTTCCAGTAAAGATGAACCTGCATCCGGTGTTAGGTGTCTCTTTTATATAACCCAGGACAGGGTATCGCACCATTTCTTGGTCTGGTATGTTTGATAACTTCACAGGCCTGACTCTTTTTTTTTATGGTTTTGATATGTCCATATACTCTTGACTTAATTTGATTAATTGGCAGGTGGTAGTATTTTAGGTGAATAATGTTGTACCCATGGTTGGTGCTGGGCAGACCGTGGTTTGTTGTGCAAACCATTTGTGAGGCCATACTGCTTTGACATTTGAACTTAGATTGGAGAAAACCTCTGTTTTATAAAATAGTCATTAGAGCACAGCATAGCTGTAAAGCGACTGTCCTGTACAGTAGTAGTGACGCCTGATTGCCACACATCTGCTGGAGCCTCTGGAGGCCAGCAGCCCTGCGCTGGCTTAGGTAAGAATGGAGACTTAACTACCCTGCCTGTCTGCTGCCTGAACAGATCAGCTCTCTGCTTGTTTCTCTTTAGAGATCGTTGGCCAGAGCAGTGGTGAAGGCTGTGTGAGGATGATGACACACTCGAAGATGGAGAACAGTTACGAGGTGCAGAGGGATGACATGTGGGAGGCACCTAGCACAGTTGCTGGCATGTAGTGCGTGCCTAGGAAATCTTGCAGCCCATGCTAGCTGACCTGGGTCCTCCTTTTAGGCTTTGGCAGGCCTGGAATCCCGTAGACTCCAGGCTCTTGACCTAGGGTCTTAGCCCCGTTTCTCCCTGTCCACTGCTCCTTTCCTTGGGATTGTTGTTTTGCTAATTTAGGCAACAGGTTGAAAGTGCCAGCCTTTGTTCTAAGCACATACAAATGTGGGCTCCTCTAGTCTTAATGGCTAAGAACTAGTCTAGGTGGTGGGTGCTGTTTTCAGGTGAGGTCAGGCTTGTTCAGGGAACTGTAGCCATAGATTCAGGGCCATTTTCAGGTGAGTAAAGACAGGCATGGAGAATCAGTGACTTGTCCTGGACCAGAGTGAAGGTGTTACCAGGTCCACTTAACCATTGTCTCCTATCCATTCTGCTCCCTGACCTTTCTGTGATGCATATGCCTTCAGTACTCACCTAGGAGACTAAAGCCAACTCTCTGCCAGGCATCAGTGGAAGGGTCTCCTGGAGAGCTAACGTTCCTGCTTCTACCCCGGGACCCTTCATTTGTACACACTTTCTAAGATGACTTCCTGTGGGTGGCAAGGCCTGTATGTCCCTCAAGGACTTGCTGGCTCCTCTGTTGCTTGTCTGTCTCCTACACTCACCCTTACACTCCAGCAGAGGCCAGCTCTGATGTATTCCCTTTCTCAGGGAGACTCCACCCCAGTCTAGGCTGGCCTTGCTCCCACTGCTCAGTGGCCTCCTCTTGTGGTGCCTTTGTCTGCCAGCTTCTCTGAAGAATCTCCGTGAGTAAACCTAGCCATTTTCCCCATTGTTTCTATTGCTTTTATTTTTCTTCTGCCAGAAGGTGGGGTGGGAGGAGGCAGGAGAAAGCTTGTAGTGGTGCATAGAGGTGGAACGGTACCGGTGGCTGGTGCCAGCCTCATGGTGGCTCTTCCTTGAGGTGCTGTGTTTTCCTTGTGGACATACGGAGTGAATTTGACTTGGAGAAGGTTGCAGTTGGAATTAAGCCCGCCTGTTGGTACTAGCTTCCTGTGATCTGGAGGCTGAGATGCCATGGAGGTCAGTCTTCCCCAGAGCTCCTCTTACAGATTTTCTCATGCTCCATGCACAAGTCAGGGTTAGGCCTTTCTTAGAGCATGCCGTGGTATCTGACATCCAGAGCCCTAAGCTCAGAGCGGTGGGCTCACCTCAATATGGGACTCAGAGCAGGTGGGCTCACCTGACTGTGGGACTCAGAGATGCTATATCAGATGAGTAAGACCATGTTGACACTGTCGCTTAAGAATGCACATAGGCGAGGCTGTTAAAAGAAAGTTGATTTTGTGCTAATTAGAGGTCTTTCCATAGACAGTGCTAGTAATGAACACTTGCCTTTGACTGGCAGAGTGTCTAAATGAAACCTGTGTTACTGAGATTTTTATTTATGGCAGCTATGTAGACACACCCTTTTGGGTCTGGGCCTACAGAAACTGAGGTGCCCTGTGGGAGCCAAGGAATATGTGGCCAACAAGGAACTTGGACTCTTGGTTGAGCTTAGGACAGGAACATGGGTGCCACAGGGCTACTAGCTGAAGCCAATGGCATGCGTGTATCTACTACACCAAGCAGCAGTATATAGGAGGCAAGCGTGGACAGTTCCAGGTAGGGTTTGGAGCCTGCATAAGAAATGAGTACTGGAAAATCCTGGAGGACAAGGACAGTCAGGTAGAGAGATTCAGAGCACAGTGTAGGGCCATGGCATCCCAGTCAGGAGTTGACATTGCTGGAGGAAAGAGCAGTGGCAGGAGAGCAGGGCATGCAGGAGGGGAAGGGAGGATAGTTGATGATACTCTGCTGTGGAGGAGAAGGAAGGGGGCTGAAAGAGATGGGGGGTGTGGCCAGGCATCTGATAATATTGAGTGAGGCTTAATGTGCACTCACATGCAGCAGGAAGGGAAACAAGAGTGGAGGAGGTTGAAGATTGGAGAGACCACTGGGAAAGCTAAATGGTGGATGGGGCCAGGTCCTTGACCTCTGAGAGGGAGACCAAGGAGGCCAGGAGAACTGCAGGTGGCACAAGTTTCCTCCTCACAGTTTCTCTTTTCTGGTGGACTCAGGGAATGTGCACGAGGGAGAGCAAAACCCAGAAGACTGCTCTTAGTCTCCTCCCACACCCTCTTGACCTCAGCCCAGAGTCAGAGCCGGACAGCCAAACAGTCTGTAGATCTAGGGCATTGGAAGGGCCATGTCCAACCTTGGCACATCCAGGATTTAGAGCTGCCAGACCTTCCCAGCCTCAACCCAAACCCTTTTTCAAACCCTTAGAGCCAGCCTTGTCTCCTCTGGTCAGTGTTAACCTTAGAGCCAGCCTTGTCTCCTCTGGTCAGTGTTAACCTTAGAGCCAGCCTTGTCTCCTCTGGTCAGTGTTAACCTTAGAGCCAGCCTTGTCTCCTCTGGTCAGTGTTAACCTTAGAGCCAGCCTTGTCTTCTCTGGTGAATGTTAAGTTGATCACAATCATCTTGGTTCTATAGCAAGAATCTTTTTAGACCTTAGTGACTGGAAGAGTGTTGTTCTGTTCCTTCACATTTTTCCTGCATTTACACAGATGAAATCTCTTGTAATCCTACAGGGCCAAACATGGAAGGGGAAGAGTACAAGGAGTTGGCCCAGAGAGTGTCGTAGTGTAGATAGAGCCATCTGATTCCACCTGACGTCTTGATAATCTTTCTGTGCTGAGGGTGGAGGTTCCAGTGCCAAGGAGTTCAGACCTTATTCCGTCAAAAGGTACTCCAGTGCCTGCTGTGGGCCAGCAGAGTCACTCCTCAGGGATGGAACCAGTGTGTAGGACCTTGGTTACAGGGTGGAGGGCTGGGATTCAGAGTGAGACCTCTCTACTTGAGGCTCTTCGCTCAAATCAGGCAGTCAAAGCACCTCTCAGACAGTGTTTCGCACTGCTGAGGTTTTCATTTGAAAGGTGCCCAGTCTTCTAGTGTATAGGGCTCCCTAGAGAATTGTCAGTCCTCCAAAATAAAACAACCCAGCAGTGTTCAAATGTAGGTCTCAGAGACATTGAAAGTGAATAAATTCAGGGCAGCAGTGTGAAGTGCCTGCCCTGACTATTGACTGCATGACTTTGGTGAAAAGAGATCTAGAAACCATTTCAAGGCAGTAGTGGGAGGAGAGAAGGAAGGGGGCACTTGGTGTTGGAGCTCCTGCTACACTCCCTCCAGTGTGTATCCCCACTACTGGGGGAAGACATCTGTCAAGTGCCCACATGGTCTAGGCATCCCATGTCCTACGTCCTATAAGAATAGAAGTTCTGTCTCCTTCTGCTCCTGATTTGGACCTTGAGATTTCTGTCCCGTGCTCCTCTGTCTCTGTCTCCTTTCATCGCCTGATGAAGGTTAATATTCATGAGGATGACTATGTGTTTGTCTTTGGGTTCACCTTCTTACTTAGCTTCTCTAGGAACATGCATTATAAGCACCTCAGGACCGCGAGGGGTGCACCCACACACTGAGACAATGGGGATGTTCTATCGGGAACTCACCAAGGCCAGCTGGCCTGGGTCGGAAAAAGCATGGGATAAATCCAGACTAGCTGAACATAGAGGAAAATGAGGAATACTGAGAACTCAGGAACAATCGCAGTGGGTTTTTGATCCTACTGCACGTACTGGCTTTGGGGGAGCCTAGGCAGTTTGGATGCTCACCTTAGGAGACCTGGATAGAGGTGGGCGGTCCTTGGGCTTCCCACAGGTCAGGGAACCCTGATTGCTCTTCGAGCAGATGAGGGAGGGTGACTTGATCGGGGGAGGGGGAGGGAAATGGGAGGCGGTTGAGGGGAGGAGGCAGAAATCCTAAATAAATAAATAAATAAATAAATAAAAGAATAGAAGTTCTACAAAGACAGATACCATACCACTGGGGTGTGGACAGCCAGGATTGGGGTTGGTTTTAACTGTGGATCCGCGCCACTTATCTTCCAGGTGTCTTCCCAGGTAGTCATGGTGCAAAATAAGAACATGTAGTCTGAACTAAACGTATACATACACATGCATATACACATACATCCTTCCCGAGCACACATATTCACACACTTCCGGCTACAGCTGTTTATTTTTGTATGCAGGGAAAAATATGGAGGGAAACACCATCAGTCAGAGACTGGACACTAAGCAGCCTAATCCCTGAACGTTGTTTAAATGCACTGGTTTTATATTTTACTATAACACAGTTTATCAGCATTGATATTGGGGATCCTAGGAGAGAGAGGCCTTTGTCTTGACAAACTCTAACAGGGCAGTAATATAATATATGCTTAATGGTGTGTGTGTGCACAGTGGGGGAGTAAATTCCATTGAAGTGGGTGAACTGTGTGCTGGAAATGAATCCAGGTACACATTTCACACAAAGTGCAGACAGCAAACAGGTGAGCCCTACAGCACTGAGATTGACTCAGGTGTGAGTCTGAGAAGTGGAGTCACAGCATTCATTCAGGAGAACGAACACAGCACCACTTGTTAAATGAGGTGTGGTAGTGATTTTTATGAGAAACACTGTAAGAAGGGCCTGTGTGTTTGCTGCCTGCCTGCATGGGTGCTACCTGTTCATCTACTCCAGTTGCATCTGTCAGGTGCTAGTGTTTGCTAGTTTATATCACTGCCTTCAGACTTGGATCTAAAATTGTGAAGCTGAAATAGACTTGACCAGGTCCTAGCTCACTGTCCTCATGGGGGTGATAGTAGCTGCTCATAGATGTGAGGCAGCCAGAAAGAGGTGTGTCTCAGTTCCTGGTTGATCTTCAAGTGTCCCCATCTCCGGGCAGTTCATCTTTCAGCCAAGCAGGCCACAGTTTGGTTACATCCGGCTTCCCAAGTGTGCCTGGCTGGGACTCATCACTGGGTCCTGAGATGCCCTGATGAATGCTTGCTTCAGACATAACTGTCCGGCCAGCAAGTTTTTCCTTTGTCTGTTTCCACTTTCCCAACCTCCGACTTCTTGATACATGTTTGTTCCAGCTGGTTGACAGCCTATTCTCACTGAAAATCCTTAAAATGTTCCAGGTGTGTACTTTAAAAAAAGTTGCTATGAGGAAGAGTCCTGGTAGGAATCAGAAGGTCTTAGAAGTGTAGGTTGAGAATGTCGTCCCTCCCTTTTTTCTCTGTCAGGGCACCCAACAGCACAGGCTGGAGATGCTGGCCTTGCCTTGGCCTTAATAGTCTCCAAGTTGTCCCTGGTGGTTCCTAGTTTTTGGCCCCTTATTTAGAGAGTTGAAATAAAGGTTGACTCAGATTACAAAAGTGGCAAGGAAACTTTATTGGATCAAAATAATATTCACTACAGGAAGAAACATTCTGTCAAGAGTGGCCTTGCGAATAGGGGACTCAAGATCTCTGATTATTATTTGGGGCTTCCTTTTATGGGGTTCAAGAGAAGGAGTTTGGTTGCTAAGGGCTGTAGCATGGGTTTTTCTCTGTTTTGACTGGCAGGTTTACATTATGTAAACTTTCATTTACTGTACATGTCTTTTCCCATAATGCATCTGATTTTAGTCATATGCCTACTTAATTATGCACAGGCATGGCATGGTAAATGCGGGATAGTCCCCAAAAGTTCACTTAGAGGACACAGTTTGCCTTATTGTTCAGGTACTTAAACTAGTTCAGGCTGGATTGGGCCAGCAGCCTCATACCTGAATATAAATGAAGTATGATTTAATACAATTTGTTTGTCTAATGGTTGTTAAATGGCAAGAGAAATTTATGCTGTTGTTCAAAGAAGGGAGCGCTTGCAGCTCAGCAAAGGTGGGCACTCTAGCTCTCTAGCAGGTTGCTAGGTAGATTATTCAAGAGGGATGTGTATGGTACATGCAGGTGTGAAGTCTTGGGCTGTCAGGCACAATATTAAAAGATGGGCGTGTGCACAGCCCATACCAAGTGGAGTCCTGGGTTGCTGAACTCTAACCTGTGCTTGCCTGCCTCTACATGATCACACACAATTGCTCCTGTTGTCCACACAGGAGCTAGCCTTGGTGACAGCTAAAACTTAGCCACTTTGATTCATCAAATCACACTGCTAAACCTGCTGGGAAAGTGGATATATGCTCCCACACTAGTGATAATTTTCTCTTCGGTCTCTTTGGGGGTACAAGAGATGGAAGGGGTCAGCTTCAGGAAGGAATCGCAGGAAATCCCAGAAGTGTCTCTGGTTGTTGAGGGTTTGGCCAAGGACTTTTCCTGGTTACAAGAATGGAGGATATCATGTGAACAACAAAATGTAAGATTCTTCAGCTAGTTTTAATTTTCAGCTAGCCTAGAGCCCTGGAGCCATGTCTAGGACAGGGTGGGTCCTACGGGATTAAACACTTACACCCCTCCACAGACAGTTTGCACTATAAGAAGGCTTCTTCTCTTTGTCCCTGAGATGCTGACAGAATGACAGTAGTAAATATTTTGGCAAAGAAATCTTGGGAAATTGGAGCAGAGTTATAGGGGAGAGTATTCCATGTCTCTGCTGTTCCCCCGAGTCTGCCTGTGTGTATCCTCACCTCAGACCCAGCCTTCCTCCTCCATCTGCTGAGTTTAGGTACAGCCAAGCTTCAGCCCTGCCCACCTCTGTGCTCACCTTACAGCCAGATGCCTGTGTATTTTGCATCCTTACTGAATTCCTGTTGACACCCACTCTGTGCTTCCCAGGAATTGGCCAGCTGCGGATGGAGTAAGAAGGAGAAACACAGTCTTGCCCCTAATGTTGTGGCCTTTACCCGGAGGTTCAACCAGGTAAGCAACGTCCCTGCAGTGTTCTGTCCTCATGGCAGTTCACTGTACCTGTAGCCCTCAGGGTTCAGTCCAAGCTTCTTGGCCCTGGGTCCCAGAGCTCTTTCCTGACCGCCCACTGCCATCCATTTATCCATTCAGTCTGGTTCACAAAGTGAGTAATAACATTCCTTTCCTGTGCTGATGCCACCGTACAGAAGCCCAGGTTCTGGGAGGTCAGGGGCGGGGAATCTAGCCTCTGCTTTCCCTTCTTGCCTCATTTCTCTGCCTCCTTTCTTCTCCAGGCTCCAGCATCATGGCCTGCCCTCTCTGCCATATCTATGTCCCAGTAGGCCCCCGGTTCCCATGTCCTGTGTTCTTGGTCCAGGACTCTTTTTTTCTGCTTAACTCGAAGTCAGATCTTAGCCTGAGCATCACTTCTGCAGGGAGCAACCAACCTGTCTGAGGTCTCCCCATCACACATCCCCTCATTTCTCCATGTGGTCCTCAACTCAACTGCTTTTGTTTTGTGTGTCCTGTCCTGTTCATCATGTCCCTACTACCTTGTCAGTGTTAGGTTTGTGTGTAAAGGGCCCTCGGTGAACATGTGAAGCAGTGAGTGGATGGTCAGGAGATGCTTCTGGAGTTGCTCCTCCTCGTGTCCTGACCCACCTGGCCCCACACTCTCTATGCTGACTTGGTCCAGCTAGCACTCTGGAATGTGAAGATGTGTCACTGTGATTGGTTTGATGAAGAGCTAAATGCCCAATAGCTAGGCAAGATAGTTTTGGTAGGGCTTCTGGGCAGAGAGAGAACTCTGGGAAGAAGAAAGGTGGAGTTGCCAGCCAGACACGGAGAGGAAACAAGAGGTACAAGATGGAAGAGAGGTGACCTCATGTGGCAGAACATAGATTAATATAAGTGGATTAATTTAAGTTGTAAGAGCTAGTTGGGAAAAAGCCTAAGTAAGCTAAGGCCAGGCTTTCATAATTAATAATAAGTCTCCAGGTCATTATTTGTGGGCTAGCAATCCAAAGATAGTCCAACAAGAAAGCTTGCTATATCCAGGTATGAAGAGCTACCTACCGCCTGCAGTGGAAGATATGGGCTCCTAGGAGCAAATGAGAAACTCAGAGGCAAATGGACCAGTTGAAGGGAACAGTGCTTCTGATTTCTCCACCAGAACCTCCAGAGCATGTACTTTGATAGTAAGCTCCCACAGGTTCCTTTTGCAAAACCAACCTCCACAGTGGATTCTTCTCAATGAGCACAGTGACCTAAAGGCTGCATTATTGTGTGGCTGACCCTCTGGGTGCTTGGGCCCACATTTCCTCGGGGTCTCGGTTTCAGCTGGGCCTTACCTTTAAGAAATGCCTGTCCCTGTACATCACTGTTGCTCAGCCTCTGCAGCCATCTGCAGCCTCTGCATCCGTCCATGGACGGCAGGATCCTCAGGCAGGCACTGACTTGTAGTCTGAAGATCAAAGCTGGGGCTGGCATTGTTTGTTTGTTTGTTTCATGAGGTATGATAGGCTTCACAGTTTGTTTAAATAGAGAAGTGATTTCTTTCTGTATTGAAAATCTTTTCCTTTCAAACTGAGCTTAATCTTAAAAAAAAGGAAAAGAAGACCAGTGCAGTGGTACCACCTTTAATCCCAGCACTCAGGAGGCAGAGGCAGGTGGATCTCTGAGTTTGAGGCCAGCCTGGTCTACAGACTGAGTTCCAGGACAGACAGGACTACACAGAGAAACCCTGTCTCAAAAACAAAACAAAAAAGGAAGAAAAGAAAAAGCCAGATGTGTGCACAATGTCAGAGGACTCATAGTTTCCTTAACAAAACTCTGACTGGGAGCCAACCCCACCTCTAGGCAGCCCTGGACCTCACAAAGGGTGGGTCCTTGGGGACACTGTGATCTGTTTTACACAGGGGTGCCAGGTCAGTTTGGCAAAGTCAGTATAACTGTGTGGCAAACAATTATATTGTGTCCACCCAGACCAAGTGGTGCAGTGATCCAGAAGCTAAGCCATGTTTTCTCAAGCAGAACACTCCAGGAAATGCAGGTCATGGAGAACCAGAGCTTCTGGACACAGCCTGGGAGCTTTGGCTTGAAAACTGGCCAGAGGCCAGCCTTGGCCCGCTGCCGGGACTGCTGTCTTTGGGATGAGCTCACTGGTCCACTTATGAGTGGACTTAAACCATGTGACGATGAGACTCCTTATCAGACTCCAGATAAGAGCTAGTAGCCCACTGACCTCTCTGAGCCTCAGTTTCCTCATCCGCACCCAAGAATAGCAACAGCACCCACCTTACAGAGCTGTTGTAAGGGTAACAGGAAGTTAGGCAGTAGTAGGCTGCAGATATTTCAGAGGGGTTCTAGGAAAAAAAAATCTGAAGATCAGAAGGCTAGAAGGATGTTGCTGGAGGATTTGGGACCTAGTACAAGTTTCCTGCTCAGTTCACTTGCTCCTCCATGGGATCTGAGTGCTTCAGAGTTTACTCACAGAGTAGCAGGATGGTAGAGCTCATCCAGGCTCACCCAAGGTCTGTTATGTCTCTACCCCTTGGAGTTTATCCTGGCCTTCCGTGTTACTAGGAGGACCTGACAATATCATAGCTGAACCTGCTTCTAGAAAGTACACGTACATGAATTGCATTTGATTTGGGGGTTTGGTGCTGCCTTGAAGTGTGTGCAGGGAAGCCAAGTTTGAGCCTTAGCCACTGCTTGTTAGCTATAGGATATTGGACTGGCTTCTGGCCTCTGCACTCATCTGACTCATGGATCATCTCAAGTGGGTTTTGAAGATGAAATGAGAAAATGTAGTCAACCCAGAGGAAATGATTCATTAGCTTCAGAAAGTCTGTGCTGTGGCTAAAAGCACCTGCTTAAAAGGAAGGTAAAGCAAAAGTGAGGGACTGAAGCTTAAGAGTATGTCAGGCCAGCAGTGTTCTCAAGGGGGACTTGGAAAAATGAGACCAAGAACTGAGGACTACTGATGTTTGTGTGGGCAGAGGACGAGGTTCACACATGAGACTGGGTGAAGAAATTTAAGAGCAGGAAGAACATTCCAGAAGGGCAGAGTCTGGAAGTGCACTTCAAGAGTGAGGTAATGCAGAGCTCAGGCTGCCAGAACAGAGCTGGTAATGGGTCCATAGATCTTAGCCACAGGCAAGCAGCAAGACACAGCATCTATGGAGAGAGCAGGTGTAGGTGATGCTGTCAGAGCATCTCTAAAGATGGAGGGAGGGAGGAGGAGGGAGTGGCAAGTCCAGGAAGGCGGTTGTGCTTTTTTTCTGAAAAGTGGGCAGATCCTTGAGGATGCTTATGCCTGAATGGACAGGTGCAGGAGGCTAGGGAAAGCCAGAGGTAAGGAGAGACAGGGAATATGTGACACAGGCCTGGAGGAGGTGGGAAAGGGGTGTTCCTGGGACATCTTATGGTGCAAGATGCTGTCACAAGGGAGACACAGCTGCAGGCAGCCTGTAGGTACAATGCAAGGCCTGTGGCTTATCTTCCTCTGGGAAAATGGAGGCAAAGGGGAAATGGGGTGGAAAGCTTGCTGACCATGTAAGCCTGTTGGAAAGTCCTAAGCACTGACAGTGGCCCGGGTGAGAGAACATACAGCACATATACTGTCTCTGCTTACCTAGGAGCCTGCAGGCTGGAGCATGGCAGGACATGCGGGCAGTCCGTCTGCGCACACAGGCTGGAAGGATTGGGGCAGGGGCAAGGGGGCTTTAAGCAAAGAAGGGGCAGGAGTGAGGACAAATTACGACAACAGTCTGCCTAAGAGGAAAACAGACTCCAGGCTCTGGGGACTGAGTGAGAAGAGGGGAGAAACGGACTAGATTTGAGGTTTGGGGTCCGTGGTGAGAGCATAGGATTTTTGTTTTTGCTGTTGGTCAGCCCTAGACAGTGGGGAAGGAGGTGACAGTTGCTGTAGTCAGAGTGGTCCAGGGATGTGAGGACACGTTCATTTGCAGAGATGCTATAGTTGCCTAAGGAGAAAGGTGAGATTTGGCGACAAGAGGAAGACAGTGATCCATCTGTGTACATGTAGAGGCCAGAGGTTGAGCTCAGATGCCATTCTGTAGGTGAAATCTTTCTCTTCCTTCCTCTCTCCCACCCCCTTGAGACCAGATCTTTCACTGGCCTGAAACTTACCAACTATGCTTGTCAGTAAGTCCCCACAATCCTCTTGTCTCAGCTCCTCACAGCTACTCCCAGTTTTTTATGAGGGTGCTGGGAACTTGAACTCAGGTCCTCTTGCCTACACTGCTAACATTGTTATCACTGAGCCATCTCCCCCAGCCCACTATTCTTAAACTTGGGCTTTCCCTTTTCTCCCCCATTTGTTTTTTGTCTTGTTTGTGGATGACTAACTGCATAGAGTGCTTTGTCTTCACAGTCATTCTTTCCCACTCATCTGCAGGACTTCATTCCCAGGGGATGTCCTAGTACACTCCTGCCAAACAAGTGCTAGCTATACAGCCCAAACCAGTTACAGCAATGATAGTATCTATGTATAAAAACTTATTTAGTTTCATGACCAAATGGTCTTTTCAACATTTCAAAAATTTAGGGTAAATATTCTATTAACAGGCAGAATAAGAAAAAAAACATATAAAATCCAACATTTATACATGATTTTAAAAAATAAATTAGAAAGGGGCACTTCTTTGACTTTCTAGAGAATTCCACAGCAACCATAAACCTGGATGATCCTGATGGTAAGGCGATGTGCTCTCATGCTGGTCCTGTGAATACTACACAGACATCCAGGAACAGTAAAAGACATTCGGCCGAGAGAGAAAGAAATCGAGGTAACTTTATTCATAGACATGACTGTCTATAGAAAATTACCAAGAAGCCGTTTTTACAAACTCATGGCACTAATGTACAAGCAAGGGACACAAGGTCATTCACTGCACAGAAAGGGTTGCTTTAGTTGTACTAGCAATGAAGAATTGGGTCTGAAGGTTGAGAGCACTGTTTGTAATAATGCCAGAATACAAACAAGATTTAGGTGTTTATTTTTATGAACTATGGTTTATAAGTTGAAACCTATAAAGCCCTGAATTGAGTAATCAGAGTAGATGTTAGGAACAGGGAGAGGCTTCGTCTTCATGGATGAAAAGATGTGGTGTCATTACGACGTCAGTTCTCCACTTGACATTTAGGTTCAGTGCTGTGTGTGAGATCCAACAGATGTATTCCAAAGGTTGTGTAGACTGACCAGAGGCCTGCAATGCCCAGTGCAATGCTGGAATAGAGAAAATGCTGCAGAGTCACTGCTGACAGAAGAGCATGGAAACCTAGGCCAGTGGGATGGAATGTGTGCCAAGAGTGTGCTGGGGCAGCTGAAGAGTGCACTTTCTGCGTGTTTGTGTGCATGCGCATGTGTGCAGGTGAATTTAGATACAGACTTTAAGCCTTTCATAAAAATCAACTCAAAATAGGTCAGATACTCAGATGTAAACTTTTAGGAGAAGACATAGGCTGGGAATCTCTATGCCCTTGGATTTGATGGTGAGCTGTTAGAGACCAAAAGACAACCTGTGAAAGAAAAAAATTAGTGAATTTATTAAGACTAAGATACTTCCATTATGCAAAAGGCGCATTTAAGAGAATAAAGATAGATACAGACAGTGCAAAGCACTTGTCTGAAACAGTCCACTCTGAAGACTCCTCAGCAATTCAGATGTGTCACCTTGAGTAGATACTCAGTGTCCATCACCCGGGGCACGGAACAACAACAGCTCCCTATGCATCCGAATCACAGCAGAGCCGCTGAGGACCTGGGGCAGTACAACTCATTCAGTGTTGGGGATGCAGGATGGCACAAATGTGGTTCAGCAGTTACCTCATGCACTGACCTAGAGGCTCAAAACCTACACACACACACACACACTAGAACAGCAGTGTTCATGTTAATAGTTGTCTGAAATGAAGGAGCTGAGATGTCTTCAGCAGGGCATGGACAAACATACTGGATAGTATTTACACAAAAGTGGAAGGAGCTATGAAGTCACATAGACATGGGCCTTTTCAATGTGTATTTCAAGGTAGAAGTTTATCTTTTCTTTCTTTTCCTTCCATGACATTCTGGAAAAGGTAAAATTACAGAGATGAAGTCAGCAGTTGTCAGGGGATTGAGAAGGAGAGAGGCCTGAGTGGGTGGAGCACAGGGAGTTTCTGTTGACAAATTTTTTTTTGGTACCATAATTGAACTCAAGCTTTTTCCTCGCTTTACCAGTGAACCACATCTTTAGCTGAGATTTGTATGTTTAAGAGGGTAAGACAGTTCTGTATAGGGTAATGGTGGCTCCATGACAGTATCTTAGTGAAAACTCACAGAACATTATAGCACCAAGACTTCAATACACACAAACTAGAAACTACAACTTGAAGATGGAAGGCCCCTAGAACAGATGCTTACAAAGTTGTGAAGTTACTTCTTTTCGGAGGCATGGGGAAAAGTTGCTGCTCTGAGTTAGCTCTGGAGTTATGTGGGGCATAATTCTGAAGCTGGAAACACACAGGAGCACTGTGTCCTATCCAAGTGCTCTTCAAGCTGGTTGACAGCTATGAAATAGTGCTGAAGGATGTGTGCTGGCACTGGACAGCTGAGGTGTGGATGGCAGAGCCTGGGAGCATGCTTCTCTCTCTGGAGTGGGAAGTTACAAACAAGCAAGGGGGAAAGCTAGAATCCATGTGCTAATGGTAGAGTTGGGGATAACAGTGTAAATTCATGTGAATTTTAAAGATGCTTACAGTGCAGCAGTGGTGGCACACACCTTTAATCCCAGCACTTGGGAGGCAGAAGCAAGTGGATCTCTTGAGTTCGAGGCCAGCCTGGTCTACAAATACACTCAAACATACACACATGCATGCATACAGGTATGCACGTGCACAGAAACACTCAAAAGCCCATGTGCTATGCATATGCACACACATGCATATTCAGGCATGCACGTACACATAAAAATACACTCACATGTTCACGTGCACACATGTTTGTACACACATACACATGTGTGCATATGCAGGAGCATAATACACACTCTTTCTATTCCTTGCTCTTTAATTGAGGAGGTTGCTAAGCATCAGTAGTCCATTACCAGCAAACTAATCATAGAACTAATCTTGGTTTTTCTAACAGCATCATCTAATGAATGGAACCAGAATTCCATGGAAAAAAAAGACTGATTTTAGAATGGGGAACAGACTGTGCGCATGATGAACCTGTAATATATATAGTACCAAAAAGCGAGGAAACATACAGACCAATGAACCAAAACACAGCTGGGGTATGGCAGATGTAGTGGGGCCAACCGAATGCTAGGGATAAATGGGTAAAGTGGGAACAGTTGGAGCCACAAAATAAATAACACAGCACGGGACTACAAACCAAAGTTTCTTTAAGAATCCATAAGACCATTCTGCTATAAGTAATGATCAGATACATAAGTGATGAGAATAGATGTGTGTTCCATATAGTAGGCTCTCAATGCATGCAGTTGCTTGTCCTCAGGAAGGTGGAGCATAGCTCTGTTGAGGAGAGTGGGTGAGCATAGCTCTAATCAGAAAGAGTGGGAAAGCACAACTCCAGGAAGAGTGGGCAAACAGCAGTTTCTTTCCGAAGTGTGATGGACAGAGGGATCAAAGGCCACATACTGACTGGTACCTCGTTGGGCTTTGAATTGTATCATCTTTATAAGTGTTTATAAACTTGACCTGTGGTGGCACACGTCTTTAATCTCAGCACTCGGGAGGCAGAGGCAGGCAGATCTCTCTGAGTTGTGGTCTACAGAGTGAGTTCCACGTTCCCCGCCTCATATGACATACCCCAACTGTCTTGAAACACCAAAAAGTAAAATAAATAAATGCTCACAAAATGCTTCTGTATTTATAGGGTAAATCTTTTAAAAGAGAATACACCTTAACTATGTAGATGTGCACATTCAAGTTGTTGTTCTAAATATTCCTATTTCTACTCCCCAAATTAGTGTATAGATGTGCCTCTTCTCTCTGCTCTTGTTTCTCAAACAGTAGCAGGAAGAGGGCATAAGTCCCAGTGGAGAGAGATGAGTAAAGGACCCAAACAGGCAGTGGTACACATGGCTAGGGATGCAGCTCAGCTGAGTGTTTATCTAGTGTGAAGAAAGCCCTGATTTCAGTCCTGGCACCGTTTAAACCAGGTGTGGTGGTGGGGCACACCTCTTATCCCAGATCTGAAGAAGTGGAGGCAGGAGGGAAAAAAGATAGAACAAAGAAAATGCCAACTAAAATCTGCAGAAAACAGCTACCTGGATGGGCATGAGGGAAGGGCAGAGCACAACCACGAGCTGCCGTCTGGTGCCCTGTGCAAGCGGAGAGAAGTGATTGTGATGGGTTGAGCCCTGTTTGGGAACACAGGTCCATTTAAACTTAGCAGCAGATCCTTGGTGGCCCGGTTCTTTATATATGCTTTTCTACATACACTTTTGTTCAATCCACCTTCCAAGGGCTTGTCCTAGGGCCTTAATAAAAACTCTATAGAAACATGTCTGAAGGTGTTCACCATGGTCTTGTTTATTACAGCGCTCTGCTGTTTGGTGCCCAGAATAACTGTCTTCCAGAAGCGACTGGTAAACATTTGAGTCTGAACTTAATTTTGACAGTCCCCTGGAAAAAATGATTCTACAGAAACCCAGATGTGATCTGAAGGCAGCCATGACTAATTACACCGAGACAGTATTTCCGTGATGCTCCTGCTTAACAAAACGGCCAATTGCTTATTCTCAGCATCTCTTGCTCTCTATCTGTATCACAGCAGTATTTTAGTCAGGAGAAGGTGTGTTCTTGTACAGCAGGCTTGCTTTTTTAACATCAGGCTACCCTTCACCGTTTCTTCCCTTGTCAAGAGAGTAGTTTCCGCATCTCACCCTGTTTCCCTGTACATGTGGCTGCACCATCTCTCTGCCACGCTGTTCTGCACACTGGGACACCACTGTCCTGATGCTGAGAGGCATAAACGAGAAGCACTGAGCTTCTCCTAGCATTCCTTGGCTGCCTGCTTTCTGTTTTTTCTCTGGTGCTGTGAGTGAGTCTCATGCTGATAGACAACTTTCTTATTGCCACCAACAGACTCCAGGGCTCAGGAGGCCTGTTTGCATAAAGTTCTACATCAAAACTACCTTCATGGCTGACCCATGCCCCTCCAGAAGATTCATGCCCCTCAGGGCTAGTAGGACTCTGTATCTCTTATTATTGGCAAGCCTCTTTTAGAAAGTAAAGTTTGTTGCAACTGTGCAAATATCAGCAAATCCTCCTTGCGTTCGGCTTGCCTGGAGTGTGGACTTATGGAAGGCGTCATCAGTAGACACTTCTCTTTGTCTGAACTTCTGCCCACATTTCCATTGGTCCATCCATTCTGTCACCCATCTTCTTCCCACGTCTCGATCCTCCTTGAGGCACCTACAGAAGCACTGGCATGTGTAGTGGGGTCCAGCACTGTGCTGCATGGTGAGGACAGCGCCTCTTCCTCTGATCCACACTGTATGTGCTGGAGGAGGCAGGGCAGATATGGAGCCCATCTGGCCATGGGTGCCACAAGGAACTGCCCCCATGGAAACCCTGCAGTGATGGTGGGCAAAGGGTGATATGGACAGCCTGGCATCTAACTACTTCTCTGTATGTGTGTCTCTGTGTGTGCATTTGACTCTACAGGTCAGTTTTTGGGTTGTACGAGAAATTCTAACAGCACAGACTTTAAAAATAAGGGCAGAAATCCTGAGCCATTTTGTGAAAATAGCCAAGGTAAGCTGTTTGTTTATTTCTCAAAATGTGTTTCTTCAGAACTTTGGCAGATGTTTTGGGCCTTCCAGACAGGGAGACGGGGGTCCACATCACGGGTGGAAGGCTGTGGCCTGACCTCTCCAGACAGCCATTTCTGATATTGACCTGGCTGCTTGTGTGAAAAATATGCTCCCCTTCCGATCTTATAATTCTGTGGCCAGTTATTCCCTTTACTTGGACTTCCAGTCTCTGCATGTGGCCCAGTGGTTTCCTGGAATCTGTCCACTCTCCTTTGGGTTTTGCCCACGCTGGGGGCCCATAGATTGTAGTTAGCCCCAGTGCTTTTGATCTGGTCATGTCCTGTACAGTTGTATCAACAGGGTCCCTCACACTCATTCTGAGTGAAGGCGTGGACCACTCGAGCCCCGCTGATAGGCTCTGTCCATGCTGCTGATCAGGGTCCACCTTTCTCCTCCTCTCTTCTCATTTCTGACTGTCAGGCTGTGCTGTGTTGGGCCTTTCCTGGACCACTGTCATGCTCAGTAGCAGTACCTGTTCCCCCTACCTGGGCCTGCCAGGCTCTTCTTGGTAGCATTGTTCTACCTAGTTCATGGCTTCCTTCCAGGGCACATGACCCTAGAGTGAAGCTGTCCTGGACACAGGCCTTGGGTACCAGGTTGTGTGACAGCTGCTGTGCCAGTGTGATCGAAGTCATTGTTCAAGGCTGCCATTCCATTTGCACAGTGGGAAGGGGCGGTGAAGAGAGACGAAGTGTCCATGCTGAGGGCTTCAGCTAACCAGTGGAGCAGCACTCACAGTCACACACACCCTCAGGGAAGCTGCTGTGCCTCCTGTCCCCAGAAGGTTAAGCAGTCTTTAACTCTGTCAGGGTCAGAGCTCACCATCCCATGGAGTCTCTGGGAACACTTGGGATTGGTGCTGTTTTTCATGCTGCTTGAAAAGGATGCTGGGCATGTTCCAGTCCTCATAGGGCTTCTGTTTGAAAATGAGCATAGTCCCCACCTAAGGAGCCCAAATGACCCCTCCTTAATCTCTGCCCCCTCCCTTACTGAGGAAGGTCATGTTGGCTGTGCGCCCCCTCCCTCCCTGAGTGTTGGTTTTCCAGTCTGTAGAAGAGAAAGGGACAGGTTAGATAATGCCCTAGATGCCTTGCCACTGGGAGGAAAGTCTGTGGCAGGCACAGCAATTCAGATACACAACTGAAATCTCCCTGGGAGCATCTGTTCTTACACACAGGAAATAATGATGGAGTGTTACAAGATGTCTGAAGTGAAGCACTCAGTTTATGTGGTTAAGGCCCTGCTTCCAAGTAGGAGTAGAGCGGTAGGGGACAGGCCTAAAGGCTTTTATCAATTGATTTATCTCACGTACTGTGCTAGGCTTTGTGCAAGGTACAAGTGCGGGGTGGTAGATAACACTTCATCCCTGCGCTCACAGGACACACATGAGGAAGACAGTGAGTGAGGGGGTGGAAATGAGCCTTCCAGATAGAGAAGACAGAGACCTGCCCAGCTGGGCAGTTTGGCATGTTCATCTCAGGTGGCACAGGTACCATAGTCACCACCCTCAGTTGAACTCTAAGACACTGAAATGCAGAAGGCCTGGGTAACTTGCCAAAGGGGCACAAGAAAAAGAAGCTGGGATTTTGTCCATGGCATCTTCTTGCTAGGACAAGCTTCACTGCTCACCTCAGCTAAAAAGACAAGACTAGAGACTATGGTCTTCTGCCGCAGCTCTGCTGAGTCTTTCTGTGGCCCTCCATGGTAAAGAACTTGTCTGAGACTGAAGTGACACCATATGTCCTCACTCACTTGGGGCCTGGGAATCCTGAGCCTTGCCTTCCCAGCTGAGAACCATTGCACAGATTGATAACGTCTCCCCTGGCCTCTTTCCCATCCAGGGTTAAGGTAACCGCTGTATAAGCTGCTGGTGCTGTCGGCACATTGGGATCTTCTCACAGAAGCCTGCCTGTTCAGGGTCAACTATGAAAACAAAGCAATTATCCAGTCTTAAGCCTTGCTTCCATCCAGCAGTCAAACAAGTCAGATTATAAAAATTGGCAAATTTTTCAGATGGGGACTCAACCTTCTTTAAAAAATGAGAGGAAAAGATCATATGTTTCCTATAAACTTTGTAGAACTATATTTTCTGTGTGAGATATTTTAAGTGTAACTGAATTTCATAAATATGACAACATTTGGCAACACTCAAGCATGTTTTTGTTCTGTTGTCTATGGCAGCAAAATAATGTATTCCATATCTTTGTGTTTCCCAGAAACTTCTAGAACTCAACAACCTTCATTCTCTCATGTCTGTGGTGTCAGCGTTACAGAGTGCTCCCATCTTCAGACTGACGAAAACCTGGGCTGTAAGTTAATCTCCCTCAGCCTGTCCTTGCTGAGTGTCTGCATGCCTTAAGCCCTGAGCTTTCTCTCACTGGGTATGTGCTCTGCTAAAGACAGTCACTGTGAACTGCGGAGATAGTCCCTGGGTATTTCCACAGCCCCAGAGACCACAGCCTCATCTGGCTTCCAGGGCATGAGTAGGGTGCGCAAGTGCCTGGGTTTGGAAGCCCTCAACAGATCTTCCTGGACCTGTCGAAATCATCTATGCTGGCCCGCCTCAGCATGTGACTTCTGCCCTTGGCTTGGCCAGTTTTTTTTCTTTTTTTTTTTTTTCTTTTTGGTCTTTGGCAGGCTCCAAATTGCCCTTGAGAAGGTCTGGGGATTGATGGCTTGCAGCTGCCCTGGGTCACTGGCCATATAGCTCAGAGTTCTCTGGAGAAACCTGTGACCCTCATGTAGGAAAAAATGATTTCTTTCCTTTTTTTTCCTTTTCATCCTGAGGCCTTGGATAATCTCAGCTCAGAGGTGGAGTCTGATAGTTATATAATTGAGTCTGTAGGAAAGTTTTTCTGCTGTAAAAATACTTTAAAAATATCTCAGACCTCTTTATCCTCCTTAGCTGGCACAGTGCCTGACATGGGAGAAGTAACTGCTATTTCCACAGCTCATTAGTATTTACCTCCTGGCCTGCCTGCTCCAGAGTCTCTCATAGGGGCACAGCCCAGACCTTTCAAGACCTGTTTATGTCCCAAGAACTGACAGAACTGTATGGAATTGCTACACATGTTTCTTCCTCTCATTTCCAACTTTCTTTCTGCTAGTCTGGGGCTGGACTCCTTTTCCTACTTGGCTGGCTCAGGGTCCTTTAAGATATGTAAGATTTATGTTGTAGGCAATCTAAAATGGGCCTTGCTTCTTCCAGTTGCAAGATACCTGGCTGTAGCAGAGTGGTGAGAGAAATGTTAGCCTGGAGTCTGGGAACTAGGTTTTCGTTCATATACCATTCAGAATCTGGGCCTCCTTTCCCATCCATGCTCTACACAGTTGACTTGGAATAGTGGGTTTCTGTCGGTGCTTTGCAGAACCCCTTAGGTCCTTACGTTGTCTTAGAGACCATCTGGAGCTTCAGGAGAGGAGTGAAGATGATCCAGCCTCCACTAGAGCAGCCTGTTTGTATATGGGGCTTCTGAGTGAATTGCAGATGAGGCCTGGTTTGGGGGTCAAAGCAAATTTGGAAGCTGCTGTCTCTGCAGTTGCTGCCAGTCCTGTGGTTCTAAGGCCATTGGAGCAGTGAGGCTTTTTTTAGAAGTTTTTTTGGGGATACTTTTTAAAATGACTTTTCTATTGTCGAGACGCTGTTATTGTTTCTTGGGCTACTGGGAGCCCTGCAGGTACCCAGAGGACTGAGCTTCGAATCTTCTTGTGTGCATTGGCCTTACTATGAACAATGCTATGACTTGGGGTGGGGGGTGGAGCTTCTTGGGGGAGGGCAGAGTGAATAAAATGATAGGAGTAGCTAGGGCTATTTCCAGGTTCTCCACAGAAAGTTGACCTACTCTGGGGCAAGCAGAACTCTCAGGGAAGCTTCAGTGTATCCCAGAGGATACTGTCTGCTGCTGGGGCTGTGGACAGTGTCAGGTCAGAGTAGCATTAGGACTGTGTGGTTTGTCAAGCACAGCTCACTGGACTGGACCATGCACTGCAGCTTTGAATCTATGCTGTGATGAAAATGAGCCCCCATACTTGGGGATCCTGAACTAAGCAATTCCCTAGGACTTCTGTCTCTGCCATCTTTGGATGTGTGCTGACAGAATGCAAAGAACTGTGGTTCCATCCTACCAATGATCAGGAGACTTGGGGCTGCAGTCATCTCTTTTTGTAGGGTATCATCCCACTGTGTCTAAGGGCTGGCAGCCCGGCTGCTTCCCAAGCTACAGAAGACTGCTTGCCAAGGTAGAATGTAGCAAGACATAACATTCTAGAAAATAGAAATGTCAGGGAGAGAAGGCTGTGAACATTGTATGGATTATAGCCTCAGGATTCCCAGGTCGTTGGGGCAGGGGGTGGTTGGTTCATTTTTGGAAAAGCTACTACCTGGCCTTGCTTTAGATCTGTTCCCTGCCACTCAGATGCTTTGTTGATCCAAGGGCAGCCTTGGTACAGAGCGTTGGTGAACAGTGAGGCCCAACCCTTCCCCTTCCGCTCTCAGCTGTTGTCCCCAGACTCTGTGGAAAAGATGATCCTCTGTTATAGCATGTGATAGAGCGTCCATGTGCTCTGCCACCCTGCCTGCATCCTCCTGCATTCTTCTATCTCTGGTGCCATCCAGCACACACTTGTCTGAACTATCTTGTTCTTAACAGCATTCTCCTTTGCTCTTGGTGTTTGGTTATGAGATTGGCATAGAGATGTAGCTTCTTCCTTCTTCTCGTATTGCTTGAGCTGGAACCACAGGATAGGGAGAACAAGGGATTCCAACAGCCCATACATCTGGTGTTTTCATGGTCCTTGGTTTTGCGAAAGAGGAAACTGAAGTGGGGTGGCCAAAGATCTCAGAGATGGCAAGTGTCAATACCAATGGGACACAGCCTGGTCCTGCTGAATCCTATAGTCTGGTGGCCCACTGCATGGACACCTGTGATGGTGGAAGGTGTAATGACACCAGATCAGTGCAGGTAGGACTATACATTGCTTACAAAATGCGCTTGAGAAATGTGACTGTAACACTGCACATGGCTGGGTCACTGAGCATGTTTTGCCTTTAAAGTGTTGTCCTTGGGAGTGCACTGAAACTTCGGATATCTTGGAAGCCTACATAAAAGGGTGGCAGTGTCCAGGCATGAGAGGAAGCCTGCTGCCTGGCTAAACTATGTGGGTAACCTTTAATACTGGTCAGTCAGGTCATAACTAGGCCACAGAAAGAACTGACTGAGGTTGAGCATAAGCCTGCACACAATAGGATCTAAATAAATGGTGGCTGGATCCATAAACAGAGTCATGGTCAGCCTGGAAAACACAAAAGCAGTGAGTGATTTATTCCAGAGGTGGGGCCACTTTGGAATATTGCTGCCTCAAAGCCATGAGGCCTAAGCAAGAAGCTGTCCCAGCCAACTCTGTTTTCCCAAGCACACAGGAAATCAGCTTGTAGCTCTCATTTATTCTGCAGATGAGATGCCCATCAAATGTCTTTTCCATGCCAGGTTTCAAGGTTCAGGTCTCATGTTCATGGCTTTCATGTCTTCTGGGAAAGATATGCACCATTCTTGGAAATTGGCACAGAGCTATCAAGAGATGTTGGTTGAATGCATGAATAATGAGCAAGGAGCAGTGAGACAGGAGTAAAATCAGACTATAGCAGGTGTGGATGGAGAAGACACTCAGGGGAGTGCCCCACATGAGGCCCTTTATGTCAAGGCTTGAATGACGGAAGCAGGACAGCTACAGAGGAGAAGGAATGGGGAGAGCTGGTGCCCAGGTATACAGGGAGAACTCAGTGTCATTAACACCTGCATGTCAGTGTGACTGGGCTCATCCTAGGATAGAGGCCAAATACCATTCTAAGTGCACAGAAAGGTTTTTTTTTAAATAGGAGATGTACATGATCTATTTACTTAGTCTTGCTTTTTGTGTTCTTTAATCACCACTACTAATGTGTAGAAAACAAATTAGGAGACTTGGAGACCAAGTGGGGCTGGAGAGATGGCTCAGCGGTTAAGAACTGACTGCTCTTCCAGAGGATCCAGGTTCAATTCACAGCACCTACACAACTGTCTGCAGCTCCAATTCCAGGGAATCTGGCACCTTCACAGACATACATGCAGGCAAAACACCAATGCACATAAAATAAAAATAAATGGATCTTTAAAAAAAAGTGGGAAGGAGACCAAGACTAGAAACTAGGGCCCCGTTAGTGGGTGAGGGCAGAGTCCAGGAACTAAGTGGTATAGAGTGTGGCAGGAATCAGAGAACAGAGTGATACACCGTATGTTCTGGAGAGAGCCCCTTGAAGTACTGTGGCTAGATTGTCGAGGGAGGACAGGGTAGAAGAGGCAGCCCCAGGTTTAAGTCTGAACAGCTGGCTAGCTCTGCCAAGATCTCCTTTATAACCACAATGATCCTGGGAAGAGACTGGCTTATTCCTGAGAGATTTGGGCCATGGGATTTGGGGTTTAAAGTGTCGGGGAGTCACCCATTACATTCCATGTGCCACATGCACGTTCTGCTTGGCCTGTCACATGCCCAGAAAGCTTCTCTCTTTCCTACTAAATGGGTCCAGAGTTTGACTCTCTCTTGCAGCAGCAGAGTGACCGCAGATGTCCTTGACATGGAGATCACTGCTGCTCCGGGCCTGATGCACAGACTGTCACCTGGAGGACACCATTCAGGATCAACATTCTCACTCTCATGTCCAGTGAGACAGGGTCATTGAGTGTGGCACTACAGAGGGCAGTTCCTCATCTAGACCTAAAGCCACTTGGCAGACACCTGAAGCCAGCAGATGTGTGGCATTCATTCCCATGTTTTGGCTCTGACACTAGTTTGTCCAGGAAGTGCTGCTGCTCCCTGTGTCTTTAGAAGCACTATTGACAGCTTCCCCTGTGACATGGTCAAGGAGGCTGGGGGGAGCCTGGCTACCAGTTTCAGGTGGCTTTGAGCCTTGCTTTTATGGAAGTTAAGCCAGGTAAAGCAGATGAGGTGGAAGGCCAAGGA
Source organism: Microtus pennsylvanicus (assembly GCF_037038515.1). Taxonomy (NCBI): domain Eukaryota; kingdom Metazoa; phylum Chordata; class Mammalia; order Rodentia; family Cricetidae; genus Microtus; species Microtus pennsylvanicus. The sequence continues at coordinate 47,836,134 of NC_134587.1, read as the reverse complement.
AGGCAATAGTGGAAGCCCCTGGTCACAGCTCCTGACACTGTGCAGGAGCCTGCCTGGAACTGCTCTTAGAAGTTCTACATTTGTTGTTATAGGAGTGGTGGGCTGCGTCCCCGGCACCGCACAGCTAGCTTTACCCGAAATAATTACACGGTAACTGTATTCTTTTAAACACTGCCTGGCCCATTAGTTCCAGTTTCTTATTGGCTAGCTCTTACATATCGATCTAACCCATTTCTAATAATCTGTGTAGCTCCACAAGCTGGCTTACCAGGAAAGATCTTAACCTGCATCTGTCTGGAGTGGGAGAATCATGGCGACTCCTCCACTCAGCTTCTTTCTCCCAGCCTTCTGTTCTGTTTACTACACCCACCTAAGGGTTGGCCTATCAAATGGGCCTAGGCAGTTTCTTTATTAATTAACCAATGAAAGCAACAGATTAGAAAGAAATCACTTCCACATCATACGTTGGCCTTGAGGAAGCTCATGCTTCACCCTTATCTGCCAACAGTGCTGCAGCATTGGGCACTGCCCATCCTCTAGATCCAGAAGACCTTTCTCCTCAGGCTAAACCCCACTTCCACTCTCTGACAGCTGACTTCTTTGGTGACCGTGACTGTGGAGGTTCAGTGCTCACCTTACTGTTTCTTTCCTTGGTGAATATACCAGCTTGGGGAGCTTCAGCTGTCCCTGTGTCATCCAAGCCCAGACCTCTCTCCTGATCCACATACCCACTGCAGTGCCTGCTCCATCCAGCCCTCAGCTCTTGTCCTTTGACCTCATATACTCTGCATGTCTGAAGTCAGATGGTGATTCTAGGAAAGAGACAGAGTGCCAGGCGCTCTCTTCACAAACTGTTGTGGACCTTTGGGCAAGTAGTAGCTGAGCTAATACGGAATAAGGCCTTCCTTTCCTGTCTCATGCTATACCGTGTGAACACAGTGTTGTATAAACTAGAGCCACGCTAACACACCGTCAAGCAGAGCCACACTGCAAGCCAAGAAAGAGAAGTCACCATGGGCTAAAAATAAAGGGAAGATTCTCTGCTTGAATTAGAGCGTCGTCAGTATGTGCTCTCAAGTGATGCACCTGGGGTGTAACTCATGGACACCAAGACCTAACAGAGGTTTTTTGACGATGGCACCAAACACCAAATGGTTTCACTCCTCCTTCAAACCTCCAGATTTAAATCAGTCTTTTCTAGCTCATCATCTGTTTCCCCCAGAACCCCAAGTCATGTCCACAAGAAAGGCAGAAGCTGGCCAGAGAAGTTTTCTGTTAATATGGCCACAGTAGGCTCTTTCTTCCCTTTCATTAGTATTTGCTATTCATGTTTCTTAGTCTGTGATTGGTACCCTGTTTGCAGGTTGAGCTGAAGTAGCCGAGAAAGTAGAATAAGCCATCAAAATGGTGGCTATGTGACCTGGAATGGCTGTGACCCTGGCCAAGTTAATTAATAGCAAACTTTGCCAAAATGCAAGTTTCCCTCCCTCCCCTACATTTCTATTCTTATCCAAAGCAATACCTGCTGTATTTAAACCAAAATGCTGTCCTCTCAAATATTCCTCAGTGCTCCTGCCTCCAGGCCACTTCTGCCTTCTGTGGCTTCTGGAACCTCTCCAGGCCCCTCTGTGCTGAAGACCCCTTCCTCACAATGGCTTTGCTAGCTCCCTTCTGAGCCTCTTGAAGTGTTGTGCACCTTCCATGCGTCTGCGGGCCTTCTCGGTGCTCAGCCCTACTGAGCATGTAGAGTGCTTACTCTCAGACCAGCTCTGCAGCCCAGGGGAGTCCTTGGGTGAGTGTCAGGAGGTAGACCTTTTTGTTGCCCAGTTCTACATTGGAGTCTTATGGGGACTCTCTCGTGAAATTGCTGTGAGTAGAATAAAATAAGTAATAAATTAAATACATGATGAAAATTATCCCATGAAAGTATAAGTATGGTGTGTATGTAAACATGTCTGTAACTGTGTATATGTGACTGTTAAAGGATTATATATAAAGATAAAATCCTGATTCTTAGAAATGTATATTGAGTACTTGCCAAAGATTTGCTTTAATTCTGAATTAAAGAGAAACCAGTAAGACATAGGAACTGCGTCACTGAAGCCAGTGGACCGCTCATTCACAGCCTAGTCAGAAGTGCTGCAGGCATTTCAACGTGGATGTCAAATTCATCAGAATTTCCAATATGATTGTCAGTGGTATCCATGAGACAAAACTTACTTTCTCTGGACAGAAATTTATTTACGTGGCCATTTTTATAAGTTAATTTCTATCTGTACTCAGGCAAAGGCAAACAGAACAATACCACTACATTTTAAAGTCCAGCTTTCCCATAAATGCTGTCCATTGTGGCTGATGTGTGACACTGGTGTGTGACTTGGCAATCTTTTTGTTTTTCAGAAGTAGATACTAAATAGCCAGAGGTTAAAGAAAAAGGTACTTTTAAAAATTACCCCAGTTTAGTTCTTTGTTGATTCCACAGGCAACTGTGGATTCTTCCTACTCCCGCCAGTGGCAGGCACTGGAATTGAAGTTGAATTTGGAGCCTTTGTTTGTTTGTTTGTTTTTCGTTTTGTTTTCTTGTTTTTCCGAGACAGGGTTTCTCTGTGTAGCCTTGGCTTTCCTGGAACTAGCTCTCTAGACCAGCCGCCTGCCTCTGCCTCTGCCTCCTGAGTGCTAGGATTAAAGGTGTGCACCCCCCAGCAATGGAGTCAGTTTAAACATGTCTGGAGCAACAGGCTCTTTATTGATAATAAACTCACATATGAGGAAATACTATTTATTCCCTCAAGGCAAAGAAACACAATACTAATGTCCTTATAAATTGAAATTGGAGGAGGGACTTTTCTTTTTTCCTCTGTGGAGTTAGCCTCCAGATTTGAGCTGCTTTACCAGAGTGGGAGGAGCTCTCATGGAGTCTGAAACAGGTGTTGCACACGTGGCCCTGGGGGCATGAGGAAAGCAGTTTGCGTCCAGGACATTTCTCCAAGGTCTGGGACCCTCCTGGCTTTGACTGTGGGCCTCTGAGTCTGTTGTCCATGGAGGGTCACTGGACAGTGTGGAAGTGAGTAGTGCTGGATACATTTTACCTTGTAATTTGAGCCTCATGTTCTGAAGGGGTTTGGATTTGTCTCAGTGCTGACAGTATGTAACCCTGCTTCTTGCCTTTGCTGTAGAGGCTTCTGTTGTGTTGACTTTTTATAAAATAGCTCTAGGGTTTAGTCTCTGCCTTAAGTGTGATGGTTAGCTTTCTTTTGTTTTTAACACACCAATTTCTAACTTTGCCTATTAAGCTGTTCCTACCTTCCTGCTTTCCTAGCCTCTTCATCAGCTCATTTATGCTGGAATTCTTTGTTTAATTATAAGCGATTTTAGCAGCACAAATTTTCCTTTCAGTATAATTCTGTCCAAATAATGGATTCAACCCACTGTGTTCTCATGTGTCTTATCAGAAATCCATAGTCTTGGCTTTTATTACCATTGTCACCTGAGGATTATTGAATGCTTAGAAGTTTCTGATGAACCTGATTTTCCCATCATCACTGTTATCTTTTTCTCTACTCTTTTGTATAATTGCATTTCAACTGTACTTCTTCTGTGGGGGTGGGGGCTGGGGGCCTGTGGAGGGAATGAGGGAGGAGAGCAAGCTCGGCCAACACCACTCTACCCTCCTAAGATTCATTTGCCAAGAGAAACACAAAAGTAGCCTTGCATAGCTGGGCAGTGGTGGCGCACACCTTTTCTCCCAGCACTCGGTTGGCAGAGGCAGGTGGATCTCTGTGAATTAGAGGCCAGCCTGGTCTACAGAGTGAGTTCCAGGAGAGCCAGGGCTGTTACATAGAGGAACCCTGTCTCGAAAAACAAAAATTAAAAACAGACAAAGCAAAAGCACCCTCACAATAAGTTGGAATAATGGTGAGTGTGGATGATGCCCAACCTTCCTCCACTTGGCTGTGTTTTAGAGTCGCAGCCTTCCCCCTGCAGCAGGTATTTGGCATTAGAGTTGTGACTTTGTAGCTTTTTCTCTTGACAGTGATATTATATAGCCAAAGAGATGAAAAAATACTTTTAAATGTCCCCGTTTTATTCTTTACCGATTCGGTACTGAGCTCCTGAGTCCTCTGGCTGTCCAAGGCTGTGAGTTTTTTTCTTAATCTCCTTTCCTTACCTTGTTCCCTGAGCACAAATGGCTGCAGTATATGCCTGACTCTCGGTAAGCAACGGCTGGATATTCTTACATGTAGTTCTGAGGGCTTTTTCCTGAGGCTTCTAATAAATGCTGAGATCTAAAGGACCCTCAGTTCATGCAAGGGTTACAGTTGCTGCTTTTACCTGTAATAAAAGTTGAGAACATGTGTAAGCAAGTGCTGCTGTTTTCAGAATAAGCAAACCCTATTTTTAGAACCTAAATCTGAAAAGAATTTTTATCAGCATAATACATGCACATTAATTTAAAAAATCACCAAGTACTGAAAGACTTATTGAAACCCTAATACTTCCTGCTTCTCCACTCACTGCCCTTTCCACTCCCTCCCTCCCTAGAGGCAACCCTTTAGGTTGGTGGTTTCTTTTTGGAGTTCTGGCCACAGTTACACCCCTGTGTGTTCCCTACAGTTCCTTGTTCCACCTACTTCAGGTAGTGTATATGCATATTTAGTTTTCTAGATCCAGCCTCCACCTTCCTCCCAAACCCATGACAATAGCTCAGCCATTTTTGTTAAATGAGTAATCAGGGTCTTAAGGACTAACATTGTGTAAGCAGGCAGTACTGTACAGTCAGGAGGTAAACCAGGAATACTCTGTGCTTTCTTGAGGAATTTTTTATCTGATCATTCCAATTCTCTCTCTCTTTTTTTTAAGTTCCAGAACAGTGAATTGGCTCAGCAAGTAAAGACATTCATCTGAGTTGATAACTTGAGTTCAATCCCAGAAACACATGTATTCTGTGGCATATGCATGCCCCTCACACACAAGTATAACAGTTCCCTTACTGAATTAGCCATCTAGTCCCTAGATTCATATGTAATCTTAAAGCTGTTCATTTTTATTACATATACCATCCCTTGTGCCACAGATGTACTACCAGGCAGGTCTTCTGCTGAGCTGGTCCCTGTGGAGCATTTGTTCTTAAGGCCTGCAGCTCTTCGGGAATCCTAGAATTCCTTTTACTGTTATTGAGTAGGACCACTGACTCTTGTGTCCTTTGTCCTCTTTTATCTGGTCCATTCCTTTATTTTAGTAAAGGAAATTCTCATGTAGTTGTCAAATGCATCATGGTAAAATCTACTGAACTTCTTCATCTTAAAACAACTTATAAATTATTCTTGAGCAATCTGATCATAACCTGATTTCCTTTGTTGACATAGACTGGAGCCATTGAGGGAAGTTAGGAAGATGCAGCCTTTCTGAGTGTGTGTGTAGATCCAGGGAGGATGACAGGCTGGCTGTATGAGGAGCACCCCACAGTCTGACACACTACTCAGACTGGTATTAGTTAGGCTGGTAGGTAGGCTGAATATGGCAGGGAACACCGGCAGTGACCCAGTTAGGACCAGAGAACTAGCGGTGTGGGCTCTTGGGGCCAGCATGTCTCAGCCTCAGTTTGAGTGAAGGCATCAGGATTTGTTTGACATCTGGATGAATGTAGATGATATGAAGAAGTCAGTGGGGTTCTAGATTGCATCAGTTAAAAAAAAATCGAGGTGTGTACATCCCCTTAAACCCAGTACTTGGGAGGCAGAGACAGGTTGATCTCTGTAATGTGAGGCCAACCTGGTCTACGATGTGAATTCCAGGACAGGCAGGGCTGCATAGAAAAACCCTGTCCAAAAAAAAACCCAAACAAACAAACAAAAAAAACAAAAAACAGGGGGCTGGAGATATGGCTCAGTGGTTAAGAGCATTGCCTGCTCTTCCAAAGGTCCTGAGTTCAATTCTCGGCAACCACATGATGGCTCACAACCATCTGAAATGAGGTCTGGTGCCCTCTTCTGGCCTGCAGACATACACACAGACAGAATATTGTATACATAATAAGTAAATAAATATTAAAAAAAAAACAAAAAAACAAACAAACAAAAAAAAACTTTCTATAACAAGGAAGATAGTCCACTTAACTCCACTTTGGGACACACAAGTTCACAAGGCGTGTGGTTTTCTGCTCTGGGTGTGTATTATTATTCATCTGACAGATTTCTCAAGCGTCCAATTCAAATACCGCCTCTCACTGGGCATAGTGGCACATCCCTTTAATCCCAGCACTTGGGGGGTAGAGGTAGGTGGATCTCTGTGAGTTCGAAGCCAGCCTGTTTTATAGAGTGAGTTCCAAGACACCCAGGGCTAGATAGTGAGTCGCTGTCACAAAAACAAAACAAGAAGAATCAAATGCTACCTCTCTACATGCCTTTTTTTCAGCATTAAAAATACTATGTAATTTATGTGCATGGGCGCTTTATCTGCATGTATGTGCACCACTTGCATGCCTGGTGGCCAGGGAGGCCAGAAGAGCGCATTGCAGTCCCTTATGACTGGAGTTACAGATGGTTGTGAGTGGCCATATAGATGCTAGGAAACAAACCTGTGTCCTCTGCAATAGCAGCCAGTGTTCTGAACCATGGAGCCATCTCTCTCCAGCCCTAGTATGTAGCTCTTCTTGATGATACTTCTCTTACTGATAGTTCACTTGCCATTCCTTGGGTTCTCAATTTCTATTCACCCACTTGCTGCGTTGCTATAAAATATGTCTGCTCAGCCTTTTCATAGAACACTGGGTCCCAAAGATATATGGACAAGTCACCTACTCCTAATAATGGTGAGCCTGAGACACAGGCAGCACTCCCGGCTCCTTTATGTCTCTGGTTCACAGCCCAGCAGAGTTGTATGCATCAGTGCTTTTCCACACATCAGCAGTGGAGGACAGCATCATTTCCTGCCCACTGTTACTGTGATGAATAGCCTGAAGCAAGCCAGTTAAGCAGAGCTGCTCCTAGCATCTGTGTAGTGTCCCTGCCCTTGTGCGTCTGATTGTTTCCATGGGAGCATAAAAGCTTGTTTCTCATTCCGTCTGCTTCAGCGCTGGAGAAGCTGATGGGAATGACAATAGCCTCTACCTCTCCTATGATGTATACCTGCTGTCACTGCCCAAAATCAGTGGGCTCTCTCATGGCCGAATCATTATTGTCTCCAAAGACCAAGGAAGGAAGGATCTGATATAGCTATCCTCAAGCAGCCTGGGGCTCCCTCAGACACCAGGCACCACCAGAGAGTGGGATTTGCAGGCTGAGGTTCCAGGAGCTGCACTGCCTTCCCTGTTTCTCTGGTGCTGACAGCCGTTGTTCCACTTGTCTCTGCTGCACAGGGGCTGTTGGACACTGGCCTACTTCAGTCTGATGGACATGGCAGGTATATTGGTCAAGGTCCTTACATGGACCATTGGAATCTCAAGACCAAGCTTGGCCAAGGACATATCAGGTCATCACATTTGAAGAGGCATCTTGCCATTTTTTTTCATTTTTCAGTTCTATTTTTATAAAAACAAAATAATTTAACCATATAAAGAAGGGGGAACATTCATCAACCAGCATCTTGCCATTTCATAGCACTAGACTTTGGATCCAGTGTGAAGAATAGCTGCACTGTGAGTCCTCAGCATCAGGTTTCAGACTTCCAGAAGGTTCAGTGTGCACACTGAGCCATCCTCTCTCCCAGGTTCACACACCAAGTGTGCAATGACCACAGTTTGCCTCTCATCTCTGGTGTGCTTGCTCACCCTGAGTCTCTTAGTCGGGTGCTGTGTAGATGACTGCTTATGGAAAAGAAGGTTCTTTGTGTGAGATGTGACCCAGGATGTGGGGCAGTCTGGAGGAAAGCCCTGAGTTGCAGCACAGCCATGTCCTCACGGCATGTCCACGTGAGTCCTGCGGCAGTTGATAGCATCTCTCACCACGAGGCGTTTTGTGGAAGAGACTGGCTAGAGCTTTGGAATAATCCTGCTGAGGACATGACCAGTTTACTTCATTCTCCGAGCCCTGTGCTGTTGTGGAGTATCTGTCCCCACAGAGATGAGTGCCGTGTGGGTATTGAAGGAGTTAGCATCGAGTGGGGAGTGGACAGCGTAGCTCCAGGGCACGTCTTCCGTGTGAGACTGGAAGAACGGAGACTGATGCTGCCTTTGAAAGTCTTTACTTCCATCAGGGTTTGACATACTGTGGACACACATGCCCTTGGTTACAGCCCCATCTCCTGTCAGACTTTCTGATTTACTGCTTTTTCCCTCACAGATAGTATGATTTCTTTTCATTCCAGCTTTTGAATCGTAAAGACAAGACCACTTTTGAGAAACTGGACTACCTGATGTCAAAAGAAGACAATTACAAGCGAACTCGGGACTACATCCGAAGTCTGAAGATGGTGCCAAGTATTCCCTATCTAGGTATGAGTCTCTGTTGGCTTATTTTATTATTATTTCTCCAAGTGACATGTTCAGTGCCAAATAAGATGTTTTTTCAGTTTCTAGGTGCCCAGTATTCCCTATCTAGGTATGAGTCTCTGTTGGCTTATTTTATTATTATTTCTCCAAGTGACATGTTCAGTGCCAAATAAGATGTTTTTTCAGTTTCTAGTTGAGATGTTTCCAGGAGCAGTGGGGATCGTGGGTAAAGGTTCCTTGGGTTGGAACAGTCTATTGATGCTTTCCAGGATAGGAACACTGGTGAGCTGGAAACAAGGATGCTCTCTACATACACCTAGGCTCTGATGACCCCAGTCTCCTGGGCTGTGAGGAACACGGGCTTCCAGGCTGCAGCCCAGATGGATCATGATGTCCACAGCAAGCCTCTTGCTGGTTTACGCAGATCCTCCCACACAGGGGGAACCCCGGCTGAAGCCCTCTTTTCTAGTTTTCTGAGCCTTATTAATATGTCTCGTAACATTTGTGCAAATGAAATTCTAGTAACAACTGCTAAGTTTTCCAGTCATAAAATATTATGTGCTCATTAGCAGAATTGGGAGGAGGAGAAAGTCTCTATAATTATCCATTAAAAGATATTTTTCTCTGTATCTCACTCTTTTTGGCATGTGTAAAAAAATCTGTACTCATCTCAGACACTTCGTGTTGTATGTGCTTTTCTGTCCTGCGGCTCGTCCCTTCTCCTGGAGTTGTCAAACTCCGTTCCGTCTTCTCTGCTGCCCACTGCTCAGTTTCTAGTTTTTGTGGTGAACGTCCTTGTGCCATAAACTGACTTGTGCATTTGCTCTGATTGTTGCTGTGTAATACCTTCTTGGAAGGGTAGGTACAAAGTACACCGCAAAGGTTGTTTTTAAACAAGGTCTTAATGCTGCTGCTGCTGCTGCTGCTGCTGCTTCTTTCGTTGCCCTCCTCTCCTTCTTCCTCCTTCTTTCTTCTCCTTGTTCTTTGATTTTTCAAGGCAGGGTCTCTCTGTAGCCCTGGCTGTACTGGAACTCTGTAGACCAGGCTGGCTTCAAACTCAGAGATCCACCTACCTCTGCCTCTGAGTGCCTCCCGGATTAAAGGTGTATGCCACATGCCAGGCAGGCATTTTCTTTTCAAGTTTATTTTTCTTTTCTTTTTATTGTGTCAGTTTAATACGTGAAAAAAATGCTGTCTGTAGTTTGGTCTTCAAGGGGAAATCTATCCTGTTCTAACCGGAAACAATTTTGAAAACCAGGAAAGGAAAGGCTTCTCTAGAGGAGACTCCTGATACCCAGGGTTAGTAGAGCCCTTCCATAGATTGTTGGAAACTTCTCCTGTTAGCACTCTGTACTTGGCTTTCTGATTCTCTGAAGCCGTCTTACAGTTTGTTTGTTTGTTTGTTTGTTTTTTTAAAGTAGGAAACTATCTATTTGATCCAACCTTTCAAAATTATTAGCAACGGCGCTGAAATAGCTCAGTTGGGAGAGCGTTAGACTGAAAATTATTAGCATGATGGGTTTTTTTTCAGTTAATTTTTGATAGTAATGTGGTATACAATTTTCTCTTATAAATATGAACTTTTCTCTCTATGTGGTTATATTTATTTAATTTTTGAAACAAGGTCTATGTAGTCATGAGTGTCCTGAAACTCACTGTGTATACTAGGCTCTCTGCAAACTCAGAGATCCAAATGCCTCTGCCCCCTGAGTATTGGGATTACAGATGTATTTGCTTTTCGTTGCCCCTTCCCTCCTCTTCTTGTCTCTTCTTTCCTCAAGTTCACCCTGTCAAAGTTTGTCTGTTGGTCTTCCCAAACAATTAAATTTTAGATTTTTAAAAGTCAGTCATGCTATCTTTCTGCTTTGGAATTTACTGCATTTTCTTAATTTAGGGTGTGTTTTATCTTTCTACATTTTAACTCCTCTGAAATTGATGATAAAACATTGTAATGTTTTTAATTGGCAATGATTTTCTTAGTAATACATAAAGATATGCCTTACAATCAGTGACGTTCTGATTTGATGGAGTAAGGATATATATATATATATATATATATATATATATATATATATAAATATATATAAAAAGAATATATATGTATGTATGATGTATGTGTGTGTATGTATGTATTTATATATGTATGTATATCTCATAACTCTTTGACCATGGTTTGGAGTGAGTATTTTAAACTGCCTACCTGACTTTGTCCAGTATGAGAGGCCTTGCTTTTCTCTTTCTCTCTCTCTCTCTCTCTCTCTCTCTCTCTCTCTCTATCTCTATCTCTATCTCTATCTCTATCTCTATCTCTCTTTGGCCTGTACAAGTATCTTTATTCTCAGGTGACATGACCTTATCAAGTAGATTTCAAAAAACAAAGTTGTATGAAATAAACAAAGCTTCAGGACATGGGATATATACAGAAAGAGCATTGTGCTTTCACGGACTAACAGTGAGTAATCTACAAAGCAAACTAAGAATTCTATTTTTAAAAAGTACAAAAATAATAACATGTTTTAAAACACAGTTTGCTAAATAGGTAAAAGACATGTATACTGGAAATTATCAAATACTCTTTATCTCTTTCTCTTTTGTTCCCCATGTGTAATTCTCTCCTTTCTCCACTCTATTCTGGCTTTCTATAAGCTGTCTTGTGTCTGTATTTGGCGGCTGTCCCAAGAGGGACAGCATGCTCATGTGCATAGCTCCTGCAACTGGCCCCACTTTGCAGGACTGTCATCTAGGAGCAGAATTGGTGGCACAAAGGTGGGGAGCACCGCTGCCATGTGACTCAGGCAGAGTGGGTGCTGGTGTGGTTAAGAATGGCGCTCCTTCTTTCCCCAGCTCTCTCGGTTTTTTTTTTTTTCTGAGATGTGCTTACAGATGTTTTAGGCTGGCCTTGAAGTCACTGTGTAGCCAAGGATGGTCTTGAACCCCTGCTCCATCTCACAAGGCCCATTTTTCTCTCGGAGTCATTGTGAGAGCTTGTGTGTTGCTGGCCTCTGTGTCTTGCCCTTTGCTGGCCCTTTGACTGTTATCTCACCACATGATCTCAATAGCCAAGGCACCGTGGTTGTCGGGGTCATGATTGGAAGGTGGTGGATTCAGGGCTGGATGCACGTGGAAGCCCATAGCTCCGAGATCTTGACACTGCCGCTTACCATATCTCTACTGTTGAGGTAATTATTTTCCTACCCATCCTGTAACAGGATATCTGTTGCTGTTGAGTCTCTGGTTTGGAGCGTGGTGTGTGACGTAGATGTATTGTTCTGTTCTTCCTGTGACACATCTTGTTGCTGGGGTTTCCTAGTCAGCCTCTTCTGGTCACTATCCCTTTCTACTTGACAAGTCTGGACAGATGTGGCCGTCCTTGCTCCGGATGACCTTTCTCTAGCAGAGGTTTCACAGAGGCTCCCTGAGTCCCCTGCTTGCCTATACAGCATGTCTGCTCTGGCGCTGAGTGAACCCTTCAAGTGGCCATGTTGCTGCCCCTTCAGCCTTCAGAAGGCTGCAGTCCCCATGACACAGTTAAACTGTACACCTCATCATGACACAGTTAAACTGTACACCTCATCATGACACAGTTAAACTGTACACCTCATCATGACACAGTTAAACTGTACACCTCATCATGACACAGTTAAACTGTACACCTCATCATGACATAGAGCAACCATAGCAAAAACTGGGCCTACTGCTTCCTGCTCTCAGGACAGAGACTGACCATGGGCATTTGATCATGTGCAGAAGAGAACATGAAACATGACCTACTGAGGCTCAGTGGATCCATCTGCCCTGATAAGGCTGGGGACTCATGGCAGGCCCTGCCTATTGGATCCTCTTGAAAAGCCAACCTGTGTGGGGTGGATGTGTTTATCTAAATGGAAGCAGTTACGTAATTCCTGGAAAGGACAGCACAGGAAAAAATGTCGAAGCCATTTGTTTCTCCTCTGGAAGAGTCTTGTTGCAGGTCTCTTCTGGAAGGGGGGCACTTGGCCAGTCCCTGATGCTCCAGGTTCCACTGATGACGCCTACTCTTTGCTGCTGCAGGTGCTGGCCTCTATCTACATGGCTACATCTCCTTTTATAACAGTGGTAACCCTGTGCCTGGTACTCCTCACAGCTGTGTCTGTTCCGTGTCCCTGAAGATGGCGTCACTGGTCTTCACCGTTGTCCCTAACTTAACCCTGCTCTCTTGCTCCAGACTTCAGAGACAACTGGCTACACTTTCCTATCACAAGTACCCTATAAAGCATGATTTAAAAACCATGGAGGGGCCAGGCAGGGGTGGCACATGCATGCCTTTAATCCCAGCACTCTAGAGGCAGAGTCAGGTGGATCTCTGTGAGTTCAAGACCAGCCTGGTCTACAAGAGTTAGTTCCAGTACAGTGAGAGCTACAGAGAAACACTGTCTCAAAAAAACCAACAAAACAAACAAAAAATTTAAAAAAAATAAAAAAAAACAACATGGAGGGGCTGGGCAGGGGTGGTACTTTGGAGGCAGAAGCAGGCAGATTTCTGTGAGTTCAAGGCCAGCCTGGTCTACAGAGCAAGTTCCAGGACAGGCTCCAAAGCCTGTCTTGAAAAACAAAAAGCAAAAAAAAAAAAAACACTGGGGGACTGGAATGGTAGCTCAGTGGTTAAGAGCACTGGGTGCTTTTCCAGAGAATGAAGGTTTGATTCCCAGCATCCACATAGCAGCTCACAACCATCTGTAACTCCAGGGACCCAGTTTTCTCTTCTGGCCTCTGAGGCTTCCAGACACAAACATAGGGCAGAAACATATAGGCAGCAAAACACCTTTACACATAAAATAAATTTAAAAAAATTAAACATTCAGAGAAAAACATTATATTAAAATAAAAGGGTCAGGGCTGGAGAGATGGATCAGCAATTAAGAACACTGGCTGCTATTCCAGAGGTCCTAAGTTCAATTCCCAAGAACCACATGGTGGCTCACAACCATCTATAGTGGGATCTGATACTCTCTTCTGGCATAAAACTGTACATACAGAGCATCATATACATTAAATAAATAAATAAATCTTTAAAAAACAGAAAACAAACAAAAAACCAAGACTTTGAATTAGTTTCTTCCAAACTGTGAAGTAGTACAGGGGATAGGCTGATTGTTTGTCTCTAAGTTAGTGTGACAGCACTTCCCCTAAGCACCCGGTTCTCAGGAGGTGTGGGAAAGAGCGCTGGAGAATGGCTTTACCACTTACTTCTGAGTCACTTCCCTGATCTAAATGTATTTGGTTTTGCACTACTTATTATTTCTTCCAGGAAATAACTAAATAAAATTAGGAATGTGATGGATTCAAATGCCTTTGCACTGATCTCGAAGTACCATAGCAGTGTGGAAAATTGTGATGTCTCAGGAAATGAAGAGTCAGGCGTCCTGACAGCCCTGATAGCGAGGACACTGAAAAGTGTTTGGGAAACCTACCCAGACCTTGAGTGTATGAAGGAAAGTTCTAGAGCCTGAGCTACTTCCTTCAAAAAGCAACCTCTGCCATTTGGAAAGTAAAAACCTTTATTTTTAAATATAAATTCTAACGTTTAGAACAGAGGCAAGTTCTTTGCAAGCAACTGGGTCAAACTTCCAGAAACTGAAAGAACCTTAAAAAATAAACAAACATGCAAACCTGTGTCCTTGGATGCTCAGTATCTCCCAGAACAGCAAGGTGACCTCAGTAGGCTCCCAGTGGAGTTAGTCACACCGCACAGACAAGTCCCAAGCACCAGATGTGTGCAAAGACAGAGGTGTGACCTGGACATTATGAAGGGGGAAGCTGGTCTGGGGTCCAGGAAAGGTTTTCCAGTGAGGAGTGCAGCCCTGAAGGATTCACTGCCTGATGTAGCATAGGAGGGTGAGGGACCATGACAGACAACTGCTTATGCGAGAGCTCTGAACTGGGGAAAGCTTGTTTGGAAGAATCTCTGGCTAGAGAGTCAAGAATGAGGGGGTGGGAGGGTGTCAGAGGAGGGGGCTGGATGAGATGGGGGAGCAGATCTCTGATGGGCTCGACAGTAGGAGTGGGGAGCCTAGACAGTGCCCTGGCTGTCTGGGGCAGTGGGGACTCGGAAGACTTTAAGCAGAGATATTACTGGATTTGCGTTTTGCATAAATCTCTGTGACTTTATCCCAGAGTAGCTTCCCGGAAGTCTGGCTGAGGGGTCACATGTGAGTGTATGATGAGTCACTGCCATCAGAGCAGCAGTGGGAAAGGCCTTTCCAAACTACTCCTCTGAGAACAAAGCCTTAGAAAGACCCAACACATGGCCAGTGAGCATAGCCCTCGCACCTGATGGAGACCCATACCCAGCCTAGCCTTGGGCTTTGAGAATTCAGGTCTGTGTTAAGAGGACTGTGGTTGAAAGAGTGAGCATGGAACAGGCAGTGTAGACACTGCCAGCAGAGCCGAGGCACACAGTCCTCAGAGACAGTCGTCTGAGGAGCTGTTACCCCAGTGGGGGCAAGTCCAACAGCAGCATATCAGAAGTGGCTGTGGGGTAATCAAGCTGACCCCAAGTTGACCAGCATTTTGGATAGTCTTTTAATGTCTAGCAGGAAAAAAAAAAGAATTATTCCACACACAGGAAGCCCAGCCTTTTTCAGTTCCCCACCCCATCTTTTCAGAGACTCCCCCAGGAACAGTCATTTGTTCCGTAGCTCCTGCCTAACCTAACTCTCTAACCCCTCCCATCCTGCTGTGTGTCCAGTTGTCCCTGCCTTCCCAGCCTGGCTGTCTCTCTCTGGCCCTGGGGCGGGCAGTCTTTTTCTCAGCTAGGGCAGCAAGTCTTGAGCATGGAAAGGGGTATCAGTGCCACAGAGAAGGCCTAAGCTGGATTCGAGGATGGGTGTGCCCTAAGTCATGGCCCTACCATCTCTTCACAGTGCTGTAGGGGTCTGACTGCTGTCCTCCCTGTCTAGCTAGGAGATGTTTAAACACGGTCTCCCTTCCTCAAGGCAGGTGGAACCTGCCTGGGATCCAACAAGCAGGCAAGTTCTTCCCTATGACCCCAGGCTCAACCAGACAAATGATCACAAGGGTACTTTGGCATGCAAAATGCCCCAAACCTTTCCCATTATTCTGTGGTAAGTTGCATATTATTTCAAGTCACTCCCTTCTAGAAGGGAGATAATTACCTTCAGTCGTTCAGTCTCTGGGTTTGTTATCTTAAAAATTAAATTTCTCCAGGACATCACAAAAGGCCAATGGATATTATCAAATATCCCCAGTTTGTGAATGAAAATACCCCACAGTTTGACCTATGGCCTACACAGCATCACAGGCCAGGTAGATATCAAGTCTAACAGAGCTCCTGCTGGGGCTGGGGTTCCACCCATCCTTTAGGACCTTTAGGGTGTGTCCTTAGTTCACCACCTCTATCTCTGTGAAGATGAACAGTGGTAGGAAACTCAGTGGTCCGGAGAGGAGCCTCCAGGACAGGTTGGCTCCCTGCCAGGCTGGGACAGGAGGGAGAATTGCCATCAGCTTTGCTCTGAGTCAGGTTTTCTCTGAGCCCACAGAATGAGCTAAAGGCTTAAGCATGCTGTGCACAAGAGAGCATTCATTCCCTTAGCAGGGACCTGAGTTCTCACTGGGTACCCATGCCCTGACTTCCTTTAGCCTTTGAGTCTCCAGTGGGAAAGCAGCATTAGTAGTAGTCACATAATTCACATGACAGGCACTTGATGTTGGCTGTCTTAGACTCACCCAACCCTCTTCGCTCTTGGGCACTATTTTTAGCTCATTTTGCAGCTGCAGGACATGAATAAAGTCAACAATGAATGGAGTGACTCTTAGAGATTAGATAAAGAAAGCTCGCTCCTCCTTACTTTCTGGGGTCACTCATCCTGCAGGACTCCAGTCGCCCTGTAATCCTACGGGAAAGCCCTCTGTGGCAAAGAAACAGATTCTGCTCAGGAGTTGAGCCTTCTTCACATGAGACCTCTGCCCCAGCTGCCAGTCTGCCTGATGTGCCGCTAGAGAGTCTCAGACATGCCCGTGTCCCACTCTACAAAAACTTGGAGATGATAACATCTTCTTGTTATAAGCCACCAAGTTTTGGGGTGTTTCGAGACAGCATTGAGGAGGTGAGGGTAACTGGTCATTGCACAGCCTCTATACACCTCACTTTGATGGCTCTTTGTTGCCCCATCAGTATTGGAACAAAAATGGACTGTCACTGTGTGAAGTTAGCAGGGCAGTGCCCAGCCTCTCCCCAAAGCTGACTCACAGGGGTGGGTAGCTCTACAGGTAGAGGGAGTGGGTGCCACTTGCAGCTCTGTAAGGAGGAAGGTTTGTGCAAATGACCATTAGGGTCTGGAAAGGCCTTTGAGGTTTCCCTCAAAGAAGGCTATATCTGCTGACCAGTGTGTCCTGGGCTCTGGGCATATGAGGGGAGACTCCATTCCCACATGACCAACCAGAAAAGCTGTACCCTGGGAGGGCACTGGGTGCCCACTCTAAATTATTCTCTAAAAGTTACGCTTGTTTTGAAGATCAGCCCCACCACAAAGAAGTTTATAGAGCACAGTGTGCCAGCTGCTCTGCTCCTCCCAGAGGCTGCTGCCAGAAGCTGGTGCACCCGTCCACAGGCCACAGCCATCAGCGGACCATAGTGTGACCCTGTGCTTTCTGATTGGATCAAGCTTTTCATACTTTTCTCTTTGTGCTCTGTGCATTTTTCTCTATCCAGTGTCGTAGATTCAGTCTAATAACTACAGATGTAGCATGCTCTCATTCTTGCTGCTGTCCTGTGGAACCCTCAGATACATGGATGGGTATTGCTCATTTGAGAAATTGTGATGTTTCTGTTTCCACATCCACTGGTAGCACCGTGGGGGCACTGGTCATCTGTGCTTGTCTTTGCCTGGCATAGTATTCGTTAGCACAGGAACTCAAGGATGGAGAGGGGCTTCTGTTGATGGGGAGAGGGTCTTCTTTTGGTCCCAGCTGCCCAGCTAGCTTATACTCAAAATAATCACACAGAAACTGCATTCATTTAAACATTGCCTGGCCTGTTAGCTCTAACTTCTTATTGGCTAATTCTTACATCTTAATTTAATCCATTTCTGTTAATCTGTGTATCACCATGTGCCAGTGGCTTGCCAGGAAAGATTCAGCATGTCTGACTCTGGTGACTCCATGGCCGCTCCCTCACTCTGCTTTCTTCCTCCCAGAATTCACTTCTGCCTCCTCCGCCTACCTAAGCTCTGCCCTGTCAGGCCAAGCAGTTTCTTTATTGATTAACCAATGAAAGCAACACATAAACAGAAGGCCCTCCTACACCAGGCTTCATGGCAGCTGCTCTCTGGATACCCTCTGAGGAGACAGCCATTGTCTGTTACCTGTAGCCTTCTTTCGCACTCCCCTAGATACTCAAGCCTTCTCAGAAGATGTTCAGACTCCAGCTTAGAGTTTAGGTATTTCCAACTTCTCTGACAGATGTTATTAATTGTGGTGGTTTGCATAGGTATGACCCCACACAGTTATGTGTTTTAATGCTTGGCCCATAGGGAGTGGCCTTGTTGGACTAGGTATGGCCTTGTTGGGAGAAATATGTCACTGTGGGGGTGGGCATTCAGGGCTTAAATGCTCAAGCTAGGTCTAGTATAGTTTTTCTATTTGCTGCCTGAGGATCAAGATGTAGAACTCTCAGTTTCGTCTCCAGCACCATGTCTGCATGCATGTTGCCATGTCCCACCATGATACAGTGAACTAAACGTCTGAAACTATAAGCCACCCCAATTATATATTTTCCTTTATAAGAGTTGCTATGCTGGGCAGTGGTGGCACACACCTTTAATCCCAGCACTCTGGAGGCAGAGGCAGACAGATCTCTGTTGTAGGCCAGCCTGTTCTACAAAGCAAGTTCCAGGACAGTCGGGGCTATTACACAGAGAAACCCTGTTGAAGAAACAACAAAGAAACAAGCAAACAAAAAAGAGTTGCTATAGTCATGGTGTCTCTTCACAGGAGTAGAAATCCTAAGGAACTAACCTGCCCCACCTCTTCTTCCTGGTTACTCGTCCCAGACCCTTTCCCTATGTGCCCTGCCCAGCATTGCCTATGGAAAACAGGCTGGCCTAAATCCTTTCCTGGAGCTGCTCAGCACTGTGGACTTTGAGGGGGCTGCCATACTTCTTGTTCCTTTCTGTCACCGAGATGAGATTACAGACCTCTGTCATCACACAACTCCCAACAGTTCTGGTCCCTCCATATGAGCCACCCACCCAGGCTCTGGCCTCTGCCAGCTCTGCAAATTCTCCAGGCAGATGTGAGCGAGGTGCACTCTCCTGTCATGCTATGTCCCTCAACTTCAGGACACAATGAAACACGGGGAAGGGAGCATGCCCTAATCAGCTCGTGGAACCAGAGTCATCATAACCTTCATGGACGTCAGCCAGCTGGATCATGGACATGGGACAGTTAGGGGACTGCCTACTAGGGACGGACCCCACATGGAAGTGCTTTATGAGACAGTGCAGATTGGAAGGCTAGCCCACACCTGGGCTAAGCTAGGCCAGGATGCCCCAGCTCTAGATGATGGGGACTTGAATTTCTCTGTAGCAAGGTACCATGAGGTAAGGGTTGGTTCTGGGATCTGAGAGTGTGCAGTTAGCAGACCAAAGGCCTGGTGGTGAGATGAACTAGCATAACTAGGATCCAGTTACTAAATGATGCAGACCAACTATAAATAGTGCCAAAGGTCAGGACTGCTGAGTCTGTAGGATGTAGGACAACTGGCTCTTTGATTCTGCTGGAAAAATGAGAAGGGCAAGGCCCAGAGACTTTCACTCTGGTAGAGTGTTGGAATGCCCAAGGAACAGCAGCAACATCTCTTCCATCACTGCTCTGTCACCCTCCTGTGCTGAGGTAAACTGCACAGATGTCTATGGCCTGGCTTCCTCACAGTTGACCAGCTGCTATTCCTATTCTCATGCACATCAGTGATGGGAAGAATGAGAGCCACTGTAGTCCCTTCTTCCTTGGCAGTAGAGCTGTGTGCTATTGAGGCCTGAGCTCAGGAATTGTACTGTCTTGTGCGTGCGTTCAAGTTCTGAGTGAGCTATACATCGCTTCCATTTCTGAGCCTCAGATTTCTGTGTTGAAGAGAGGGTAATTACAGAGTCCACTTCTCCGCAATAGACAGGAGATGGCATTGGCCTTAGCCAGAACAAAGTATGACTCGATGACTTCTGCAGCGGGCACCCCTTGCTTCTCACATCTGGAGAGACCATTGAGAATCCAGTGCACCTGTGAAGAGCAGACTGTGGCCCTTAGAACACTGCTCGGTGTCATGTCAGCAGAGGAGAGGCTGGGGACTAGGACTCCATCTGATGAGTAGCAACATGGTGTCCATGTAGCTGGTATCCTGGAGGGGATCTAAACATTTTTACTGGGCACCTTGCCTCTGATCTCTCCTCTGAGAACCTGGGAACATCATCCCCTAGTTCATTCCTCCCAGCTGTGCTCTAAGGTAGCATTGGTGCTGACACCCAACCTGGCCAGCTGGTTCCCCGGCCCAGGAGTTAGAGTTGGAATGCAGAGATGCCGACACCTGCGCTCAGGATTGTTGCCTGGCATTATGATCCTAGACAAGTGATGAGAATAGAGATGGCTGCCCCTGAGAAACTCAGAAAGAAACCCCACAGGAAGGAGAGAGAAGTGGAGCAGAGAAGGCTCCTTCTTGCTTCTTGAAGACTTCCCAGGCAGTTTCTGGTTCCTGGTCCTCATAAGATACCTCACGTTCTTATGTAACCTGCTTATGAAATGAGCTGAACTCAGCTGGGTGTAAGGGGAGGCCAACCTCATCTTCCCCCAGTGTGCCTTTCGAGCCACCTATATGGATTTTGTTTTTGTTTTTTTCCCACTCACCCTGTCCCCAGATGAAGCTGAGAACTCAGCAGCCCTTAGCCTCTTCTAGCAGTACCCTTGCTCCAGGCAGTTCTGTGGAGAGTTCAGGCCTGACCTCCCAAAGCCTGGCAGCTTTGCAGGCCTGCAACCTGGAAAACACGAGGTGAGCGTGTTTGCTGGGTTTTGCCAGTCCCACTCCTCCTCTCACCAGCCATCTTACAGTGTTCTCTGGCCCTTGGGTTGATGGTGGGGCGATGTCTTCTGTGGTGGCCTGGTTTTCATCCAGAGCTTGTGCTGGGTTCAGACATGCTGCGTGGTCACCCCCTCGCTGTGGTATTTCCTTTCCTTCTGGGTACCTCCAGCTCCTCTCCTTGAAAGTGGATGCTGCTTCTCCACTATGGCCCAGCTTTCTCTTGTCCCTGTCCTCCCATGTCATCCCCTCCTCCCTGCCTTGGTGCCTGGAGTCTTAAGTTTAGGGTCTAGTCTTCCAAGAGTGTCCCTGCTCATTCTGATATTTCCTGTTGCTTGACTTGGGGTGAGGGGCCCCTCCCTAACTGCCTGCAGTGCTGGAGGACACTCCCTCTCTGAATGCACAGACCCTAGGAGGGCAGTGGCTAAAGCTGCCGAGGCTGTTTCCAGACCCCTTTGCAGAGTGGTCTCACACTGGCTCTGGAATGTGGGGAATGTGCGATGCTAGGTAGTCATTACTTGTCTTAGCCCCTGGACTCTCGGGTAAAACTGTTACAGTTGGGCACTCTTTGACACACATTACAGTGCCCTTTGCCTCCTATAGATTCTCTTACTGTAGCTAGACTGGGATTGACCGAGTATGGGAGGTCAGAGGGGACCCAAACACCAAAGGGCCTGTGCATTCATACCACCATTTCATCCAGAATCTTGAGGACCTGTGTGCTCACACCACCATTTCATCCAGAATCCTGAGGACCTGTGTGCTCACACCACCATTTCATCCAGAGCCTGAGGGTCTTTGTGTTCACACCACCATTTCATCCAGAGCCCGAGGGCCTGTGTGTTCACACCACCATTTCATCCAGAGCCCGAGGGCCTGTGTGTTCACACCACCATTTCATCCAGAGCCCGAGAGCCTGTGAGTTCACACCACCATTTCATCCAGAGCCTGAGGGCCTGTGAGTTCACACCACCATTTCATCTAGAGCCTGAGGGCCTGTGAGTTCACACCACCATTTCATCCAGAGCCTGAGGGCCTGTGAGTTCACACCACCATTTCATCCAGAAGCCCAAAGTTGTTTTTAGTCTTCCTCAGAACAGCAGCCTTAGGGGGATGAGCTTCTCAGTGCCACTCACTCAGGTGGCATTGCTGTTCCAAGGACAGGCTGAAAGCAGGAGGAAGGTGGACCTTCTTGCCTTTTATCCATATCTGCATATAGATGAGCCCACCAAGGAGAAAGAACTCTGCACTGTCAGAAATTGTGTGATTGTGGGCCTGGAAAGTCCCCATCTGGCTGGTCAGAGCCCAGGATGCTGCCTGGCTGCATATGTGCACTCAGCCAGGCCCTGAGCACGGCCTCATCTCCTGGCTAAAGTGATGCTAGTGCGCTGACCTCCTCCCTCCTGTTTTCCCTTGAGAGAACAGGCTGGGCATCTCTAAAAGCTTCCTTCCAACGTGTGGTGTAAGATTTGGCTTGAGGACTAGGGAGATGGCTCAGTGAGTAAGAGCAGTTGCTATGAAAGCAAGAGGACCTAAGTTCAAGTCCTGAGTACCCACGTAAAAGCTGGGCAAGACTACATTTGCCAGTAACCACAGTGTTGGGGGATTGGAGACAGGCAGATCCCAAGAGCTCACTGACCAAGTAATCTAACAAAACAGTGGTCTTCATTCATTTAGATGAAGGCACTCCACAGCCTCCTCTGATCTCTTCATACATTACATATATATACATGCATGTACCATACCACATCATTGTGCATACGTGTGTACACATACAGACTTGGATGTAAGTGCTGGGTTGAGGTTTGGGAGAAGCAGTTGATGCCATGGATCTCAAATGCTGTGGGCAAAAGGTTGCTTCACACTGCTCAGGCTGGCTTTCCATACCAGAATTCTCTGGGGATTTGGCCCCAAGAACAGGGATCAGGAAGGAGGAACCTTGTTTTCCTCAGCTGTGTTCCCCACCCCCACTCCAGATGTGTGGGAGGTATGGCTGGTGTCTGCACCAAGGTTCGGACATTTTGTTCACAATGTCCAGCTTCCACTCTGGAAATTGTTCCACCCCAACAACTACAGGAGATGGGAACTGATGTTCAGTGCCTATCACCCAGTGCCTTCTGGTGACTTCTCTTGGGACTTTACTTGCTCTTTTGTAAAGTTGGAATGCTGACCCCCTGTGAAAAAAGTAACCAGTTCACTTCTAAGCCCACTGTAGCTTTCAAGAAACACCAAACTCTTACCCCAGTTTAACTTGTAGAAGTGTTCCTATGGTGGTTAAAGACTGCTGAGGCCAAGGGTGGAAGCCATTATACTTTAAGTCTTGAGTCAACTTTTATTTCTGTCCATAGAGCAGAAGTAGATATTTTTCCATGTCTTATCAACATGTGTGGGTTTTTTTTTTTCGTCTTTTCCACCCCAAAAGACAGCATGTGCTGTCTCATCCTTCATTTAGGGTACCTCCCTTGTTCTTATTGGGGTGACTTTTTTCCTTCTAACCTATCGTCCAGTTGTGATATCTAAGTTGGTCATAAACTTTATCATGTTTTCCACCACAGTGCTTATACCTTTCTGAATCTGAGTTTGGGTATGGCATCAATATTAATTCTGTATTTACAATTATCTTACATAGTAATATATAGCCCAGAGGCTTCTCTTGTTTGGTATCAGTCTTGGTCATAAGCCCTGGATTTCTTCCTTTATGGTTTTAGAGCTCCCATCATACCTAGAATTGGCCACTCTAGTCTGTTTCATAAGGAGGCAGCTCAGGCAGGCATTGTGGGAGCCTGTTGTAGCGGTGTGGGAGGAGATGTAGCCTGCAGTAGTCTTTGAGAAGGCTCCACCTGGCAGGCAGGGCAGCTTTGGCCAGGGGGAGACTGGGAAAAGGAGGCCCTGAGTCTCAGTTGAGTACTCAGGAACAGCTCGCAGAAGCCTCTAGTGTTAGCTGCCTGGCCTGTGAGGAGCTTCTTAGGCACCTGAGATTTAGCTGCAAGTAGAGGTTTTGTAGTAGAGAACCACACTGGCCAGAGGTCCCTGGCATGGGACTCCTGATGGGGCAGGTAGAGGGTGTGGTTTTGATGGCCTTGTGTGTGCTAGATGCTACAGCTTCTACTTTACTGACAGAAGCCCCAGGAAGGCCATTCTAGAACAGCAACACACAGTGTGGGTGCATCCACATAGCACTTAGGCTTTTATTGCAGATTTGTGTCGTTACAAGGATAGTCTGGGAATATATTTTTTAAAAACTCAAAAAAAAACCCTCCCTTTTATACACAAACAGGACATGCTACATGGCACACCGGGAGAAACGCTGAGGTAATGGGCATGCACCCAATTGTGGACAGTACCAAATGGCCCACAGCTCACACACCTGGCACATATACCTACCGCGAGTGTCTCACCTTCTTGATTTATCTATTGTTTCTGGCATGGCAGTCATGTGATACCTCTAAGCCCAGCAGGACTCAGGAAGCCACCATGCTGCAGTGTACCAACAGCCCCTTAGGCCATGGCAGCTCATGGGAAGTAGTTAGTTTTCTTTGTATGGCCTCATCTTCTGGGAGGTGCAGTTTGGGGACAGGGTATAGATCATTCCCCGTGAGCATAGGCCCTCAAATCTGCAGCTGTCTGGGAGTCCCAACACACTGGCAGTGACTTCTCTCCAGTCGAGTGTCTCTGGCAAGGCAGGGTACTGTTTGTGTGAAGTTACAATAATGTGGAGGCTAAAGTATGAATGGAAGGTATACAACTGAGTACAGGTCTATGTGACTGCCGCCGTGGCTCTTGGCCTTGCCTTCCCTTTTCCATCTGGAACCCGAGCCCAGACTATTTCCTCCCCAACGGCCAATGAACTAGGCCAAAAATAAAGGTCTGTGTAGCAGAAGGGGAAAGGCCAGAGAAGGGAGAAGAGGACCCTTGACCTCCAGTGAGCAGCCAGAGACTAAGGCACAGAAAGTGCAGGCCAAGGGGATGCTGGGATGGAGGGATGCTGGGCCGTCCCAAGAAGGGGAAAATAAACAGTGGAAGGGGAGTGGTTGATCAGGTGCCCAGAGAGGTTCCCAAGCAAGAAGGCCAGGAACCCTACATGAGAGATGAACTTGCAGACATTCCAGAAAGAATCCAGGCAATGCCAAAGGCTGTGTTTTGAAATCAGCTACATGGCCTGTTCTGCCCTTCGACTCAAGAACAAGGCAAGAGAAGAAGCGTTCTCCAAAGCTGTGGTGCTGTTGTCAGCACCTGAGCACTGAGGATGGGGAAGTTGAGTGTATGCGGTATCTAGTCATCCCACGTGTGATATGTGTCTTACGGGCACACGTGGTGGCTCATATGCATGTCTGTCATGTGTGAGGGTATTGGCAGTTGTGTTTCTATTGGAGGGACTTAACTCTGTCCTGGGGATATGAGGCTACCTGGTGTGAAAGAAAGCAGGAAGGACAGAGAACACTGTTGATGCCCATAACCTGACAGAGTGATTTGGAAAGTAAGGTCCAGCATCCTGTCCTCCCAGCCTGAGAGAAGTTGGTGAGGAGCTGTGCTTGAGGTCTGCACAGCTGGGACGGCTTTGATGGCTTCTGGCAATGGCCATGAGTGGCCAGGAAGGGGGCAAGCTTAGTGGAAGGTATTGGGGTTAGGCCGAATCATCATCACCACTTTCTTGAGTGAGTAAGATCCTCCTCGGAATTCGGCCCAGTAAACCCCATCCTGGTATCGGCTCCGGTAATGGCCCCCGCGGTACCAGACCCCATTGAGGTTGGAGTGAGCACAGGCATTATACCACCATCCTCCCTTCTGATAGTGGGCACAGTTTCCTGTAGAAGAGAAGGCATGAGGAGTGTTTAGGAGGAGGTGGTTTTGCCCCATCTGTGGTATACCCAGGGTCTTCTACAGTACCCTGAGTAGGGGTCATAGGCTGGTCTGACTTTGCAACTTAGCTTTAGGACAAGCAAATGGTAGGATTGCAGAGGTGGCTTCACCCTCTCTGACCACCATGTTCTTATCTATAAAAGGACAGAATAATGCCACCAAACAGTACTGCTACATAAGAATAAATAAGGACCATGTGTAGCCCATAGCCTAGGCTCTACACAGAGGTGGCCCTGGAGAAAGTGGAAGTGGCCTGCTGTGGGCTGGGGAGAGGGAAAACAGCTCTCTCTAACAATTTTTTAAGAGTTGAAAGAGCTGGCTAAGAGTCTTTCAGAACGATGAGGGAAGTGTTTAAGACAGAATGCCTCTCTTGTCCTCCCCAGCCTGAATTCCATCCAAATCACTTCTGTGTTATTTCGTAAAAGAGGGATATTTCCATGAAAGCCTTGGCCCAGGGCAGCCCTCAACATAAGATCTGGGCTCTTCTGCCTTCCCTGTTTATAAGTGCCGCTTTCCTGAAAGCAGTGGTAGAATGGGACTTTGAGAAGCAGTGTCAGGTAGCTTGGTACAACTATCTGTCACATGGCATCTTTTTGCTCCAGGATCTGGAGGCAGAGGCTCGAAAGTTGTTGGATTTCTCATCCCCATTCAACACCTAGGTTTGGCTCTACTTTTCTTACCTGTGTAGACATCATGGTCCCTGTCCAGAGTGGTGAACTGTTTGCCATTGTGCCAGGTAAAGGAGTCTCCTGCGTTCCCGTGATAGCGCCCCAGCCGCAGCTTATAGTACTCGCTCTCTGGTTCCAGGCGGAAGCTAGCATATTCTGCAAAGACCTTGCGGCCAGACCAGTCCTCCATGGTTACAAGTAGTTTGTAGTTGCCTTGATTTGTCAGCCAGTAGATGTTCTCCAGGCCCAGCCAATATTCGCCATCGATGTTCCCAAACCCTTGCTGGGGAAGACCCAGGAGAGCAAGAGTGAGGAGTTTGTTTCCCAGGAATAGTCAGAACACAAGGCAGGCCTAGGCTCAGTCCCTGCTACCTGTACATCAGGCTCTGTGAGTGGGTAACCATCAATCATGTACCATTCACACATCTGAAGAGCACACCTTTCCCCGTCCATCATGTGAACTGTTTCTTGTCCTTACCTGAGAATGCTGTAACTTCTCAAAGGCAGGGTGATGTGGTTATTTGAGAGCCTGGCACCTGGAAGGCATGCAGCCAGCATTGTTTAGATATGCCTCTAGGAGATGGGCTTCTCCTAAGCCTCAGGTTGCCTTCTCTGGAGATGGGCTGTGTGTACAGGTTGTGTAAGCCCCAGCATAGACAGGTGAGAGCTGTGACTGGCATGTGACATATACCTGGGTCCTTCTAGGTTTAAAACCCAGTGGTTTTGTTATTCATTTGATATGTGGTTTGAGGCATCAGCTGAACAGTGGCCCCCAAAGTCTTTTAAGTGATCCTCAAAGCTGAGCACTCTCACAAACCTCCTTAGGATGGGTAAACATTTGCTCTGTTGTACCATCCCCATGAGAGAGTGGAGGAGTACAAAGAGGACCCTGAGGCTAGGCTTTGGAGGAAGGAATCACTCCTACCCAGGGAGAGCCAGGATGGAAGAGCCTGAAGGAACCAGCAGGACTACATGCAGAGACATCGGGGCTGATGGAAGTTGCATCTTTGGCCTTGAGGCTGAAGTTACTGCTTTACCACACTGTGGCTGTCAGCCCTGGCAGGGCACTCTCCCTTTTCACCTGTAAGGTGACTTCGTAGCAATGCCTTCCTTAAGGGAATACAAAAGAACCTGCTGTGCAGTTCCTGGCACAGAACAGGTGTCCATTGACCTGAGTTGTTCATGCCATCTTTAGTGTCCCCTCTTGGTTCAGAGCTGGATGAGAGGTATAGCAACTCCCTCGCACTTGCCTTACAAGGAGAATGGACCTTGCAATTAGGGCCCAGTTGTCACAGTTTCCTATACATGCCTTTTAGGGGAGCTTCCCAGGACCTAGAGCCCTGGGACTTGCCCCTTCTGGCCCCTAACAGCAGGTTCACCTTGTGGAGGCCTTGGCTGGGACAAAGATGCTGTGGCTACTCCTTTCTCTCATAAAAAGCAGATAAGGAGGAGCCTGACCTTACCACTCTGATGGCTTTGCACAAATGGTCCTGTCTTTGTCCTTATGGAGTGGAGTGGACCAGTCACCTTGTAGACACTGTGTACAGGCCCACTGCTCTCACCTTATAGGTCTCCCAGTTCCTGAAGAAGTTAACTGAGCCATCCAGGCGTCTCTGGATGACGGTCCAACCCCCAGGGTCGTGTCTCTGGTCGCACCACACCTGCATGAGGCGGTTGGTGTTCTCAGGCTTCACCAGGTAGATGGAGCTCGTGTCGTGGCCATCCTCCAGGGCCTGCAGGCAATCTCTCCATGGGCCTGTAGATACAATATATGTATGTTACATAGCTGTCTGCCCCCAGACAACACCCTAGCTGGATGCCAAACAGACAGAACTGCTAACAGAGAGCTAAGGAGCACAATTTAAAGGGGCAGATCTTTGCTTTGTAAGTCAGAGAGCAGGAGCCCGGACTGAGAGTCAGAAGGCCTGGACTCTAAGCCCCACTTCTGCTCTTGTGCGCGCTCTGTCTCTCTCTCTCTCTCTGTCTCTCTCTCTCTCTGTCTCTCTCTCTCTGTCTCTCTCTCTCTCTCTGTCTCTCTCTCTCTCTCTCTGTCTCTCTCTCTCTCTCTGTCTCTCTCTCTCTCTCTCTCTCTCTCTCTCTCTCTCTCTCTCTCTCTCTCTCTCTCTCTCTCTCTCGCGTGTGACCTGTAAGAAGGTTCTTCACATCTCCCAGCCCTTGGTGTCTCTTGTTTGTAGATGAGAGTCATATTTTTCTTAGAGCTGTTAGGGTTACAGAGGTCATGTGGGTGGATATTCTTTTTTAAATAATTTATTTATTTTTATTTTATGTGCATTGGTGTTTCACCTGCATATATGTCTGTATGAAGGTGTCAGATCCCCTGGAACTGGAGTTACAGACAGTTGTGAGCTGCCATGTGGGTACTGGAAATTGAATCCAGGTCCCCTAGAAGAGCAGCCAGTGCTCTTAACCACTGAGCCATCTCTCCAGCTCTGGATATTCTCAGAGTGATTTTTAAAGAAGTCGTTTTTGTTGGTGTCGTGAGACGTGTGTCTACTGTGCATGGCTATGGCCGTCAGTGCTCTATAGGCTTGACGCTCTGCTTTGCCAGTCCAGTCCATGCTCTCCAAAAGGGATATCAGAGCCTAGATAGCTGCTGTGGGTCTTCAGTTCCTGACCGTGGCTCTTTCCCTCCTCCAGTGATGCCCTGTGTTTCAACATTACACTACAAGAAGATGTAGGCTTGAGTTATCAAGATCCAGTCAAGCTGGGGTCTTCCTTAGTGATGAAATTTCTGAAGGTTTTCAAGACCTACCTACTAGACCACATAGTGTAAGATAACCATTACATTTTGCTGTTTGCTTATTATTTCGTATGTTGGTTCCACCACTGTTCAGTCACTGGCTGCAGTGGTACACACATGCCATCCTAGCACTTGGAAGTTGGGAGAAGAGGATCACAAGTTCAAGATGAGCCTGTGACACAAAGTGAGTTCCAGGCTAGCCTAGGGAATCAGTTCCGGTCTCAGCTATTAATTGAGTCTCATACCCCTTTGGGGCTACTGTAGGCCCTGAGAAACTCAGAGCAGGGTAGACCCTCTCTGCTGGCCATTTTCACCAGCACTCTGAGCTATAGTTTCGGTGGTCCTGCCTTTCTCCCTCTGTGAGTGGGGAGGGAGCTGGCTCCTGGCTTCAGCTAGTCCATTCTGATGACTAAAACTTGGATTTGGGTCCCTTCCTGGGCCTTAGAGCAGTGTGGAACATGCTACTGAGCACTTGATAAGAAACAGGAACCATCTGCCTCTTTGTCAGTTTCCTGTGCTAGTTCAGTTTGGAGGCTAGGTCTGTGGACTTCTTTATTCTCTAGGGGACTTCCTACACCCTTACCTTTTCCCTGCACACAGTACAGGAAGGTCCTCAAGTACCCAGCCCTGGGAAGAAGGCATGACACACAAGCAGCTCCTTTATTCCTTCCTCCCTCCTTCCTTTTCTTCCTCCCTCCCTCCTCCCTCTTCTCCCTTCCTTTATTCCCTGATGCAACTTCCTGCTTTTGCTAGGCCCCAGTTTCTATCCTGGGGAAGGGGAGGCCAGACCTTCAGGAAGAACATTCAGGGAGGAGAAAAAGGTTTTCATTATGTTTGGCCCAAGCCCCAGGGACTGAGACAGAGAATGAGAGTCTGTCCTTGACAGCTGGAGCAAAGAGCCAGTGGCGTGGGAGGCCTCCCAGCTTTCCACCAGGTCAGTGGGACGGGCCACTTAGTGAGAGTGCCGTGGTAGGAGATGGAAGGCAAGGGAGACAACAGAACTTACACTCACCAAAGCCAGCAGCTAGGGCTCTTCCTGCACCCAGCTCTTGGGGCATGGCCAGATACAAAGGCTGTTCTTGAAGGGGGTACCGTGCAAGTAGGCTTTGGAAACCACTGGAAGGTTTGCCTCATAGTTACCAATCTGTGCTGCCTTCTACAGTTCAGTTTTGCCTCTGGCATTCTTAAAAATGGACACTGGTTTTGTTTTGTTTTGTTTTGACAAATATTTTAGAAGGATTTGAGGTCTTTAGTAGTAAATCTCTTAAGTAGTAAGAGTTTTTAGAAAGGCCTGGGAGGTGGCTCAAAAGGAAAAGAGCTTGTTGTGCAGTGTGGACCTGAGTTCAGTCCCCAGAACCTGTGCAAAGCAGTGTCATAGCGCCCCTCAATCTTGTAGGCCAGCTAGCCTGGCATACACAGTGACAGACAATAGAGACCCTGTCTTAGGCAGAGTGTTAGGTAAGGACCAGCACCCAGGGATGTCTTCTGACTACCACATGCATGCCATGGTACTCACACATGCACACCCACACATACAAATATCTCTTACACACAGGCACATATATATATATATATATACATACATACAAATAAATATAATATACACATACACATTCATACACACACAATAAATTTATTGGAAGAAAAATTCAGGCTTCTACAACTTTTGAAAACGTTTCAGAAGGTTAAGTTGACCCTTAAGGCCCAGGTAAGAACACCTCACTCTAAGAAAGGCTTGTTTGGAACCTATGCGTACCTTTTGCTGTTAGCCCCAGTCTATTGCAGTTGCTTGATTATTTCCACTGCTGATCCTTCCCATGATCCTGATAGGTGTTTGTAGTCTCCCCTTTTATAGGTGAGGAAATCAGAGCCCAGAGACCTTGGGAAACACCCTAAGGCAACATGGCCCATGCAGTCAGGGTGGCCTGAGACCTCAGATGGTCTGGGCAGGATGCAGCTTTCTTTCTCTCCAACCAGAGTGACTTGGAAAATGGAGACCTGGCTTTGGGCTTGGCATCCTGAAGACTGTATCTGTCAGGTTATTAAGCCCTTCTGGTTTTGTCTTTTGATAATTTGGGTTCTATCTTTTCCTACATTTACTTACTGTGTCCATGCAATTATTTTGGTGTCCTATGATGTTGAAAGTTTTCTTTGTGTATATGTGACAAATCTGGTCATTGTGCAAGGTCGTCTAGGATTGGAGAGTAGTTTGAATTGATGTAGATGGCCTTGTCAGCCTGCATAGCACTCAGGCCACCAGCTCCTTTAAACAGCTGAGGCTCTCAGAAACCCTCTACCAGATCTCCCATACTCAATACATCCCCTTATAACATAAGTAAGAGGCAAAGCTGTCAGCATAAACAACAAGTTATATAGATTGCATTGAAAGCGTGGCACCAGCACCCTGCTGTGATGAGAATTCCTTATGCAACAGGGATGGTGCCGTGGCTCTCTGTGCCGCACAGAGAAGTCAATACTGTAACATCTAAATAAGTCGGTGACAAATCTGTCATCATTGTGCTTGGATAATGACACAGAGAGCCAAGCAGAGCATCCAAATTTGGATAAAGGATCTGGGGCTGGGGAAAGACTACTGATGTGGTATTGGGAGCACTAGGGTCAGATCTTAGAGGCTTTTCTTACACTGTGACTTTAGGCAGGTTTCTCAGTGAGCCTCAGCTGTAACCCAGAGAAAGAACACTAGTCCTCCTGTGGATCTCAGTCCAGGGGCTAGGTGAAGTCTCCCTCTCCTTAGATACAAGCTTGATATGTTAGAGTGGTCCAACCCCTTACTTGAGACACACATGCTGTTTGCTCTTGAGTTTCCAAAACCAAGTATATTTTAATACACACACACACACACACACACACACACACACACACACACACACCTATTAATAGATATTTTCAACCAGGCACATTTTAAGTCAGTGTACAGTAGAAAATGAGGATCTTTTTTTGTTGAGTACAGCTGAATGTTCAAAGTGCAGTGGGCGAAGCATCTTCTGGCACAGAGCAAGTGCCCTGGTGGTGTTTGCCTTGGCTCCCCCTCTGAGAGGCAGCTCTGCCCGCAGACAAGGCCAACACTAACTCGGCGACACCTAGGCTCACCTCTATAAAGAGCATATTTACATCATAGTCAGAATGTTCCACATGAAGAGCAGCATGACTGCCATGGTGAGAGCTCTGTGTGGTTCCCTGGAGAGTGGCAGGGGTGCAGGAAAGGCACTGGACTGAGACCAAGGATAAGGGAGGGATGCTGGCACATGGGACACAAGATGTGCAGGTCTTAGGTCTTGAAACTCTGGGAATTTTGCAATTTTTTTGGCCAGGGATAACTCAATTAATTTATGGTTGGCTCTGATTTCTCAGCACATCATCTGGTTGTTGGTTGGAGTGGTCCAAGCCCTGCTCTCCTCTCTAACATTCCTGACAGAGACCCTATAGGTAAGAGGGCACACAGTCACCATGGAAACCAGGGAGTGTTCCGTTGGTTTTCTTCATGGTAAAGGCAAGTTGAGGCTGGCCACCAGACTAGACCAAGTGTACCATCATCTTGTTGTAACTTGAGAATGACCAGCCTCAGGTGGATGTACCCAGACCCTGCAGCGGGAGCAGTGGTTCTGATGAGGCAAGTTCCAGTGCCTGTGCCAAAGCACCCAAAAGATGAGGTGGGAATCAGAGCTGCTCAGCAGTTGGGGGACTCTTCTCCTAAGCCCAGTTACTGAGCGCCAGGACATTGTGGCTCAGGCTTAGTAGATGACCCTGGGGTGTTCCTGAGAGTGATTTGGTCCTGATGTCCCTCTAGAATATTGCTAGGACACCTTCCTTGTGTGAGAACCCTCTGTGGTTTTTGGTTCTCAATGGTCTAGCTCTATGGAGTCTCTTTGCTAACAGAGATGACTAGATATTCAGATTGGATCTGGAATGCCCTACTCAAATTTACCCATTTAATGCCAAGGCAAGTGTACCATGTAGGTGTGAGTCCCACATTGGCCAGTGGCAGACCCTGGGTATCCTGAACAGGCCAGATGACAGACCCTGTAAAAAGGCACGAGGAACAATTTTGTTTGATAATGCTTACATCTTATTTTTAAAGAATTCTGGTGAAGTCATTGTCCATGTCAATGGCTACCTTTCAGTGAAGCAGAGTATGAACAGTGGCCTAAAGGCAGGAATAGTTTGCAGTTGCCAAAGGTGTTGGCAGTGTGCATACCATTTCTTCCTTATGGTGGGGGCAGGAATGTCCTCAGCATTGAGGCCGAGGGCAGGAGCTTTGAGGAGTTTATGAAAATGTTTGAAACCTAAAAAAATCTTATTGGCTCTCAGATGTGAGAAAGAAAAGTACAAAATAAAAATTTATTATCCTATGATTAAATTTCTACAAAGTGTACACCCATTTTGTAAAATTCATTGATGGTTAACTTTAGCCTCTATGAAAAGATGTTATTCCTTTGGGAAACAATTTGTAAGTTAGATTTTTCTCACTTCCCAAGAATTCTTGAGCATGTCTGATGTTTGCTGAGAAATCAGAGCCAACCATAAATTAATTGAGTTATTCCTGGCCAAATAATTTCAAAAGTAGAATTATTCAGACCCTTTCAAAATTGTTACAGTAAAAATTATATTGGATGTGTGAGGTGACTGCACTTCAATGCATTTGATGCAGTTCCAGGTCTCCCAAGAACCCTTAGGGCCCACAAAGGGCTTCCAGGGGCCCCATCCTGCCTGTTTGACCTCCAAGTAAAAAATACTTCTCCACTGAAGTGTCCAGTGTTAGTTTTAGACTGAGAGGCATGTACCCACTCAGGTTTCTAGCAGGGCTGCTGGGTAGGAGAGAAGGGAGTTTTCAACAGCTTAGGAAAGAGGTGGAATTGGAGGTGGAGATCAGTTTCAGAGGTCTTGCTTAGCATTCTTTACCAGCACTATAGGAGGGGGGGAGGGGAGGGGAGGGGAGGGGAGGGGAGGGGAGGGGAGAGGAGAAGAGAAGAGAAGAGAAGAGAAGAGAAGAGAAGAGAAGAGAAGAGAAGAGAAGAGAAGAGAAGAGAAGAGAAGAGAGAAAGTGGTTAGGTTCACAGGGTCCCGGAAGTCTCACAGTGCATAGGCGAGCAGTCTTCCGGGCTCCAAAGGTTGGGTTAGAGCCTGCCTTCCCCAGTGCTGCTGCTGGTGACCCCCAGGCTGCCTGAGTGAGGTAGTCATTGGACATGAAGGGTTCACAGTTGATGGCAGGCACATCATGGAAGAATTTATCAGACCTAGGACTCTGAATGTACAGATGCTGAACAAGTGGCCTGTGGTCCTATGGTCAGCCAACCTATGGACCCTTTCTGAGGTAGGGGTGGCTGCACTGGCTCTTGTTAAGGGGCCTATGTTGGCTTTTCCTGCTCACCTTTTATCTCCCACATGCTCACAAAGCCCTGTTTATCCTCTGTTCTGCCATTTGACCCTGCGACTGGACCGCAAGCCACTTGGCATGTAATTTGTGGTACTTTGACCTTTTTCTCTGTCTGAAACAAGACATTTGCCTAGCACTGAGCCTGGTCTTCATGGTTTCTTGACAGTTGCTGACTATGACTGGTAGCAGATCTGCAGAGCCTCAACCCCTTGTCAGCTGCTCTAGAAAGTCTCTCCCAGCTCCAGCAGGACTGCTCCATCCCGTCTAGGCTTCCTAAATGCCTTTGTATTTATCTGTTTTGGAGTATAGTAGAGTGGCTACTACCATGTCTCAAAGAATCTGCCAGCCAACCAGGTGTCTCCTATGCCATTTTATCCTTTCTGCAGAGCTGTTGGATTATGAGGTAGCTCAGGCGCAGGGGCCCAGAGCTGGTGTGCAGGCCCGTCTCTGGCTCCAGGTTCCTCCTGTGATGTGCTGTTGTTGCCACACAGTTAGGGTTGTTGGAGGTCTGTTCCTAGTGAATGGTGGTGGGCTGCTGTGGGGGCAGATGCCTTCTCGGGGTAGTGAGTCAGTGTTGAGCAGATAGATACAAGTCCTCCACATTCTACCTGCCTTCACCCGTTCCATCTCCACAGGAATGAATGTAAGCTATATTTCTTTGTCACCTCAGCTTGAGAACTTTCTGGAAGCAGACCTTCCATGGCAGATGGTCATCTACACCCAGACCAATTCCTAAAAAGGAAATTATTTCTGTGGGGAAGTCTGGAGCAGACCATATGCTGGGGAGGCCATGTGTCTGAGGAGCCACATGCTGCCCCTGCTGGTCTTTAGAAATGACCCCTAAGAAAATCACACAGGCCACTTAACTTCAACTTAAATAAAAACATTTAATTACTGCCTTTGTCATTTAAACTAATACTTGGTTTTCTTTCTACGTTTTTTTGTATACAGTAATTTTAACCTAAAATTATATTTAAAGAGGGAGAATCACTTATCCTTTTTAGAGAGCAAGGATAACATGAGATTGAAGTGAGGACTTCTGCTTTATTGCCATGGCACTCTTCATCCGGGTCATCCCAGGGAGGCTGAAACTGAGGGAGCAGTGATGGGCAGTCAGGGAGGGACCCTCTCCTGTGTCCCATGAGCAGGTCCCGCAGCTCTCCTTAACAAGTGACCATCATGCACTCGCTCATCAGGCTCAGTAGACATCGTAGTTTAGACACAGCAGTGCTCAATGCTGCTTGCTCTCACTTTTCAAAAATGAATTTGGTGGCCTGCATGAGTATTGTACAGTCACCAAGTAAATTCATCACAGTGATCCGTTCGTGTAGCAATCTGGCCACAGATGCCTGATCTCTAGGATTTTCTCAGTTACTTCTGGCTTGCCAAATGCCAAACTGTTGGAATTTTCAGACCCTGAGATGCCAAATGCCCAACTCCAATAGTCACAAGGTTGATAGTTTATCTCCTGCAAAGAGCCAGGGCCTTCAGCCCACTATCATTCTTGGAAAGTGGCCCGAGGAGTGTCAGGATAGCTGTGGGTCACCTCAAAGAGCTCTTTGTGATCAGCTCTCCCAGACCACTAGAGAGGGAGGGGATGAGGAAGCCAGTCCTGGAACCCCTAGTGGCTTTTGTTTAGGCAGAAGCTAGCAAAGAATGTTCTTGAAATGTCGGCTGCAATGGATTTTGGATATCTTAATTCATTTATGAAAACGTTTCAGGAAAAGAAGAATACAATACAGGGGAAACAACACACACTCTAGAGGGAGGAGACCAGGCGGCTTTCCCTTCGGTGTCTGCAGCCTCAAAGGCTAAGTCAAAACCAGGACTAGCCACTCACCCCTCACCTTTAGATCACGTCCCACCTCCCCAGCTCTATCACCTTGGGACCAGTTCTTTTCTCTTCATAGTAATCATGTGACCTGCAGAAGGGAGGGAGAGATGGGGGTGACCTGCAGAAGGGAGGGAGAGATGGGGGTGACATGTAGAAGGGAGGGAGAGATGGGGGTGACCTGCAGAAGGGAGGGAGAGAATGGAGTGACCTGCAGAAGGGAGGGAGAGATGGGGGTGACCTGCAGAAGGGAGGGAGAGATGGGGTGACCTGCAGAAGGGAGGGAATAAGCCAGTTCTGAGACATGCTGTTGTGCTGTGAAGCATGGTCTTCATGCTTATTTCCTGTCTCAGAGGACACGTGAGGTCGAACCAGGGGAGAAAGTGTCCTTGTCAGCTTGTCCAAGCCCCAGCCAGCTCTAGAGACTGAGGATGAGAAGGTGGTTTTCACATGTGTTGTCCGTGAAGCAATAAAGTCCCAAGAAGGGGTCATAACATCTAAAGCTAACATGCAAGAAAAACAAGAATTTAGGCCTAGCTGTCGTGAAAGGCTGAAATGTAATTCAGGGGTGGGTCCAAACCTGCTGGGAGCTTCCCTAAGACCCATCTCCTGGGCATCAAGTACACATCCTGGTTTCTATGCATTGGTTCTGAGGACTGAGGCGGAGTGGCTTGTTCTGCCTGGGATGACTGCAGCTAATCACACTTGGCATTCTGTGTAGAGGCCAGACAATGCTCATTTTATTCCTGGTATTTTGTTATGCTGGCTTCATAAATTCCCACAGCGTTCCGAAAATTTTGGCCCTTCTAGAGAAATCTTGTCAGACCTGCTATGTGGAATTTGGTGAACAAAAGTGACTGGGGACAGTGTAGATTCCAAGCCCTTTCACACACTTGCCACCTCCTCTGCGCTGAGTTCCTGGAGACCAGGGACCATAGTCTTCACCAAGTCAAAGGAAGGGCCAAGCAATATTGGCAACCCCTCATTACATGATAGCACATTGTTTTTTATGATATATTCCTGTGAGGCTGTAGCTCTGTCCCCATCTCCTCATTTGAAGAAAGTTAAGGCTCAGAGGAGTTCAGAACAAACAAAAACTTGTGTACATTTGTTGTTGAACTTCTGGTCCTCCAGCCTCCATCCCCTGCGTTCTAGGATTACAGACACGTGCCACTATACCTGGTTGGTTTTGTGCATCACAGGGATCAAACCCAGTGCTTCATGTATGCTAGGCAAACACTACCAACTGAGCTACATCTCCAGCCAATTAAAGAATTTCTCATGAGCAAATAAGGTGCAGCTCCAGGTGTTTCTCCCCATTTTGTTTTGGCTCAGGGATGTCCTGAGATGATTGAGTTAGAAACCAGAGATCCCTAGTTGAAAGACGATCTGGAGACTGTGACACCACCCTGGCTGCAAGCACATCTGAGCTTTCATTTGGTGCCTGAGGACACGTTTTCCCTCTGGGTACTCTGTCAGAACACAGAACACACCCCACCCTCTCCTTCACCTCTGATGTAAACCAGGTGTGGGTGCAGATGGCATGGTCATCAGACATTGAACACCAGCGCTGAAGACAAACTGGTTACCCCTGTCTCTTTGTTTTAAGATGCAGAGATCATGATGAAAGGAGGCTGTTTCCCTCAGGCCCAGCGCCACACACCCTCTGCAGTATCTCGTGTTCTACAGCTGCCAGTTGGAAACAGACTAAAATAAATCCTACCCAGAGCCTTACACGAGGAATACAGGGACAGGGTTACTTGCCTCCTGCCCAGAGCTCACCAATAGAGGAAACAGGATTCCAACCCAGGACAGTCCAGTCCAGTGTACCCACTCTCCACCCCCACCCAGCCCAGGTCTTTCTTTCAAGGAGCTGTGACAGGTGCTGTGCCATGAACCTAGCTCCCCACTGCCACCACTGACTTGTCCATTCTTGCTCTGCCCACTGGCCACACAGATTCAACTCAATACTACTGTTTATTTTTTCAAGTGTGAAACAGGTACAAACCAGGGTCTTTTCAGTAAAAATATATCTCTACCAACAAAGAAGTTGGCACCCATGCACAGTCTTAGGTTACCTTCTGCAGAGATGAATTCAGTTAGCACATGTGGAAAATAACAATGCTTAGATGGAGAAGCCAAGCTCCAGGAACTGGCTCCCTTGAGGGGAGTCCTCTAACCTGCTCCCCCTAACCTACAGATTACTAGAGTCTGATGCAGAGGCCCAGCTTGGACACAAGGGCCTGACTTTACATGCAGCCCAAGCATGTTCAGCATGTGACAGGTTATTCA
The DNA here is from genome assembly GCF_037038515.1 of Microtus pennsylvanicus. NCBI lineage: Eukaryota > Metazoa > Chordata > Mammalia > Rodentia > Cricetidae > Microtus > Microtus pennsylvanicus. The sequence goes on along the minus strand of NC_134587.1, from coordinate 47,797,838 downwards.
GCCTGTCCTTGAGGAGCTCAATCAGGTGACACTCGTGAGACTTCCAGGGTAGTTTCTTGGTTACACTTCCCAGGGTGTGCTCCAAGGACCCTGTTCTTCCACGACAGTGTCCTGGGAATGCCAGTTTAGCATGACATGTGTGTTGAGAGTGTATGGAAGTCTTGTTGACCACTGGGCAGCAGCTGACCGAAGGGAACTCCCAATCTTTGGGAAGAGATCCTTCTGGTACCTACCCCTATGAGACTTTAACTTTGAACTTAATAGCACTTCCCAACAGGCCTGCGACTTGTCAGGTGACATTTACAAAAAGGTAGCTCTGGGCCCTGCATATGGATGTGAGCCCACATGTGAGACACCGTAGCCACCAAGACAGGGCAACTGCAGTCCCTCAAAATACCTAAGCCTGAGTTCTCTTTTCTCAGAGACCCCAGAGCTGACACCCTTCTACAGCTGCTCTGCCACTCACCCCATCCTCCCAGCCCCACTGGCTCCAGCAGCCACCTCAGGAGGTTATGCAAGCCCTGGGCTGGTCTCAGCTGGCCAAAACTCTTCCCCCAAGTAAAAGCATGGAAGCACCTGGCTCAGAGGCCCATGTGAGTGGGGCTCCCCAAAGGACTTACCTGATGGTTTATCAGTAGACGATGGGAGGCTGGTGAGAGCAGGCATGGTGGGCAGAGGGGGAGGCAGCACCTTCAGGTTCTGGTCACTCTGGATCTCATTGGTGGAGATCTGGTTGATGATGCGGTTGTAGGTGGGTGGTTGGTAGACCCGAGGTGGGGTGGCTGGGGGAGGCTGGGGCACGGGCCTGGCAGCAGGTACCCTCTGGCAGTGCTCCTCTAGCTGTGCAATGACCTCTGATTGGTTGTGGGCCAGCATGACCAGGTGCTGGAACTTGTGCTCCAGGTCCTTGTACTTGCTAGCCAGCTGTAGCATGTCAGCTGTCTGGTTCAGAATCCTGTTCTCCAGCTGGGAGAGCTCCAGCGCGTTGTCCCTCTTGCGAATGATCTCATGTAAGAGCTGCATGTACAGCTGCGTGACTCGAGAGTTCATGTTGCGGCTCTCCTTGCGCAGCAGCTTCACCTCGCTCACGATGCCGCCATCTACCTCCACCAGCTGCTGCAGTGTCTCGATCTGACGCTTTTGCTTAAGCAGCTCGTTGTTGAGCAACTCTAGCTCCTGCTTATGCACACGATTCTCCAGGTGCACCTCGGGCTCCTTGGAGTTGACACAGATGGCACCTGTGACCCGCTGCTGGGGCACAATGAAAGTATAGGTGCACTTGTCCGGAGACTCGCCTGCCCGCTTGTACCTGTTGAGGTAAATGTACTCTCTCTGTGAGCCATCCTCTGTGCCCTCAACATCATCCTCTGGACCTGTAGCAGCTCCAACGGTGGCCAGTAGCCCCAGCCACCAGCAGGTCACACACAGTGGCCTCATGGTCCTTGCAGTGTGGTGGTTGGTCTTTACGAATGAGGTCTCTGAAAGCCTGAGATCGGAGAAATGAAGTCAGTGACAGCCCCATCCCTGCCACTGGCCTGTGCCAGGCAGGACATTACCCAGATACATTTTGGGGAGGCTATGTTCCACTCTCCTGGAGTCAGAGAGAGAACAGTTGTCATGGAAACATTAGAAGATGGTGGGGCCCTGCTGAGGTAGAAGGTAAAAGGGATCTGCTACTTCCAGAGCCCAAGAACTTGACACTGGGAATGGGAGCTTAGGGGAGTGTCTATTCTCCTCTGCCTTGGGACTCTGACCTTGGCATTTCTGTGTTCTACACTCTCACACCCTATCTCAGCCCTGATGGATCTGTGTTCTCTAAGTGCAGGTACAGGGTCTCTCTCAACCTCTGTCCATAGAATGTAGCATGGAGAAGTCTTTTCAGCAAGTGTTGGCTAGATGAATGAGCTGCTAGACACAGAATGGAATGCCTCAGTAGTGGACAGTGTCCACAGAAGGAGCATCCTGTCACATGGCTTTGGTCTGTGTGGTAGCTAAGCTACAGAGTCCCAGACAAGAACAATCTGACCTCTTCTAATTCCAAGTGCTGCAACACCCAATGATTTCAGGATCCCCATCGTTGCAGCGAGTTTAAATCAGCAAGGAACAGAAGTTAGGCATGTGTCTCTGCCTTGTTTCTTAGACGGTATATCCCTTTCCCATACGTTCATCTCATGTTACGCTGTGCCAGGCAGTGTGCTTGGTTGCTGGGGATTTGGCTGCCCTCACAGGGCTTTCATTTTGCCAGAGCTCCCAAGAACTGTAAGGAGAAGCATCACGTGTTGTGAAAGGTTACGACAGGGCCCTGACCTAATAGAGGGGTCAGGAGCACTTCCCTGAGAAAGTGACCTTTACACTGACTCTTGAGGGCTGAGTAGGAGTTAGATAGGCCTAGAGGGACTCTAGGATTGCCCAGGGCTACTTCCCTGTGTTCTTACAATGTCCTTTGATGGTAGCTTCTCTGCTTTCTTTCTTTTTTTTTTTTTTACGGCGTATATTTATTTGTGTGTATGCATGTAGGGGCACAAGTGCCATAGCACGCTTGTGGCGGTCAGAGGACAACTTGCAGGAGGAGTTCTCTCCTTCTACCGTGTCTGTCCTGAGCATCAAGCTCAGGTTATCAGGCTTGGGGCAAGAACTTTTACTCAGTGGCCCCTCTCACCAGCCCTAGGTACTCTTAATTCCATATCACAAAGCAGGAAACTGAGATTCAGTTTCCAAGTCTTAAGATCACAAGGCTAGGAGGTGGTCCAACCAGAATTCAGCCCTGGGCTAACAGCTGTTGGCAGCTCAAAGCCACCAGTGTTACCACTTTGCCCTTCACATTCATATCTGCTGAATGCCAGCTGTGGCATAGGATCCCACGGAAGCTTCTCGCTGGAGCCCCTGGCTGCAGACTGCACCGTGAACCAGCCAGTGGGCAGATCAGACCCTGTTCTCCAAGGGGCTGTGTTGGGCTGTTTTCTACTGAAGTCAAGAACCAATGCTTGGTTCCAACAGTCATAGAGGGCCTTTTAGGGCCAGGCAGAAAGGATATTTAATGGAGAACTGTTCTAGAGAGAGGTGGGGCTTCAGTGAAAACAGGCTAGTTTGACAATGTTTGCCTGGTTTCCAATGCTTTGGCTCCTTGGGAACTGGTAGCCGCCGCCCCCCCTCTCCCCCCCACCGCCCACACCGCTGCAGAAGAATGAGGAGAAGCTGGGCTCCAGGCTAGGGTGGGCCCTCCTGACGCACCTTCTGTGGGCAGCTTACCTGCCTGCTTGGTGACAAACACCTCTGTGCTATGGCCAAGAAACTGCCAGAATGCCAGGGAGGCACCTTGGCACCAGAGAAAACACTTTTTTTTCTAAACATTCCCAGATATCCAAACCTGGAGGCCGTGCTGTTTATTGAGTTCTGTCCCTTCCCAAGTGTGGGTCCTCACTGCTCTTGCCTTTGGACTTGAGATCCTGAAGACTGAGCACCTCTTCGGTGAGGGTAGAATGTTGTGGTACCCACAGGATAAAAAAATAGCAAAGCACTACTGCGGAGCGCCAAGGATAGCTGTACTGTGGGTAGAATGCCATTGCCCTGTTAAGAGGAAAGCTGCTTAGACCAAGTTCTAGCCCTAGGCAGCTACCCAGTGCTAGCACACACGGGTGTGATCCCTGAACCCCTTTTCCTGGAAGAACATTGCTTGCTATCGTTAAAAAGCAAACCAAACTCAACAGCCGCCACTCACATATGTTCTGATGACCCCAAAGCCCAGAATCTGTTATTAGTGTTGTACCTGACTTAAAAGTGAGGAAGTGGAAGCTCAGAAAGTTGTGAAGTCACTGGCTAGTGTTAGAACCAGTCAGTCACCAAGTGTCCTGGTGGAGTCGGGGCTTGCAGTTCCATCTGCAGGGTCTGGGCTTGGTGGGGTGATTGGAGTTCAGTGCCTTACCTAAAAGAATGGAAGGAACAGAGTCCCTTGCTGGGGGCCTGACACCCAAGCTCTAGGTAAGTCCGCAGTGCTAGTAACCAGTGGAAACTCGAGATGTCCAGGCAGGTAGGGGGCCCTGCCTAGGGACACGCAGCAGGTAAGAGCCCAAATTGAACCTCCAAGGGGCTTACATCAGTACCATGCTCCCCATGTAGCCCTTGGCCTCCCTAGCAAGCATTTGTTTTCCCTAAGGATTCTAACCTGTCTTCTGCTAGCTTGGCAGTTCTGAATGGGCAATAATGAGTCTGTTTACTTTTGCTTTCTTGATATTTATTCAACTAATTGCATCCCAAGAGAAATAACCCCCCAGCATTCCACAGCCGCCTTAGGCTGGGGACTAGCGCCACTCCAGTCAAAGTTCCCCTCCTCGCTTTCTCCCATGACCAACAAAGAAAAGCAAACCCAACTGTTTTCCTTGGCTTGGAAATTAAAATAAAAACACCGATCCGAATCGCTTTTCCACATTGTGTGGCGAGGAGTTTCCATTGTGCCGGGCTTCCCTCTCCCCACCACCAAGGCTGCAGTGACCACGTGGCAGGATGGCCTCTGCACATAGGGAAGTAGACTCCTTAAGCCTGGGTTCACCCAGCCTTCAGTGGGTTGCATCTGAATGTCCCCATTTGGCCTGTGTGGTGGGGCCACACACTATGTGTCTATATCCCTCTTGCCACCACAGCACTGTAGCCCAGGCAGTGGACTGCTCTGAGGAAGAAGCATCATTTTGGCAACACAGAACTGTCTCCTGCCCGAAAGCAGCAGCTACTGCCCTGGGATATACTTCTGAACTCTTATCTCAAAGATTAGGAATGAGAAAAGTTCAGATAATAAAAATAACTCCAGCTAGATATTTCTATGGTTTGAGCACTTTGTTTATGACTTGTCACTGTGTCTTCCCAGCAGCCCTTTGGGAAGGACCCATTGCTTCAGGGCAGCCATGTAGCTAGGAGCTGTGCCCCACACCTGTGTCCTAGGTAACAGCACGGCAATTTCCCCATTTGATTACTGAGGTGCTGGGGTGCTTTGCTAGTGAGCTCTGCCATTCTAGGAGGATACAATCATGGTCTTTGTGGGTTTGTGTTTTTCTAGTATTCTTTCCTTTTTTTTTTTTTAAGATAGGGTCACATGTGCCTCAGGCCAGCTCTGAACTCCTTGTGAGGCTGAGGATCACCCTGCCTCCACCTCTCCAGTGCTGGGGTCAGTGGCATGTGTTATCATACCCCGTTTATGCAGCGCTGCAGATCAAACCAAGGGCTTCCGTAAATATTAGGCAAGCACTCTGCCTGCTGAGCTCTTTCTCTAGTCCTAGAACAGCCATTTAGTTACCACAGAGGTAAGTCAAGGCTAATAGCAGGGCAGGAGAGGAGACTGCTGAGACCTGAAGACCGTGAGGCGTTTGCCTAAGTCATGGAACTACTGAATAATGGAGTCAGGTAGCAGGTGCTACAGATGCACCAAAACAACCATGCTATGGAAATGACAGTGTGCCAGGGAACCCCAAGAAAAGCCTTCTGATTTTCTAGGCAGGAAGAAACTCTTGTGGTTCTGCAAGCCGGCCTCTTGAGGGGTACTTCCCTGCTCAGTCCAGGTTGTCGTCTGCTGGAAGAGACACCACTCTGCCTGAGCTAGCACTGCACTGCCAGCTGTGAGCACAGACCTGTGGAGGCGTCCCAGACGTTCTGGAGACCTGAGAAGTAACCTCTGCCGAGGCCAAGAGGCCCACATATGCCTGGCTCTGCCCTCCAGCTGTGTTTCAGTGAGTCTGAGGGACCAAAGCATGAAGGGAGACGGCAAGTCCGAGATCAGGACAGCAGAGAGCCCAGCAAAAACGTAAAACACCATCAAATGGCCATTCTTTCAAGAGCTGCAGGAAGACTGGGCATGCCTGCAGAGTGGTACCTAAGCCAGCAGCTGACCCAGGATAAGGAGGGATCAGCTGCAGAGAAAGTCTCAAAATGAGCCAATAGTATTAAGAATAATGGCTGTCCTTTGTTATGCACGGGTGTACCCACACACTCTGTCTTGTTCTATACATAGACAGCTCTAGGTACTGGTTGGGCTGCCAGAAGCCAGTTGTCCTCTGGGATTACTATTAGTAGCATCCAGGCAGCATGTTTTATGACTCCTGACCTAGGAGACAAGTCATACCTGTATTGGGCCGTGAGGAAAAACCAGGCCCTAAGGTATTGGGTCACTTGGAATAAATATCTGGACACTACAGCTCCGTGCCCTCACTTCAAGGTTACCTCTCCAGTAGAAATAAAGACGCCTATTTGTTTGATTGTCTAATGGCCAGGATGTAGTTGCTTCTTACTCTTGACCAGATGAGCAGACATGGCTTTCAAGTCAGTACAAGGGTGAGTCTTGTTGGATGTTACAAAGAGCTTCTTGATCTGTGAGTGGTGAGACCCCAGAATGGGCATTACAGATGAACAGTGGTAGACTCACCTCGGACAACCTAGAGAAGGAACTGTGTAGCATTTGTCCTCCATGATTCACCCCAGCCTGGAGGCCAGGGAGGGAATAAGCAGTCTTCAATCCAGGATCCTGAATCATCCCTCACTAGGAGGCCATGGAGGCCCCCAGGGAGGCTGCAGCCAGCTCTCCACTTTCTTGGTTAGTATTCATCAGACCTTTATGTAAGTCCCCCTCAGTTCAGCCTTCCATCACCCACTGGTTTAGCCTTTCCATCTACCAGTCCTATGTCTGGCTCCATCCTGGAGTCAGCCCTGTTGTGGGAGACTTGGACAGAGGCTTGAACCAGAGAAGCAGAGAAACTAGGACCACATCTTCCAGCTATGCCTAGAGAAGTGATGGGGTGGGGGTGGGGCATGTCTGATGTCCCAGGCTCTCATGCACATGCCATGGGTGAGCTGCTGGCTTCCAGGAAAGGCTGAATGTGTGGAGGTGGGCTGTGGTCACACTATGAGATCATAGGGCAGAGGGGATGTGGTTAGGCCTGGGGAGCTGGGTGCTTATGCCAGGAGGGTGAGGATACTGCTGTTACTTTTCCTTGCTGCATTATTTGGGAACCATTTTAAGATTCCCCCAAAGTCTACACACTGAACCCTCTGTGCCAGGAATCATGGCCAGCAGAGCAGAGGTAGGGAGTGTCTGCAGAAGCCATTTGAAAGTCCAGCTTCTGAGTTGGCTGCTGCGCTTCCTGCAGTGCCTAATGTGCTCTGGAGACCTGGGGGGGGGGGGGTCCAGATCTGAGCCTGGATGCACAGCACTTTTCCAGGTGGCTTCCTGGAAAACCTGGGCATGGTCTGGAGCTTCTCTTCTGAGCCCAGCTGAATAGCTAACACAAAGGTCACTTCAGCCGACAGGGACAGTCTCATTCATTGAGCATCAGGACAAGTTCTCTCCATGTCCGCCTCATGCATCATAGGCACTCTGTAAGTAGGAACTGTGATTATACCCATTTCAAAGATGAACACACAGAACTGAGGGATAAGGACAAGGACCAGGACCAGAGCCGCGAGATGGTGGGCCTGAGATGGCTTTCTTACCCACATGCTCATAAGCAGACTTCAGACAGAGTGTGATGTTGCCCAAGTAGACCAGGAGCTGGCTAAGGCTGGCGTGACAAAGGAGACTCCTGACCTTCCCCTGCTCCTCCTGCTGCAGTGTCAGGTCCTGTGTGCCAGCACCCCAGTTTCAGAGGTATTTGGGGAATTAAACTTAGGTCATTTGGTGTGCTAGGCTAGCATACTACCCCATAGTTCATTCCATACACACTTCCAGCTCTGAATAAAACTCACATGGCATCAAGTCAGTGTCCTTACATACATACACCTTACCTTCATGTGCTTTTTGCCTGGCAAACCTTCTCCTGTAATTCTACCTGGTATGTGTCTGTCTTTCTTTCTAAGGTGACCTCTTAAGGCCACCTCTCCGTTATGAACAATTATGGCCATCTCTACCTAACACCCAGAGCTCAGACTACCCTGGCTGGCTGCCCCAGAGTATGGGCTTCTTAGAGTCCCCTCAGCATACCCAGCTCCTAGTATAGCACCCAGACAACTAGACGCTAAGGACTACGTTCATTCCATATATTTTCCTGGCCAGTCATGAAAACTAGAGCAGGAAAAAAAAAAGAGGTATGGTTCCTGTTGCCCAGGGGCTCCATAGTAGCAGACATTCCTAATGTCTGTGGCAACAGTTGTGGGGAGCTAAAGGGCCCTGTGATCCAGCCAGGATGGGAACTAGAGGAGGTGGGTCTAGGGGGAGGGGAAGTTCTCCAGGTGAGACCTTGGCAAGAACAGTGTATCTATCCCTCAAGGTCCATGGTCTGTGTGGTTGAGAGCAAGGCCTGAGGTTTGCCTCATGGCTCATGTACTCATCCATCCTGAAGATCTCTGCTGTCTGGAGTGGGTTCTGAAGATTGATTTAGCAGGACAAAGGAAATGCAGTCTTCTGTGGAGGAGGTTAGAGGAGGATCTACCCCTGGAAGGGCTTTGGCATTCTGGAAACCAGGAATCTCTGGGAGGGGAGAAGAGTTCCTTCTGAACTTTTCTGTGGTGGTCTCAGCTGCCTATTTGAGGACTAAGTGACAGGCCAAGCCTCTGGGGCTGCTGGCCCCAAGACAGGCTGGTTTTACCAGGGAGTGGACCTACACAATGGCTTGATTGTCAGAGGCCTGGCTCCCTAGCCAGCATCTTAGCATTCCTGTGATCAGAATGTGTCTCAGAGTGATGTGCACATGGACAGGATGCTGTAACCCTCCCTCAAGCAGTTATTGAATCAGCCTTCAGGAGCAGGGTACAGCTTTGTCATAGAAACTCCTCCAAATAAGGTTTCTGGAGTGGCCTATCTATCCCCACAAACTCCAGGATGCCCTATAACTAAGTAGCCTCTTTGGTGTTTCACATAAATTTACAGAAAAGACCCACTTCTCCATACATCAGTTCCTCCTGGAAGTTTCTACTACATGGCTGTGCCAGATGACTGTGGGCTGGGCTAGAGTGACCAGGTCAAAGTGAAACGTTCCCCTTTGGCCCACTGATGGAGAGATGTGAAAGAAGTACTGTTTCTGCACCTCACTTCTCACTTCTGAACCCTCGGGACAGTGCTGCTCATCTTGGGGACCCTTTCAGTTGCCACGGCCACCTCTTATGACTCATAGCATCTGTTGGGTGTTTATGGTGTCTGTCTGCCTCATCTTGGTGGGCTCAGGTTCTACACAGCAGTTCCACCGTGTGTACTCTTAAGTTGAGAACATTCCAGATGAAATAGGCTATGATTGAATGAGAGGCCAGAGGCTGAATATACCTTCTGTCCATTTTGTTTCCAGATGCCTGATGCTGCCTCAGGAACTGTTAGGTGTGGCATAGTGTAGGTGGTGAGCTCCATGTAGCAGCCTTGAATTATTTCCCCAAATAGTGATGAGAGAATGCCTTCATCCATCTGCTCACGTGGATGAATATTTACTCAAGGCACTGGCCCCCATGTGCAGAGTGTGAGGGATGGTGTCAGGTTGTGAGGACAGCAGAGAACATGCAGCCACACTTTCTATGCTGCAGATGTGGTCTCCACAGAGAAGGCAGCATGGAGACCAGGGAAGCACCCTGCTCTCAGAGTGATTAGGGGCAGCAAAACCAGACTTGACTGCCAGTGACACGGTGGCGTTAGAATAGGAGGAGTTAGGATACTTTGTGGAGTCATAGAGTAGGATGGAAACAGGCAAAGGCTTTAGAACTATATCCTAGGTTCAAGTCCCATGGATCACATGACTGTCGCCTTAGGCAAGTTAGCCTTCCTGAGCCTTTATTCTTCCATCTGAAAAGAGGAACCTGTTTCCTAGAGTAGGGGTAGGGGTGGAATGGCTTAAAGTGCCTGCTCAGTGGCTAACTTTGTAGACTTGTGTGGGGTCCTTGCCTGTAAACCCATAGCCGTGCTACGTAATTCTCAGGATCATGCATTCTGCCCACCTATCTCTGCACTGTCTGTCCTTGCCTGGTGATAATCTGTTTGTGTTAGCCAGGTTCACAAAGCCAGAGCATACAGAGGCCAGAAAGCCACGCATCCAGATTATAGCAGAAAACCTTCAGTGCCACCCACTCTAGAAGCTTGGGCTGGAAAGCATGTACTTCACGGCCACTTTCCAAATGCCTCCAAGACCTCAAGAGCCCATTTGGCCCTCTGGAATTGTGGGAGGAAAGCTGCTGTCCCTGGGCTCAGATTCACTGGTATTGTGTGGCACTAGTCCATCATGGCCAGGCTTGCTGGAGGCTTCTCTGCCTGTCCCTCTGAAAGACAGGTGTGGCTGGCGGTCCTCTTGAGGGACCATGGAAGGTCCATGTTTCTGTCCCTGCAGTTCTGACAGGGATGTCAGTAGGCAGGCCAGGAGCACTCAAGGTGGTGCATTGTGTCTCTATGCCTGCAAGAGTAATACTGGAGGTTTTGATCTGTTTCTGTATTTCCTTCGAGTATACTTCTTGGCTGCAGAAACGCTACACGTAGCCTCAAACCCTGGGCCTGGATGTCTCACATAAAATTATTCTGTTGCTACTTGATAACTGTAATTTTGCTACTTTTATGAATTATGATGTGAATATCTGATATGCAGGATACTTGATGTGTGACCCCCTGTGGGGTTGAGAACTGCTGCCTTAGCAGAACATATCCAGAACAGGGAAAGAATTGGGGTACTTGTTCTCCCCCTCTGAACAGTTCTGATGGTTGCGCTCTCAGTAACTAGTGTTCAGAGGTTTTAGAGGCTCTGGACACAGGCACTGGGCTGTGGACTAAGGCCTCATGTGCCGCCCCAAAGAACAGTGATGTATGACTCAGAGTGGCCCTGAAGTCACTGAGAGATGGAAACGGTTAGATGTGTGCTGTGGGGTAGCTGCAGGTGCCTGCTCACCTACTGCAGAGCTGGGCACTCTCGCTGCTCCATTTCACAGGTCAGGAAACAGGCTCAGAGCCACTGAGCTAATTCTCAGAAGAGCTCAGACTTGGAGCCAGCTCATAATCTCTACTATACTCTGCCTGTACTCAGAAGAACCCATGTGGAGAGCATTGAGCTAGCTTCAGAACTGGTGTTCTCAGTCTTCCTCCCAGCCCCTGTGAAAAGGGATCTTTTTCTGAGTGACCACACTGGCCTCCGGGAACTCTCCTACTCCCGCAGCAGAGGCAATAGCTGACCCGTGACACAGATGTCACAGGGAGAGGGGAGGGATCGACAGAACATTTCTGTTTGGAAATTATCTCATGCCGAGTCTTTCAAGGGACTCCTTATGTGGCGCTTGCAGCGTCCCCTCACGAGGCCACCAGGAAAGCATGCCCTCCAGTTTCTCAGCATAGCCTGCTAGTTGGAGACCTGGGGGCCATCTGCTGTGTCCTTGGGCACAAGGGAAAGTCAGGACAGCACTTTGCCTCACTGACAGAAACTTGTGTGTGACATGTTGCGTCTCGCACAGGACGCCTCTGCTCCTGGCCCACTGGAAACCTGTGAGCAGGCGCTGCCTGGCCAGGGGCACTTTCTGAAAGAGGGCTTCCACTGCCTCAGGCAGGGCTGCTAATGTCCTAGCATTTTCTCTAGCCTGGGTGTGCAGGAGGAGCCAGAGCTTAAACATAACTTGCCAAGTCCTCTGCTCCCCTGCCACTCTCAGGCGGCTGCCTCACAAGTTCACACGAACACACATGCATGTGCCCGGTTTACCAACCAGTGTCCAACAACCATTCCAGTTCACCTCATAGGCTCTTTGTCTGAAAGAGGTGAGTGGGGTCCACCAATGAAGTCCTCAACATCCCAACCCCACGCTCCGTGCCTCAACACCACCCTGGCCAAGTAGTCATAGTCCTCTCTCTCTAGTCAGATGCTTGGTGTGGCTCCAAGTAAAAGCAAGGTCTGACCCCCCCCATGGGCTCCAGCTGCACACCCCCAGATGGAGGGGGAGTCAGAATTGCTCACCCCTGGCCCACCTCAAGCCCCCTTCCCCTGGATGCTACAGTTGAGAGCTGGCCGCTTACCTCTTCTCTCCTGTTTGACTCTGGAGCAGCCTCTCACATGCTTCCCGATGCCATCAGTGGGGCAGCCTGACCATGGCCTCCAGGAGGGTCCCGAGTCCCAGGCTGTCTGGCAGCCCTGCCTTACTGGCCTCTGCTGGCAGCAGCCCGTGCTCTTGGGGATGGAACTGGCTAGGATGTCGCTGCGGCTGCTCCTCACTGCTCTTCCTCACAGCGTGGCCTGCAGCTTCCTCAGTGCATGCTCCTTGCAGGTCCTGGGCTTGGGGTCCATCCCCAGGCCGACTCAGCAGCCTCAGTTGAACTCCAGGTTCTTTGTGGAGGCTTTACATGCCGCCAGAGGAAACTGTGAGCGCAGCCTGACCCTGGTTGGCTGCAGGCACTTCTCTCCGCCCACTAGTGCAAGAGGATCCCCCAGGCCCCAGAAAGGCTCCGGGCCTCCCCTCAGCTCCAGACAGGGGCGGGCCGCCTGGTGATGTCACACTAGCTCTGGCCCCAGCTGGCCCAACCCCTCCTTCTTTGGCACAGGCAGCCTGGCCAGCTCTGCTCCTGGCTCACCCGCCTGCTACACTCCCTGAAGCCTGGTGTTCCTGGGGTGTCCTGTGCACGAAGAGCACTTCCCCGATACTCAGGTAATGGTTGGGATCAGCTGCAGCTGTGCAAGCAGCTGCGTGGGAATCCAGTGGCTCACTCTTTTCCTGTGGGTCGCCCTACTAAGCTCCTCAGGACCCTTCTCCAGAGGCCACATTCTTCTCTCCAGACCACTTTGTCCCCGCAGAAGGCCAGCCTGAGGTATAACCCACAGTGGACAGTGGAAGTACTGAATTGAGGACCACACTGGAAGGCAACTGTCACCTACCACCTGAGTCGCCTATCTTGGGCTTCCTTTCCCTCGGCATAAGTGAGCCACAAGTCAACGACTGGGAACGTTCTGTTACAGGGTCAAGGGCAATGTGGGCTGAGTGGGCAGTTGGGCTGGACTCACATTCCAAGTCCCTGCTGTGCAACTCTGCCAGACTCAGTGAACAAATGATGGAGTCCCTTGGAGCTGTCAGTTGTGGGATTGGCTGTGATCATGGAACTCAAAGACTGTTTGGTGGTTCAGAGTAGAAAAGGGAAAGATGTCACTGATGTCCCCAAGCTACAGTCCTCTAGATATGTCAGACCTGGGCTAGTTAGAGGAAGGCCAGGCAGGTTACTAGGCCTCCTGGAGGAGCGTGGGGAAGGGGAACCCTCAAGTCCCCCCAACAGGCTCTCCTGTTGATATTAGCAGCGATGTTTCTTTGTACAGCTTTAGTGACAGTGACTTGTAGGTACACACTAGGAGGGAATCTTCAGTGGACCTCTCTTACACCAGGGCACCAGGAGGCACATCCTGGTCCCTAGAAAGACAGACTCACTGTGGTTTCCCTCTCCTCCCAGGACTGCCATCCTTCTGTTCAAGAAATACATTTTTTCCTTCCTTAGCTTCTCCTAAGCCTACCTGGCTCCCCCTTTTTCTGGCAGTCCCTTCCTTTCTTAGAAGAGACTGTGGACCTTATAGGACATCACTAGCCAGAGAGCTGGACTGGACAAGAAGTTATCTTCTACCAGCAGATGAAGATGCCACACACTCTGTGGTCTGCCTGGGACCTGGACAGGTTTCCTGTGGCCAAGCACCTCTCCTGAAGCCATACCTTTGGCAGGAGGAGGTCACTATATTCTTCAGCCCAAGACACACAGCACACTGAGGTCTGTCCTGTCTTTTCCCTTTCCCCGCTCTGTCATATCTCTCCTTCTCACTTCTGGGTGTGTTCGTGAAGATGCTGCTGTTAGCAAACACCCTGTCCTCTGACAGCTGATACCCCGAGCTGGGAGAGATACCACGGGGTCTGAAAAGTGCTGGATACTGAGGGTGCATCTCACGGGGAGATGTAGCAGCCAGGACCAGCTACCTGATAAAGTAACTAAGTCCAGACCCATAGAATAGCTCAGACCCAGTAGGCAGTTCAGGTAGAGAAGGGAGAGTTGAGACTGGGAGGAGTAGGTAAAGACACGGTGGTAGTTTGCTTCCTCAATGATGGCCCCAACACCTCCAAGTTACCAGGCAATCCTGACACTCCTCCCATTAGAGTTGGTGTCCATGCTCTGTCCTCACAAGTCTGTGAGGGTGCTGGTTTGTAACACTGTATCAAGAGAAAAGGGGACCAGAGAACAGGTGGTCTGTTACAAGCAGGACCTAGAGCCTTGAGCAAGTCAGAGCCTGAGTTCAGGGGTCACAGCTCATGACAGATAGTCTCGCCCCTCTAGCATGTGTGGAAAGTTTCCCCAGATGGTTCCAGCCCCTAAGTACCAAGTTCCCCCTGCCTGTATTTACTCTCTGCCATGCAGTCTTCCTGTTGGGGTCCTGGCTGTGAAAGAGAGAAAGAACTATCCACATCTGAATCCTGGCACACAGCTTAATGGAATAGTTGTTAGGATATTGAGTTTTGATGTCATTTGTTAGACCACAGTAGTAGCTGGAGAAGATACTGCTGCAAGAGCAGTTATCTGGCTCCCTTGTGTTTTGTTTTGTTTGAGTCAGGAACCTATTACATAGCTAAGGATGGACTCAAACTCAAAATCCACCTACCTAAGCCTCCTGAATGCTGGGATTGCAGGCACATCCCACCGTGCCCAGTCACAAGGCATTCCTTAAGTGGAACTGAGAGAAGAGCAATTTGGTTGAGGAGAGATGAGGCCCTGTTAGAGAGGTGGAATTAAATGCCAAGGAGCAGTAACAGGCTTTAAAGAAACACATGGCTGGGATTGTCTTAGTAAAAGACCACCGTTGAGGGGCCTGCCACTGGGAACCGCAGGCCGGCCATCTGAAACTGTGGCTATGATTGTAGTCAGTTGGTGAGAAAGACAGTTGGAGGCCCTAGGACTTACTTAATGGCAAAGGGAGTCTTCAGGACCACCACAGCCTTGGCTGACAGATGCAGCGCATGCGTGCGGTTTATCGTGGTATTTCTGTTTGAGTAATCCCAAGCTCCAACACTGCCAACAAGTAGGGAAGAGCCCCAGAGTAGCCTTGTCCTGCCCATATTTGCACAACCCTTGCCCCTTTGGGGACCTGAGGCAGTCTGGTGGGGAGCTCAGGCCTCGGAGTGAGTTTCCGCTTCCACCACGTAGTTCCTCTGAACCTTCTTCCCTTTCCCTCATTTGTATGTGGGTAATGTAAACATCTACCTCAGAGAGCCATGAAAGAAATTGAATGAGGGGCTGAGGAGATAGATGGCTCCGCTCTTGAGAGCACTAGCTACTCTTCTAGAGGCTCTGATTTCGATTCCCAGCACCTGTATGATGGCTCGCAACCATCAGTAACTCAGTTCCAGGGGATCTAGCACCTTCTTCTGGTCTCCTTGGGTACTGGGCACCCAGACAAACACAGAGGCAAACCATACACATAAAATAAAAACATTCTGAAAATATTGAATAAGATGTGACGCGTTAGTTCAACAAGTCTGGCTGTGTTCAAGCCAGTGAGTGTAGGTGCAGTAACTGTTACCTTCTTTACTGCTCTCTTAGCTCCTGTGCGGACATGCATTCCCTCATGGTTTCTGGTTCTGAGACAGAGTCTCATGTATTCTAAGGACTGAACTGAACTGTGTAGCCAAGGATGACTTTGAACTTCTGATCTTCCTGTCTCCACTTCACAGCTGCTGGGGCACAGGCATGCTGTGCATCGCTAGTCCTGAATTTTGTGGAGCTGGGGGGTCAAACCCAGCACTTCTTGCATGGTAGGCAAGCGCTCTGCCGAGCGTCCCTCCAGGCTTGTTTCTGTTGTTTCAGACAGATTCTGGCTGTGTAGCACAGGCTGTCTTGGGACACAGGGTCCCTCCACCTCGGCCTGAGTTGCAGGCAGGTACCATCACACTTGACTTTAATTGTTTTTTTTTTTTTCTTTCACCCCTCTGTCGTCTTTGAAGTTTTCCTCTTCTCTTTGGCTTCTCACAGTCTGTGATAGGTTAATAGTGATGCTCTTTGCATCACTATTTGCATGGAGTTCCCTGAATCTCTTGTTCCAGTGGCTGCTTTTCTCTTTCACTAAATTTAGGACAGGGGCTTTATTTCTTAGATGTTTTTGTACAGTGCTTTCTCTCCCTCCTCCTTCGACTCCATTTATACGCTGTTGTCACTGGAAGTTTGTCTGTGTATCTCCTCCCATGATTCGGTTCAGATCTTTTCTCTGGTTCCCGTTGTGTTGATCCTTTCTTTCTTCTGTGTATCAATCCGTTAATTTCAATGGAAACGTTTTGTTAGGTACTATATTTCATAATTTCCACTTGGACTTTTTTAAAAGGTAGGTAGCCCAGGCTGGAAACTCTGTATAGCCCAGGCTGGCCTCAGACTCAGAGATCCTCCTGCCTCTGCTTCTCTGGTACTGATATTAAAGATGTGCACCACCATGAACAGCTAAATTCAAAACAAACAAAATCCCAAGAAGCTGGATTTTATTGGAACATGAGAGAAAACAAAAAACAGGACAGGAAAGCTGGAGACCACAGAGGTTGCTGGAGGAGATGGGTAAGTGAGGCTTGAGAAAAGTTATGCTTTCTGAGTGAGAGGTCAAGAGATCAGAAGTCAGCAATCTGCTGAGCACAGGAGGTGAATACGCCCTGAAGGTCAAGACCAGAGGAGTTTGGCTGCTCTCTTGAAAAGGGAAATGATTGGGGGGGGGGCACATTTGCTGAATTCAAGCTCAGATAGCTTCAGCACTGTGGGTCTATGAGATGACCTGGAGGGAGTGACGAGCTCTGTGGGAAGGCACGGCTCGAGTGTTTGTCACATTGCTCTCCGTCTTCTTGAGGGTGTGAAACTGCATTTTCTCCTTATCACAAGAGATCTCTGGTCTCGTCTGGACAAGGGACACTTCTGGGTCTATATCAAAAGGTGTTATCAACCATTGCCTAGGTCATTTGTAAGATGCTTTCTGACCACCAGCTATGATATGTGTCACGTCTGTGTTCATATGTCTCCAGAAATGGGGAGGGGTACCTACTCTTTCATTCTTTGTGTGACTGTCATTTCTCTTCTGAGAGGACCTGTTTTGACCTTCATTTTTTGAAACTCTTATTTTCACTTGTTAAAAAAAATATTTATTTTGTGTGCATTGATATTTTGACTGCATGTATGTCAGTATGAGAATACCAGATTCCATGAAACTGGAGTTACAGGCAGTTGTGAGTGGCCACATGGGTGCTGGGAATTGAACCCGGGTCCTTTGGAAGAGCAGCCAGTGCTCTTAACCTCTGAGCCATCTCTCCAGCTCTTGAATAGCCATCTTCAAATCCTTGTCTACCAAATCTAATATCTGAGTTTATTGACTTGGGGCTGGTGTGTGTGTGTGGATTTTTTCCCCTTGATCACACATCACGCATTTCTGCTTCTTAGTGTCTCTGAGACTCTTCACTATGAATGTGGCACATTGATACAAAGCTGCTTTAGCTCAGTAGGACTTGAACTCCAAACTCTACCCTCCAGCAAATTGCTGAACTCTCTTTCTCCCAGCTCCTGCATTAACTTGTGGTTCCTTTCCACGTGGGACGTACATGTTTAGGGCTAAGAATCGGACGGAAGTTTGTACAGCAATTTTTGGCTGTCCTCTTCTGTAACTCTCTCCTTCCTGTTGTCCCCCCACCCCCATTTCCAGCCTCAGGGTCCAGCCTCTTTCCTGTCTTCTCCAGACCTGTGTTTTATGTCTGCCTGTCACTACCACACCCCAGGAAATGTTGTAGTGTACCTCCCTCCTTCCAAAGCCATCTCATCCAGCACCCTGCTTTTCTTGTTCCTGGGGCTTCGGACAAGTATTTCAGATATCTCTCAGAGGCTACAGCTGTGAGTCTCCTGCCCCTGTTGGTGCAGTCACGTGGTGCATCTCAGTCAGGGCCTGCCCTCTTCACCCTTGGTCAGACTCATCTGTTGGGAAATCTCCATCTCACAGTACCTACCACCTGAGCATTAAGAAATGGGTGATGCAGTCTTCTCATGCCTCGTTAGAGCATCAAGCTGTGTATTCCAGAGACATCGCTCACTCTCTCATTTCGTTACAGTTTAGACCTTGACTGGTCCCCAGCTTGTGGTACTATTGGAACTTGTCAGAGGTCCAGCCTCACGGGAGGAAGTTAGGTCATTCTGGTGAAACAACCAAGTAAGCACTGTTACAGCCACCATCGTGTAACCAGGGCTCTTCTACTCTGCAGCCTTGGTACTGACCCAAAGCAACAATAACAAGCTATGGGGTGGATCTGTAAGCCCCAATAAAACCTTCCCTTCTGATAACTTGGTGATCTCAGCTGTCATGTCACAGTAGTGCTAATCTCTAACACCGTATGAGGGAACTGCTTCAGGTCTGTATTTCTAATTAGCAGAGGAGCTGGGACTGAACCTGTGTAATGCCAGGAGGAGCACACTGTCCTGGGGAAAATCGCATTTCTTCAGCTCCAGAGTCCTTTTTCTTCTTTTTTGGTCTTTGAAATCAGGATGTGACTTCTTGCAGAAGAAAGGCCATAGACCCATTAGCACTATTTTGTGGTTTTTGTTTTGTTGTTGTTGATTTTGAGACGGGGTTTCTCTGTATAGCACTGGCTGTCCTGGAACTTGCTCTGTAGACCAGGCTGGCCTCAAACTCACAGAGATCCACCTGCCTCTGCCTCCTAAGTGCTGGGATTAAAGGTGTATGCCACCACTCAGCTTCTACCTGTCCTTGTTTCCCCAATGTATTTGTTCGGCTGCCATTTGTTCCTTACTAAGATATGACATACTTCAAAGTTGAAGACTTGACCGCTGGAAGAAAGGGTAACAGTTTTAGGTGCTGAGGCTTCAGAGAGATTGGAGATGAAGAGGCAAAGCCCCTCCTCTCCTGGTCAGCTGGTCTTAGTAGGACCCAGGGAGTGTCCAAGCTTCAGGGAGCTGGTAGGATGCTGTAGTCTCCATCCACCCAGATGTAATAAAACCAGTTGACACAAGCCGACTGCTCCTTCCCCTCCTGGAGGCCCGCATCAGTCCTGTGACTTGCTGCCCAGCGTCCAGCAGCTGCACATTCTCTGGCTCCGTTAAACAAAATCTGAAGACTTGGTCAGCAGGGAGTTGTCATGGCAGAGTACTGTCCAGTGTCGCCAAGGGTATTCAGGCACCGCGGAGAATACTTGAGAATTTGGTGTCTTTTAAGCACTGATCAGACACAAGTATCTAGGCATCAGAGTGGGCTGCACACTTGCTGTGAAGTAGCTCCACGTGATCCGACTCATTCCTGACTTCTCCATTCACTTGTCAGGGACAGGGTCCAAGCAGCCAGTTTTATCCAGTGTGACATCACCCAGAGATGAAGCACATTTGTCATTTAATGAACAAATGCTTATTAAGCGTCATCTGGGCACTTTGCTGGGAGCCAGCTTGCTGATACTTTCCTCTGACTGGTTGTCATTTTACCTCAGAACGGTATTTTTCAGTAATACTTACGTAGTTTTACCGAACCCCTCTACTGTGTGAGCTGGGGCCTGTCCCGAAAGGAGAAACCGAAGTCCAATGGAAGTAGAGGCTCTCTTACAATTTGATGATTTGATTTCCTCGCAACCGAAAGTTCATGGACTTTTCCCATCTCTGATTAAAATCATTCCCATTCAATGTAAACTTAAAAAGTATATAGTCATTTCTAGAGCCTAGTCTGGGTCAGACAGCCCTCCAGGGAACAGTGTGACGGGTGGGGTGGGTGGGCACTACAACCTCCCACTCACACCAGCTAAAAACCTTGCCTTCATGAAGAATAGCTAACCTTGCTTACCTCCCTGGGATCCCAGAGGCAGCTGATCAGACTAATATGGTTTCTGGCAAGAGCTTGATAATATAGTCTTCCCAGGAGTGAGAGCAGTCACATAGCAGCCGGTGCTGCATCTATACGAGTGTCCCCCAGAGTCTGTACCTCAGCTTCTGGATTATCTGCTTCTGCCAGAGCAACCTTGACTCCTGAGCACCGCTGAGCAAGTTGTTGTGGATAATTAACCAATTGGATGGAAAATGACAAGGTTGTCTCTTTAAACATGCGGCATTTTACAGTGTCCGTCCCTTCCTGTTAGGTAGGCCTTCTGCACAGAGCCGCAGTGATGCGTGGATGCACGTGCTTGCTGGCCTCTGTCAACCCTGCTGATCACACTGGCTGACTCAGTCATGTTCAGCAGACTGGCTTTAGTGACTCTCTTTGGGGAGGGCGCTGCTTCCAGGAGACCCATAAACCCAGGCAGCTGTGTTTATTGTTGCTATGCTCATTCTCCCTGGCTAACAACGCCTTTTCTTCCCAGCCCCCCAGCCCCTTCTCATTCACTGCTTCTTACCAGCTGAGGTACCAGCCACCTGGTACTGCTTTTCTAAGTGGCACTAGCTTAGTCTGAAGGGCTGTCTTATGGGGAGGTCCCTGAGATCCAGTTCTGGGAGCTGCAGTCTATGGATCCCTGCAGCCTTGGGGAACCTCTGCACTTACATAACAGATGCATTCTGCTTCATGTTCGTGCTCACATGGGCCTGGCCTGGTGGGAGGCCTTCCGCATGGATGAGCTCATTGCATCCTCAGAACAGGCCCTTTCAGAAAAGGGTCTCCCCACTGTCTCCCCTTGTATGTGATGAGGTGGCTTAGCTCGCTTGAGGTTTGGAAGGTGATATTCATACAGCAGTTAGTGGACAAGCCTGAGTTTGGAGCTGGGCCCCTGGAGACCCAAAGTTCACACTCTTGACAGACTTTCCATCAAGGTAATGCGGGGACTCTTAAGGCTGCTTCCAACTCCTTTATCTATTTTCCTATAGCATAGCTGTTTATTTTTATGTTGTTTGAGACTGGGTCCCCATGTAGCTCAGGTAAGTTTGGAACTTGCCATGTATCCCAGGTTGGTCAAGACTTTGTCGTCTTTCTGCTTCAGCTCTCGAAGTGCTGGCATTGTAGGAGTGTGCCACTGCACCCAAGTAGAATAATACTTTTGATGCCCAGAGTTAGTGCCAAGATTGAGATGTATGGCTGACACACATAATGGCTCAGTGGGTGGTAGATCCTTTGTGCTTATGACTTCTGTGAGTTCAATATTCAGTGATCTCAAATGGTTCAGAGTTAACTGAGGACTGTGAAAACATAGTTTGACGAGGAGCCCTTCCCCGAGACTTCTGACTCAGTAGATGTGGGATGTGGTCCAAAATTCACACTCAGTTCCAACTAGTTCACAGGAGCACCCATGAGCTATGGCTCGCCAAGGAATGACCTTGTCTTTACTGCTGGAGGTTGTTTCCTGTGCACAAAAACTGGTCCAGCACCAAACAGGAAGGGTGTAGCTTGCCTTCTCCCAGTCAGTACCTAGGAGCTGGCTCTCAGGCTTCCCCTCTTCCGATGCCATTGACTCCAATACAAGGGAACCCAGCATGTAAGACACACGGTGAAACCTGGTCTGGAAATCAAGAGTCACATGACTGATTTTGTCAGTCTGTTTCTGGTTTCCAGTGATGTTTCTGAAACAGACTAGGAAAGAAAAGGAGCCTGGAAAAATGACTCTGTCACAGAAACTACTTCTGCAAATTACCCAGAAAAGCACCTTCTGAAGCACAGTTCAGCTAGCTATGTGTCAGTTTCATGGGTGGAACTGTAGGCCAAGAGGGTAGGCTTAGTGTACTTCCTTTCTCAGCAGGCTGGGTGGTTATATGGGCTCCCTAGTTGCCACTGTTAGATTCCAGGGTCCAGCCCAGAGCAGAACATATGCTGATAGGCAATAAACAAAGAGCCTGGTGGTGCAGTGGTGGGCGCTAGAGTCATAGGGACCCAGGTTTGCACACTGACCTCGCTTGCCAGCTGAATGGCCCACACATGGGTCTCCATTCCCCTTTCCAGATCGGGGCTGGGAATGATGCCTGTTTTATGGGGCTGGCATGACAGGTGGGTACTAAAGTGCCTGTGCTGTAGGTTTCCCCCTCACCTCATGGCTGGTATCATCCAGCCAGGCGGGCAGGAACATTGTATAGAGTGTAATCTCTAGAACCCAGGGCTGAGGTTCAAAGCCCAGCTCCACCATTTGTGAGCTGCGTGCTCTTCTTTCTGTCACCCTTCATCTGTCCATGACCTTTGTAAAGCAGAGCTTAAAAGCACCAGCTTACAGAAGTGCCTTGGCCACTAAGGACATGTTTGTGTCAGATGTTTCACTGTGGCTGGGCTTCAGTGACATTGACTCTGTCCCCCTCCATAGATCTGCAGACAAGGCAGGAAGGAGCCCTTGGGGAGATAGCGCAGGGCCCTAAGAAGAGAACAGAAGAGGACCCAGTATACCCCGTGAAACCCTCCCTTCTCCCTGCCTCACCCTCAGCTCCATCCCTGCAGAGAGAAGAGCATCTGAGCTGGGTGTGGCCCTGGGGGTAAATGATCCCCAGGTTCTGCTTCTCCTTCCACACAGCCCTTGCAAGAAGAGCAGGGCATCCACACACTCTCAGGAACTTAGATGCCTGCCAAGGTGGTGTTCCTGCAGATGTCATCCCCTTTTTTTGCTACCTGCCAGGCTGGATGTGATGGACCTTTTAGGGACAGACTCCGCAGTGCTCTCCCCTTTCTGCCAGGTTTGTGCTGAGCCGCCTGCTCTGGCACAGTGTTTCAAAGAAGATTCCAACACCTCGAAATCCGCCTTTGAGGCCCTCCCACCCTTCGCAGAAAGCCCAGACCGCCCTCGTTTCTATGTGTGCAGAAGCACTTGGTAAACAGAATGCTTGAGCTGTGACTCCCTGGAAGGGGCGAATCCCAGCTGACGCCCGAGGCTCAGCCTATTTTGGGCCTGGTTTCTCTCCGGCTGAGGTCTGTGGTCAGAGTGTTCATCAGCTGCGTGCCCCCTCCCCCCAGCACCCACTACAGGCTCCAAGGAACCACAAAGCTGGTTTCAGGTTCCTTTCCTGCCTGAGTGCTGGCAAGCCAGGCCTCCTGCCTCCACCCCTGCCCTGCCCATGTCTTAGGCCTGGGATCCACTTAGTGCTCTTGTCCTGTGCCCCCTGTGAATATGTGAATACTGTATTCAGAACTACACAGAGAGGAGCTTCACTGAGAAAGAAAGCATTCACGCTGCCGCGCAACTTATTCAGCTCTGTCAGGCTTGTGGAGCAGCAGTTTCCTGCCAGTCAGCCCAGCCACCCTTCAGGGACGGCACCCCTCCTCCCTTACACAGGGATATCTCTCTCTCTCTCTCTCTCTCTCTCTCTCTTCTCTCTCTCTCTCTCTCTCTCTTCCTCTCTCTCTCTCTCTCTCTCTCTCTCTCTCTCTCTCTCTCTCTCTCTCTCTCTCTCTCTTCTTTTAAAAACCCATGATCTCTTTTGGTTGCTAGACGATAAATGCAGCTTAAATCTGTGTTCAGAACACCTCATTAATAATAGTAAGTATCAACTAAATATAATCCTGGAATTAAGAGACTATCTATTCAGCACTGGACCTGTCATGCGTGCAGCCCCATGTAAGACTGCTTGGTGGAACTGAGTGGTCTGGAGGACACTGTGCTGGGGTTTGGATCATCATCCTACCCAAGACTCTCTCTTTTCTCTTTTCATGGTTCTAATAAAATACTCGACAAGAGCAGACCAAGGAGGGAGGGTTTGTTTGTCTCATAGTTTGAGAGGACACAGTCTGTGATGGCCGTTCTTGGTTGTCAACTTGACTACATCTGGAATTAACTAAATGCAAAAGTTCAAGGCACACCTACCTGTGAGGGATTTTTTTTTTTTCTTGCTTAATCTGAAGTAGAGAAATCTACTTCTGTTCCAGATCTTTGAGGTAGGAAGATGTAGCTTTAATCTGGACCACACCTTCTGCTGGAAGCCTATATAAGGACATGGAAGAAGGAAACTTTTGCTCTTGGCCTGCTTGCTCTCGCCTTGCTAGCAAGTCCATTCCTTCTCTGTCATTAAAGCCTATTTATTCAGGATCTCAGCACATACTAAAGACCAGCTGAAGACACCGGCCCTGAGGACTGAGCAAGCCAGTACATAGCACCCTCCATGGTCTCTGCATCAGTGGCTGCCTCCAGGTTCCTGCCCTGTTTGAGTTCCTGTTCTGGGGTTGGAGAGATAACTCAGTGGTTAAGAGCACTGGCTGTTCTCCCAGAGGACCTGGGTTCAATTCTTAGCACCCACATGACAGTGCATAACTGTGTAACTCCAGTTCCAGGGGATCTGACATCCTCACAACAATGCATGCAAAATAAAATAAATTGTATATATAAAAAAGAAAACCTCCAGAGACATAACATACTCTAAGTAAAATAAATAATTAAAAAAAAAAGAAAGGGAGAGAGAGAGAGAGAAGAACTCCTATTCTGACTTCTTTGATGAGGAAAGTTCTGGAAGTGCAAGCCAAATAAACCCTCTTCTCCCTAAGTTGCTTTTGTCCTGGTGTTTGATCACAGCAGTAGAAGCCCCGAGTAATGCGCAGACCCTCGTGGCAGGAAGGCATGTGGTAGTAGGAATATGAGGTGGCTGGTCACTTTGTGTCCCCAGTCAAGAAACAGAGAGACGGATTCTAGTGCTCAGCTCTTCCTCCTTTCGCCTTTCTATTGAGACCAGGACACCAGGCAATGCAATGATGCTGTCTGCATTCATGATGGGTCTTCCCTGCTCAGTCACACCTGTCTGGAAACTCCCTCACAGATATGGCCAGAGGTGTGTCTTCAAGGCAATTCCAGATCCAGTCAAGTTGGCGATGAGGGTAAACCATGGCAGTTCCCTTTCCCCAGCTCTGGGCTTTGAAGATGCCTATGAATTATAGCAGCAGCCATGCCCATCATGAAGTTGATGGTCAGCCTGCACCAGGTGAAAGGGCGGGTACTGTCCTCTCCTGGTGTGAGTCTGCTGATTCTAATCTCCACTGTATGGAGAGTGAGTCTAGGAAAGCCAGAAGTTGAGTACCGGTCATGGTCACAGGCATTATCTGGCGTCTAGAACTGACACAGATCCTCATGGCTTTATTGTTTTAATACACTCTCCCTCTGTACACCTGTGCTGCTTGAATTAAGTTTTAAAAAAAAAGTCTTTGTTGTGAACAAAGAACCTAGCTAGAGCTTCTGAAGAACTGAGACTATACACTGTTTTTCATGACAAAGCCAGAGTACTGTCTCCTGCACAGACCTCAGCTGGTAGAAAGTGCTGCTCTGACTAGATTTAAGGACATAGGCCATCAAGAGCTTGAAGCATCTGTTCACGTGGCATCCATACTCAGGAAGCATGCTTGGTTCACCTCCTCCCTTTCATACCCAGGATCCCAGCCAAGGAAGTGTGTCACCCACCATGGGTGAGTTGTCCCACCTCACTTAATGCACTCAGGTGCTTCCCACAGGCATGCCCAGAGACCTGTCTCCCGGGTGATCTGTTAGCACTGACCATCATGGAGAGCTTCCGGGAAGCTGAGAATAGTGTGGCTATGGCCTTCCGGTCCCCTTGCTTGTGGAGTAGGTTATCATCAGATGAGCAGCAAAGTGTGAGGAATTCTGAGCTTGCCTGGTCCCCAAAAGACTCCATACCTGTGAGCCCTCACTTTCATCGTCTCCTGCTTGGAAATCACACTGTTGTCTAGAAAAGCCCCCTTTATCGTAGACACTAGGGGTAGGGTATGGCGTTGGGCTCAAGTCTGCATGCTCCTCTGCCCCTGGCAGACAGGGGGCATCACTCTATTCTCACACCACATTCCGTCCTACAGAGTGAAACCAGAAGACTCCAAAGTTGAGGACAACCTCAGTGTGAACAGGGATGCTAGGGGCCTTGACCTGAAGAATGAGGAGGCCTTGGCCCAGGCAGGCAGAGTGCTAAGACTGAGTGTGCCTTCCTCCTGAATGTGGGCCTCTGTAGAATAGTATACTGTCTCCAGAACCAGGACATTCTTGAGTGTTAGACTAAGTGGAAGGTGCCCTTTACTGACAAGTAAGTCCAACCAGGAAGCAGAATAGGGAAGTGTTCTGGTTGCATTGTCAATGTGGGCAGAGTTGAGACAAGAAGCCAGAACCAAACCCGACAAAGCTCACTCAGTCCGTGATTATTAATGCCATCAGCCATCATGAGGAGAACACCTTTGGGACCGAGAAGAGCAGAGCCAATAACCACCGCTCTCTGTAAAGACAGACCCCTGAATCTTCTCAGACACAGATTACCCCAGAGAGCGGGCTACAGATGAGCCCACAAAGTACTCTGACTCCGATGTTAGATACACCTGGAAAGAAAGAGCTCTTCATGCCAGCTGTCAGAGCTAGGCTGTCATATAGCAACCAGCCATTAAAGACAGATAGTATGGGTCTACACTTCTATACCCTACAATCCCACACTCACTGTGTGACCTGGAGTGCACCTACGTCTGTGTGTGTGACTTCTTTTCTCAAAGTAAGTCTGGTAGCACTCACGGACATAGGACTTGCCCAGTGTGGTGTCTGCCATGAGCTCAGCCACCATAGCTCCCCTTAAGAGCCCGTGGCTGATTTTCTCTGTGACCATTGCTGGGGACCCTTGGCATTGACTGCAAGTTCTAACTCAAAATCAATCTCATTGGCTTGATCCTGGCAGACATGAGATCCCCAGTTTGGGATTCCTAGACCCCCAGGTCCCTCTGTCCCTTCTGTAATTTGCTGCTACAGCATTCTCCCTGCATCTTAGCACCGTGTCCCCAGAAGGCATGGAAGAAGATCCTTCCCTAAGAGCCAAGGCCAGACTTCAGAGCCAGCAGTGTGATGTCTGGGCTTGCCTGCCTCACAGGAAAATTTGGCCAGGAGGTGGGTCACACTGTCCTCTGATGACATGAGGCAGGCTGGGCAGGCAAGAATCAACAAGCCACTCCATGTTCCTATCCTCAGGCAGCTGCTGACACAGCCTGTGGCCATAAGAAAGGGCTCAACTGCCATTCCTAGGCCATTTTCACTGCCAGGTCCAAGGCCCACTCCCCTGGTGCCATGTTACCCAGGCCCCTTCTCAGACAGGACCCCTATCCAGAAATTACACAAGCGCTCCTGATCCCAGCCTGCTGCACAAGCAGCAACGCTTCAGGTGCCGAGAGCAGCAGGACCAGCAAGCAAGCCAGACTTGCAAGGAGAAGGTGGCTAGTGGCCTGGCCCAGGGAATCTTTCCCGAGGCACTTGTGACTGGTAGATAGGCTAAGACAGGTGGCTCAGCAGACCAAAGAGGAAGAAAAGAAGGTCCTGCCTCCACAGTGACCTGGGCAGTGGGGACCCAAGCTCTGGCATGCAGAAGGCCCTGCTCACCATTTTCAGGTATGATGCCAGGCTTGCCGTCCTGTGGCCTCCTCAGAGGCAGAGCAGCTTCTGAGTGGAGTCGGTAAGAGCATGGTGACTCCAAGACTGCAGTGGTCATGGTCACCCCTGTGGTTCCTAGTAACTGTCTCCTTAAGTCTGTTCTCTTCATTTGTCCTCAAGGAATTGATGATTTTATAATGCATATTAAAGTAGACATGAGTCCACCTGCCATCTAGTAGGATGCGCTTACACTGAAGGCTTGTCCCCATGGCTGCTATAGTGACTCCACACTCTGGTCACCTTGGTATATTATTGCTATCGTCGCTGTTCTCATGGCGCTAAGTCAACAGGAGGAGAGGAAGGTTGTTGTTGGTTTTTTTTTTTTGTTTTTTTTTTTTTTGCCAGTTCTTCCTTTCCTTCTTTGTGTGTGTAGGGGAATCTCTATTCCTTTTCTTTTCTTCCTGCTTAGGAACATCTGCAGGGCAGAGATGGGCTCAAGCTCTGGATCCAGTGGTACATTTTGTGTAAACTGGCAACACAGGCCCTGTTGAGACCCCACAGTCCATAACCACAGCCTTGCCTGGGCTGCAGCGCTTACCCAGGCTGGGCCCTTTGCTTCTACCGAAGGGCACACGTCCTAGAGCCTTCCTCAGTCACCTTCCTCAGGGGCCACTAAAAGCACTTTGTAATCATGTGTGCTTCTGTGAGACTCCCTAGACCCTGAGCTTGATCATCCTGGGGGGGGGGGGGGCAGTGAGGGCAGTTGCCCTGGGCTACATGTTCTGGAATTTCTCCATTTCATCAAAAAATGCCTTTTAAAAATTTTTAGCAGGGGGATAGTGGCTCATGCCTTTAATACCAGCACTTATGAGGCAGAGGCAGGCAGATTTCTGTGAGTTCAAGACCAGCCTGGTCAAGTTCCAGGATAACCAGGGCTGTTACACAGAAAAACACTGTCTCAAAAAAACAAAACAAAAGAATCTTTAAAAATCTATGATGGGAACATTGAGATAGACAAGCAAAGAGCAGCTGAGGAGAACCCAGGACTGGTGGTGTATGAGGGGTCAGAGGCAGGTCGTGGAGTGGGGGAGTGGGAAGACTGGTACAGTCAGATAGGGACAGGCACCTGGAGACAGTATATTAGAAAGGCAGGCACCTGTGGAGACAACAGCTGGGTGGTGGGTAGAGGCAGATACAGGGAAAACCAACCCCACAAAGAGGGTGAGGGTGCAGAAAGGGGCAGACTGTGCTGTGGACTATGGGCCCCACTGAGGGAAACCAGTTCTCTGCTGGCTGTGGGCATTTCTTCCTGGCACTCTTTGGCATTCTATGTAGTGGCTGGGTTATGCCCCCTTCATGTACACACAATGGGGCTTTGCTGGCTGGCACCATCACAGAAGTGCCTAGGCTTAAAGGTGACAGTTGAATGGGGATTGTGATGAGCCTGCCATAATTCCTGAGCTCCATTGAGGAAAACCAGGAAGTGACATCTAGACTGAGATTACTAACTTAGCCTTCGAAATGGTTTCAAATTTTCAAGACGAGCCAGGCAGTAGCCACGCAGAGCTGCCTCCTAGCTCAGCAGCCCTCAGGGCTTTCCAGCTCTAGCTTGCCTTGTGCCATCCAACACCCTGCCCACTGCCAGAGAGAGCCCTGTATGATCTCAGGCCAGAGCCCCAGACGTGGAGTTTCATGGGCCAGTGAGACTTCAAAAAGAAACTTTGGGGATTCTCAAGAGGCTGCCAGGTTTCTTTCCTTTTTCTTTTTTCTTTTTCTGTACCAACTCTGAACTTTTGGTATCATTTCCTGAAGGAAGGAGTATTTTGACCCCAGAATGTAAACACAGCATAATCTGAAAAATACAGTTGGCTTTTCCCCCATGAGGATAACTGACAGCCATTTGCTACCACATTTTAAAGGCTTTTTCTTAATATATTTAAAAAATATATTTGTTTTTAATATTTTTTCTTATGGGAGAACACAAGTACTAGTAGAAAGCACGTGATGTCAGAGGACAACTTTGTGGTACCAGGTCTGTCCTTCCAAACCTCTGTGGGTTCTGAGGATTGAACTTAGGTAGTTAGGCCCATGTGGCAAGCTCATTACCCACTGAGCCATCTTGGCAGTCCTGAAGATATTTTAAAGTTAGAAAATCCAACAAAAATTTCACCATTTTACCTTACAAGTAAGGTAAAGAGAAGCTGTCCATTCAAATTCGTCATTTGGTGCAAAATCAGAGCCTACTCTAGTGCCTGGTGTTTGTCAAGTTGCTTGTGAAGTCCAGCTCAGAGCCACTTTCAGGATTAGCAGTTTTCCTGGGACAGCCTGGTACACACAGGCCACAGGCCTTCCCTCTTGTGTCTCTTAGTACTGTCAGCTTAGGGAGAGTCAGGAGTCAGGCTGACAGGGGCTGGGGTGTTCCTGGTGGAGAGCACGGAGTAGGCAGACTATGAGCTGTCCTGACTGACCAGCCTGGGTGCATGGATCCCAAGCCTGAGTGTAAGGTCAAAGTGTCCAGAAGAGTTGGTAATCATCTCCTGTACAGCATTACCACTGAAGGCCACATACCACCAAGATCCAACCTGGTGCAGTGGTGGCGGCAGGGGTTGAGGGAGGAGGTGGGATGGCAGGCTCAGTGGAACCTCTTAACTGTTTGGGAGATGGGGCTTCTAAAACACATGAGAAGGGAGCATATCTGGAACGAGGGAGTGCCAGAAGGGGTTCATCCACACATCCAGGAGTTACTGTAGGCCACAGGTGGTTCAGGGATGTGACAGTCAGCCAGCTCACTAACAGATCACAGGGGTGTTTCAGTCCATGGTTGAGGGAGAAAACCATGGCTTTTTAGAGCTTTTAGGCTCTTTGTTAGCACGGTGCATGTGAGTGCACGTGTGCGTGTGTGTGTGAATGCATGAACCCACGTGAATGTGCGTGTAGATGTGCATTGTCACCTGTTGAGACAGTAAATATCAGTGATTACAAACAAGTTCATCTTAAAGATGAATACAGTTTGTAGATGCACGAGCAGCTGTGCACCAGTGCTTCAAAAGTTTTTAAAGCACTGAAAATTCCACTGCCCTAGAACCTGGTGTTCCCACCTTCCCCCATGTGCTTTAATTTTCTTTGCTTTGGACATCAGAACATCTCCAGTTTCTGTTTTGTTTTTTGTTGTTGGTAAATTTTCCTGCATTAAATTACCTTTGTGTCTAAAATGTTTTCCTCTCTCCACTTTACCCCCACATCTCTTTTTAGAATGATTTCCTCGGAATAAGTTCAGAGGAATGGGATTACTTAGTCAAAAGATAATGATGTTTTTCTGGCTTTGGAAGCCCTAGAACTTTCCCCAAAGGTCTCACCCACTCACACTGCTGTCAGCTGTATTTGGGTTTCCCATTTCACCACAGCTACCCTAGCTCTCTGCATTGGGCTGGTTTTCAGTTAATGATGTAATGGCTTTTACATGGCGGGTTATATTTTTCCATTTTCATTTCTCTGTCCCTTTCTCTGCTCAGAGTTGCTACACTGTTCCTCCTTGGCCACATACCATGATTCCATTGGCACCCCCAGACACAGAGCCCTAAGAAATGATGGACATTCTTCCTTGTTTAGGTGGAAGCTACTACAAGGCATTTTAAGAGAAAGACAGTTGAAATATGTTTAAACTACAAATACATTTGGCGACATCTCTTATTGGTCCGGGTGGTTCCAGCAATGAATGCAGACTCCGACTCTGGGAGAGTGTTGATGTCTCATTTGAATTCTAGTAGCCATCACAGTTAATACATGATGTACGATTTAAGGCAGAGATGGAAGAGTCCCCACCAAAACCAGCTCTCTTCTTTCTAGGCACTCCCTAATTAATCAAGACAGAGATCTCCAAGCACGGGGCGAGATTCCTGCTAGAGACAGTCCCCTGCCTCATCAGTCCTCCCAGAGTTGGCTCTTGAACACCAAGATGAATTGGACTGGGGAAGGTTTTTCCTGAGACTAGTCCCAGGTGTCTTCCAAGTTATGGATACTGGGACAGGAGTTTACTCCTTCCATGCCACCTCTATGTGTCTGTCCTCCTCCATGCCTCATATTCTTGTTACTGCAAGTTGCCCCCTCCCTCTCAAAAGAGCTTTTGACTTTCAGGTAGCCTCAGCTCAGCAGGATCTCACATGAACACCCATGCTGAACTTCCCAGGGTGTACACCGTCACAACTCTTGTCCTGGTGGTTTTAGGTAATATGACAAGCACTCTTACTTTGATAACTATTTTCTTAATGTGATTATCATGTCAAATCCACAATTTTACAAAGAAAAACTAGGACAGTAGTAGCTGAGCCAACACTTCAGCTTTGGGTTTATACCCCAAAGAATAAAAACTCAGTGTTTGAACAAAAACACAAGCAATTTGCTCATGGGAGCACTATTCATCGTGTCTGAAGCATGAAATACCCATCACTTAGGATATGCTAAATGCCACTTGTGGTGAGTTTTATGGCGCATGTGTTTGACCTCCATTAAGAATACAATAATGAGCTGGCCCATGGTGGTGCTCACCTTTAATCTCAGCATTAGGGGTGTTGAGGGGAGGGGCAGGCTGAGTGAGTTTGAGGCCAGCCTGGTCCACAAGAGCTAGTTCCAGAACAGCTAGGACTGTTACACAGAGAAACCCTGTCTTGAAAAACCAAAACCAAACCAAACAAACAATTTCTTACCCTTACAGAGGACCAGGTTTGGTTTCCAGCACACACATGGCGACTCAACCATCTGTAACTCCAGTTCCAGGGGATCCAGCTTCCTCTTTTGACCTCCGTGGGCACCAGCCACATAAAGTAATCTAAGAATGCTTTTAAAGGGCACAGTAATGCAGGTGGCACAAAGGGAAGCAGAAACAGTGATACTGAAAGAGCACAAGCTAAATCTTACACTCTGGATGGTTTCTGCTTCAAGACACCTGCTCCACACCCAGCACTAATAAAGTGCTTTGTCTGTTGGTCTCCTGGCAGCCTCCCAATTTCACAGACCACAAAGCTGACCTGAGAGCCAGGAGGCACACTAACCCACCAGGCCCTGTGATACCCCAGACTTCCTCCAAGGCATCCTATTGGAGTTTCCCCCACAAATGAACAGTAACTTTCCTAAACTCATTTGTCTCTTATTGAAGGCTGCAGAGTACTCTCTATTCCTGCTTCAAGGGTGAGTTGACATAAGTGAGCAAGCAAGTCTTCCTGCTCTCTGGCAGCCTCTTTGATTTTGAGGCAGAGTCTGGTGTGTCCCAGGCTGGTCTCATATTCACTTTTGTAGCCAAAGATGACCTTGAACTTCTGATCTTCTGCCCCCTAGTATTCTAGGGTTACAGGCATGCACCACCATGCCTCTTTTCTGGGGTCCTGGAGGTCGAATCCAGGGTCTCTTGCATGCTAGGTGAGCACTCTATGAATTGTTCTACATCCCCAGCCCAGCTCAGCTCAGGCATCCTCCTTCTAATCCCACCTTTACCTTGTTCAGTGACTCTCGGACTAGAAGGGAAATCCTGGGAGATGCAGGCTCTCTGTAAATGCTTTTGAACTCTGATGCCATCACAGGTATAATGACTCCTCCTGAATGAGGTCTGGGGCCTGGCTCTGCCACTTGCCAGGTTTGTGGTTTCAGGCATGTTGTATAACCTCCCAACCCTTGTTTTCCTAATCTGGAAGATATATGTAATAACTGGGACAAGGCATGGGTCCCCCTTGTTACCATCACAGTTTAGTCAAATAAGGATCCATGTTACGCCATTATTTACTAACGGACACCTACAGAAGCAGGGCCTATGCTGACCTGGAGAATACAGTGGGCTCCTTAACACACACTTGTTCACTAAAGAAAGGAGAGGCTCTTAGCCTTGGGAAATAGGATGCTAACTCATGCTCTCCACTGCTGCTGCTGTTACATTTCTCATTATTATAGATTTATTGAAAACTTTCATAAAATAGTCCTGACTCTCAAAATAGCCTTTCAAGGTTAAGATGTTCATCCGTAAGCACTGAGCACAGAGACCCTGGTGTGCTATGGTGCATTTAAACGCTGATTACCAGCCTGTTACTGTCCAAGCTACCTCATAGAAACAACCCCTAAAAACCCGGTAGCTAGTGGTATGATACTTTCTGAGAGTCTGCATCTTAAGAATAAGCATATTTTGTGGGAGGCGGAACAGTTCTCACCTAGGTTTGGTGCTTACAGAATTTCTCTTGCTTGAGAGACAAGAATTTTTAGTTCTTATGCAACAGGACTCCCCAGCTGTGACCTGCCATATGGTTCTTTATATATACCCTATGGGGCCAACTCCCTCCTGGCTGTGGGCTTCCATGGAAGGAAGACTAATACATGAGGCATGTCATGGCTGTTCAGCCAGTGACAGACCATAAATGGCAGTGTCTGGTGGTCCTCACTGTATGTCTGAGCTGGTACAGAACTCAGCAGAGACGTAGTGAAGTCTGATTAGTTCAGCCAACTGCTTGGTGAATGAAAAAATTAATACATGAATGAATGAATGAAGTACTGTGTGCCAAACACCTTGTCAGTGTACTGGGATTATTTCATTTTCCACTCAGAGTGTACTGTTGGGGGAAGGAAGGTGGGGAACAGGTGAGTTGATGCCCAAAAGGGTGAAGTTACTTCTGGTCACCCTGGTCAATCTCAGGTCTCCCTGCAGCTTGCGCTGCCCTGAAGAATAGAGAGCTCCTAGCCACAGGGACTTCCCCTTCCTGGGACTGCTGGGCTTGGCCCAGCCCTGGCTTTGGTACATCCTGAGGAGGTAGGGTAGGGAGGAGCAAGTGCTGTCCAGGCAGGCATGGCCCAGTTGGTCCTTCCTATGAACACAACGAGATGTGGGACTGGAGAAGGGAGGACTTGGTGTGGGAGCAGAAGCTAAGGTGTGCATCCACTCTCTGCAGCCTAGGCCTGCCTTTCATGATGTCAGCAGCATCCCTCTGGCATTACTGAGCTGTGCAGTGATGGCTAGGTCCACACAATGCTTCATTTCATCCTTGCCTTGCGGGAGAGAAGGCCTATCTTACCTTTGTTCCTGTTCCTGAGGTCCAAGCATGGTCAGAGGCCAGTGAGGTGTCCTAAGGTCACTGGGAACAAGCAGGGTAAACAGGGCTGCTTGTGGGACAATGCTTTCTCTCCAGAATCACACCTAAGGTACAGTCTTGATTCTGCCACACGCTCACTGTGTAACCTTAGACAAGCCACTTAGACCCTCTGTGCCTCCTTTTTGTCTACTGTAAAAATCAAGACTCCATGAGATAATGCATGGGTTTTAGCTCAAAGCCAAGTGGCCATCATTACCAGCCCTAGCATCTGCTAGCCTTCAGCAGTGCTTCTTCCCTGCTCTCTGGGTATGGGAGCCTCCTTTGAGCCCTGACTCCCCTGGGGCTGCTGTGAGTGGACTGAGGTTTTTCCAGCTCAGTGCCCCGTACAGCCAATACTCTTCCCTTACCATGGTTGCCAGCCTCTATAGATGCTGCCTGTTGGGAGTGGCAGCAGTAGGCACAGCTCTTGCTTCCCATGCTTGCTGTCCATGTAAGAAGTAGGCACAAAGCGCCATTGCCCCACCAGAAGCTAGCCTTCACAGAAATGTTCTGCCTTATATGGCAGCTGTATTTTTCCTCAGAGCCTACCATTAGCACTGGGTCCCTTGCAACCTCAAAGCTCCCAAGTGCTTGTTTTATGACCCGGTGGTGTGGGCAGCCTTCCAGCCTTCACAGACCTCTGGCCAGGCAGCGGACCTCAGTTGGGATCCACTAATGGGGACTTCAGAAGCTGACATCAGCTGCCTTGGTCTGCAGTGACAAAACTCTTCCATTAATTTATATGGAAAAAATGAGCATTGACCACATTTTATGCTATCGGAAATCATGCAGCACTTCTTTGCATCACAATTAGTAAGGAAAAATATTTTTCTTTAAAAAAATCAAGCTGGGTATGGTGGCACAGGGATGTAATCCCAGGACTTGGAGCAGGAGTGCCTGTAGTTCAGGGTCACTCTCTGTAACACAGCCTGGGCTTTAGGAGACCCTGCCTTAAAACAAAAACCAACAAATAAAAATATAAATAAACCAAAGAACTGAAGCAATTGATGCATCACCCGACAAGTACTAACATTTTGTAAGTAAACTGTTCTTCCTGCTCTCGCCTCACACAGGAAGCAGCTGGAAGGATCAGTATGGACTATTTCATATCTCAGCCAATCTGGTAGAATATGAGGTTCCGTTGGAGCAGATCAAAGCCCCAAAACTTGCTTAGAGGGCCAAGGGTCACCTTCATGGTTTTTGCATTTTCCCTTTTCTCTGGACTTCTTTATTTTATTTTAATTCAGATGTTTAGCCAGGATGTGTCTAGGGGTAGGGTTCTTCTGGGGAAGGGCCATACTCTGGTCTGCTGTCCGTTTCCTCGTACAGGCTTCTTCTCTCGCCTTCTCCTGGCACTGGAGTGTCTTGCCAAGTTTGCCTTCCACACCCAGCATGCAAGTTCCCACGGTGCCCTCTTGACCACTTGGCTCCTGTTGCCTCTGATGTTTCAATTCATAGGTTGGGTTTTTGTTTTGTTTTGTTTTATTGTTGTTTTTTTTTTGGTTTTGTTTTGGTTTTGTTTGGTTGTTTAGAGGTTGTTTATTTTTGCAATTCTAGGGATCTAACCCCAAACACTGTGCCACTGAGCCTTAATTCTTACCTGTGGTTTAACTTTTCTGTAGTTCTTTTACTGTTTCATCTATGCCTTGTCTTGTGTCATGTCTCTAACACTCTGTCCCAGACCTTGGACCATACTGTCTGGGGGAGGGACGTGCTCTGCTTCCCCAGCCTTGTGTCACTGCAGATTTACTAGGATTTTTCCATGTGCCCTTTGTTGGGTTTTCAGTTTCCATTGACTGTTTCTTTAGATGTGGGAATCTGTCGGGCTTTGAGGTTTATCAGCAGGTAGGCATTTGGGTTTCCCTCTGGGCACACTCCCATCCTCTCCTGCCAATAGCAACCACAAATAGATGTGAGAAGACTAACACAAAGCATTATACAAGCCCAGGTCAGCTCCTGCCGGGCAGCCTACTGTTACTGAACCCCTGAGACAGGGACAAGCCCAAATGACCTCCCTTTAAAGAGACAAAGCCCAGCGTTGCTTAGTCTCTGTCCTGTACATCTGTCCTAAAATGTGCTGAGCTTGTCTGTAGACCCTACTCCTGCTCACTGAATGCAAATCTTCCATCTCTTAGCTACAGGAATTTTAATGACAACCCTGGGAGGACTTTGCAAGGTATTAGTTACACATCTCCATCCCCTCCTGAAGTTGTTGTTTTCCCAAGTAGCCTTGCTGAGTGTCCACTCTATACAGATGCTCTGACAGCCCCTTCCTGAGTCTCCATGGAGGCCTGTGAAAGCTATGGTAGCACCTGCACCAGTCACAAGTTAGCATGCTAAAGCTTGACTACATGTACCGTGTGCTCCCATACCTTCACTCCAGTGTGCGTGTGGACCTCTGAGTGTCAACATGACTGCAACCACCAGGTTCCTGTACTGGAATCCGAAGTGACCAGCGACCTGAAGCAGACCACCTAACATCTCTAGAGTTAAGGAGACACAGAGGCAGGAAAGGGTACCTTAGCACATGCAGCGATGTCAATGACACAACCATTTTCTGTCTCCTCTAAGGATATTAATTTTTCAGGTTAATATGCTTCAAATACTTCTCTTCATCAGGTTGCTGGGATCAGAGACCATGCCTTGTCTGGTGCACCACACCCATGTCTAGGATGTAGTAGGTACTCTGTGAATATCTGTAGCACCAATACCTTTGCTCAGTGACAGTGGACATCCCCAAATGAGCTGTGTCCTTGCGACTTACCCTTATGCTCTTGGCCTTTTCCAGTTTCCAGCAGCTCTGCTTCCCTACCACTGTGGCCACTGTCCTCACACGAAACATAACAGTGTTACACCAAGTCCTACTGGGACAGCAGCATGCTGTAAAAGAGGAGGAGGTAGAATAGGATAAAATTGGTACTGAACAGACAAAGAAATAGAACAGGTTTCGACCAAATGACCAGGAGTCCAGGGCCCAGGAGTTCAAGTGTCTTGGGTCCACTGTACAAGGGAAGTGAGTTCTGATACAGAAGGACAGATGTGGTCGAGCCTTTCAGTCCGCAGCCTGACCTAGCCAGTGGTAGCCCAGTGGCAGACTAGCCAGAACGCCAGTTTCTTCTGGTGCCCTCTGTTGGTTGGGTTGCAGACTCTGCCCATAGGAATGGGTTGGGAAGCAAGCCAGGCCTGAGCCAGACCTGTTTGAGTAGCAGCTTCTTGTACACAGTACCCTAGAGAAGGGTGGAGCTCTCAGAGGTGGCCCTGCCAGACTGTACCTCCAGCCACTAAAGTAGCTTTCCTAGAACTTCCTGGTGAGGGCCTGCATGTTTCCTTATACCGAGAAGAAAAATGGGCACGCAGAATCCCTAAGCCTTCCAGCTGCAGGTAAGCCAGTGGTGAGCAGAAGCCTAAGGAGGCCTCAGGACGTTTCTGCTGTGAGGTTGGAGGGACTTTGCTCTAAGAAAATAAGGATCAGTTTGGAACTACCTTGACCCCCAAAAGTCTGCCGTTCATTTCCCGGAGAATGTAGGGAAATAGATGACGGGGACCCAGAGCATGGGGTTGGTTACAGTCTCCATTGCGCCACGAATAAAGCTGTCATCCTTGTTATTTTTGCTGTACTTAAAGACTAGGCACTGAGGGCCACAGATCTGAGTATATTAGGGGAAATGGAAAATACTTTGGCGACTAAAACAGCCGTCTGTGAGCTCACTCTCTGGCTGGGATCCTGATGGCCTGGGACGTTTGGGGAGCCTTTCTGTGCACAGTAGCAGATCTCGGAGCCAGCACTGGAAAGACAAGCTCGGGAGTGTTTTCCTTGGCACGTGACATCCATCCTACCCAGTGTAGACAGACGCAGGTTTCCGAGGCTTTCACTTTGGGAGTCATCTTCCATTTCCTTTTGATGACGTTTGCACCTCTGGATACTCTTTATAGCACTCAGAGAAACGAGGTAGTTAGCTTGGAGATGACAGGGCCAACGCTGCCCCCAACAGGGTGACGGTGGAGCAGGGGTGCCTGGCAGTGACAGCTATTCTCGTCTCTTCCACCAGGCAGTAGAAATTAAGGGTCAGATTGAAGAGTTGTCTGTGTGCAAACAAAACCTCAACTCTGGCTCCAATTGGGCCCAATTCTCTGAGCCCTACTCTGTGTGCCTTGATGGTAAGCCTGAAGAATGGAGAGCCAGCACATAGCCTTGACCTATGAGCATGGTCTCCATGCTGTGACAGAAGAAGGGACAGTATACCCAAGAGCACAGGGACAGACAGGAGGGAGAGGGGGTGTATGGATCAGTAGTCCATCTGGGGCAGCCTTAATTGAGCGTAGAGAGACTGGAGAGGCAGCCCAGGGCATCCTAGGGGCAGTAAAACCTTAGTCTCTATTGAGGATAGAAAGTCATCAGGTGAGTGAGGAAGATAGAATGCAGACTGGGTTGTTGTTGTTGGATAGCCCAGATGCAGGGAATGGGGAAGGAGATGAAGAGGTACCTCTCAGCAAATGGCTGTGGTCTTCCATCCTAACCCTGATGACCAAGCCCTCAACCAAGAGCTGAGGATGCTCAAAAAAATCACGTGCCAAAATATGCTTGTTCTCTTGATAGGAAGAAAGGACGGAGGGAAGAAAGTGTCTGCTCTTCCAGGTGAACTTTAGGATGCATTTCAGATTTTGTAAAATATGTGCGTTAACGAGGACACACGCTCCTCCTCACTCTGCTTTAAAAACTGCTCTGCTGTAACCCGAGGGAAACTTAAGAATCATGGCTGTTGAACATTAACCGGGCAGTCATTTGTAGTAATAAGGACTGCGGGGCTGTGTCCCCAGCACCCCAGCAGCCCGGCTAGCTTATGCCCGAAATAACAACACACAAACTGTATTCATTTAATCACTGCTTGGCCCTTTAGCTCTAGCCCTTACTGGCTAATTCTGATATCCGGATCAACCCATCTCTAATAATCTGTGTGCACCGGTCTTACTGGGAAAGACTCAGCGTGTCTGACCTGGCGGCTTGCTTCATCGCGTGCGTCTGCCCAGGAGCGGGGCATGGCGTCTCTTCTGAAGCGTCTGCTCCCGAGAGGAGAGCTGTGGAGTCTGAGCTCACTTCCTCTTCCTCCCAGCGTTCTGTTCTGTTTACTCCTCCCACCTATCTTCTAACCAATGAGGACCAAGCAGTTTCTTTTTATTTAACCAATGACCTTCCTCCATCATTTCCCCTTTTTCGGTTTAAACAACAAAAAAAAAAGGCTTTAACTTTAACATAGCAAAATTACATATAACGAAACAGTCATCAAGTAAAAGTTACAATAATCTTTATCATAACTAAGGAAAACTATAACTAACTATTCTTAACTCCATCAAAGACTCCAGAAAGATACAATACTACCTAAGCAAACAAGAAAAAAGCAACTTTTAAAACTCTAGAAATGACAGAGACATCTCGCTGCCTGGACAGTCACCCAAAGTTCCTCTGTACCATTGGGGCATCCATCTTCAGCCTTCAGGCCCATGGTATCCAGCAGACATTTCCATAAAGCAGGAAAATTCAAAGTCAGTTCAGTCACTATCTGTTGTGTCCTGCAGAATGTCTCGCAGACTCTTTCATGAATCAGGAACCCCGAAAGATCATCTCACCTTAGGCAAGTTCAGTAGTCCTCTCTCTGTGGGTTCTCTGTGTCCAGTTTATGCAACTGTCCAGGCAAGAGCAGTTTCTTGCCCAAATGGCTATCAAACTCAATAAGGATCCTCTTCGATGCCCATCTTCCTCTTGAAGTAGATTGGTGCTGCCAGGAGCAGAGTGTCTCATTGTCATGAAAAGTCCTAAGTTATTAAAACATTTAAAATGCCATATTCTGCAGTCTTTGAAAGATA
This sequence comes from Microtus pennsylvanicus, assembly GCF_037038515.1. Taxonomy (NCBI): domain Eukaryota; kingdom Metazoa; phylum Chordata; class Mammalia; order Rodentia; family Cricetidae; genus Microtus; species Microtus pennsylvanicus. Next base: position 47,757,696 of record NC_134587.1, on the reverse strand, counting down.
TGAAGAATGCCTATTTAACTGAAATATATCTCTATATATCTAGAAAATCTAACTAACTACAAGCTTGACTATTATTTATGATTATCCATCAACAACTTATATTTCCTAATTATACATTACATTTTAAAAAGAGCTACACAATCAAAATACCTTAATCAAGATCAGAAATACATATACATATAACAAAATTGACCTTAAAATCCATACCAATGTAAATTATTTATATCTATATCATATCCCCCTTTAAATGTAAAAGAACATTTATAAACAATATTTTGGGAACATGGGCGCAGTTTTTTTCTCTCCAAACTGCTTCCTGCTGAATGGGGGTGTCGTTAATTAGGTCTTTCATGGTATAACCTTTTTTTTTTTGTTTAAACAGAAAAAGGGGAAGTGATGTGGGAGTGTCATATATCAATCTGTTGATTTCATTGGTTAAGCAATAAAGAAACTGCTAGGCCCATTTGATAGGCCCACCCTTAGGTGGGTGGAGTAAACAGAAGGGAAGGCTGGGAGAAAGAAGCTGAGTCAGGAGTCGCCATGGTTCTCCTACTCCAGGCAGATGCAGGTTAAGATCATTCCTGGTAAGCCAGCTCTTGGGCTACACAGATTATAAGAAATGGGCTAGTCCAGGTGCGAGAGTTAGCCGAGAAAAGGCTAGATATAATGGGCCAAGCGGTGTTTAAAAGAATACAGTCTCGGTGTAATTATTTCGGGTAAAGCTAGCCGTGGGGGCTGCCGGGTGCTGGGGAAGCAGCCCGCCGCCCTTGTTTCAACAGTCATTGACATCCAGTTTTGCCAGCACAATTTGTTGAAGATGCTCTCTTTTTTCCATTGTATACTTTTAGCTCCTTTATCGAAAATCAGGTGTTCATAAGTTTGTGGGTTAAAGTCAGGGTCTTCGATTCCACTGGTTGACTTCTCTGTTTTTATGCCAATACCAAGCTGTTTTCAATACTGTAGCTCTGTAATAGAGTTTGAAGTCAGGGATGGTAATGCCTCCAGACTATCCTTTATTGTATAAGATTGTTTTTGCTATCCTGGGTTTTTTGTTTTTCCATATATAGTTGATTATTGTCTTCTCCAGATCTGTGAAGAATTTTGATGGGATTTTGATGGGGATTGCATTAAATCTATAGATTGCTTTTGGTAGAATTGCCATTTTTACTATGTTGATCCTCCCAATCCAAGAGCAAGGGAGGTCCTTCCATTTTCTGGTGTCCTCTTCAATTTCTTTCTTCAATGCCTTAAAGTTCTTGTCAAATAGATCTTTCACTTCCGTGGTCAGAGTTACCCCAAGATATTTTATGCTATTTGTGGCTATCGTGAAAGGTGATGCTTCTCTGATTTCCCTCACTGCTTCCTTATCCTTAGTGTATAGGAAGGCAACTGATTTTTTGGAGTTGATCTTGTATCCTGCCACATTACTAAAGGTGTTTATCAGCTGTAGGAGTTCTTTGGTAGAGTTTTTGGGGTCGCTGATGTATACTATCATATCATCTGCAAATAACGAAAGCTTAAGTTCTTCCTTTCCAATATGAATCCCCCTGATCCCCTTATGTTGTCTTATTGCTATTGCTAGAACTTCAAGCACTATATTGAAGAGGTATGGAGAGAGTGGACATCCTTGTCGTGTTCCTGATTTTAGTGGGTGGCTTTGAGTTTTTCTCCGTTTAATTTAATGTTAGCTGTCAGCTTGCTGTAAATAGCTTTTATTATATTTAGGTATGACCCTTGTATCCCTAATCTCTCCAAGACCTTTATCATAAAGGGGTGTTGAATTTTGTCGAATGCTTTTTCAGCATCTAATGAAATGATCATATGGTTTTTTTCTTTCAGTTTATTTATATGGTGGATTACATTGATAGATTTGCGTATGTTGAATATTTTTATTTTTTGATACTATAATATCATTTCCCCTTCCGTTCCCTCCTTCCCTCCTTCCAGCCACTATCATATTCCCCACCTTTTCTCTTTCAATTTTATGGCCTCTTTTTCTTTAATTATTGTTACATAAACACACACACGACCCTCAAAACATACACATACAAGTAACATTATATGAACTGAGCACGGGTTATATTTATGTGTTTACATATATATGTATGTGTACAAACCTTTTGTATACTAACGTGTGTAAATACATAAGCACAGCCCCTGCTCAGCTCTTGACTGTTACTTGTCTGTGTATTTTTGGGGCCTTTGGACAGCCAGCTGGCGCTCTTCCCTCGGGAGACTCTCCCACTCTCAGCCTCATTGCCCTATGGTTCTTATCCGGATTTGAGGCTTCCTGAGCTTGCTCATTCTATGTTAACATGTGTGTTGGTGCTGTCCTTGTTCAGACAGCCATATGGCTAAGACTTTATGGATACACACCCTCATAGCAAACTCCACAATCCTCTGGCTCTTACAGTCTTTCTGCCCCCTCTTCCACAGTGATTCCTGAGCCTTAGATGTAGGAGGTGTTGGGACTATGCTCTACAGCTCTGGGTTTGATTGGTCGTGGCTCTCTTTAATGATCTCCATTTGTTGCAAAGAGAAATTTTTTTGATGAAGGCTGATAACTACACTTATCTGTGTGTATAAGGATAAATATTTAGAATGCAGTTAGGGATTATGCTGGTTTAGTAAAGTGGTGATTGTAGATTCTCCTCCAAGATCCTTGACTTCCCTAGCCCTGGGGAAGTTGACTAGGTTTCCATTACCAGGCATGATTTTCCTCCTGTTGAGTTGGTCTTAAGTCCAACTAGAGAGCTGTTGGTTACCCCCAATATATGTGTCCACTACTGCACCCTAAGGGTTATCATGCCATGCTGGTCATTGTTGTGGTTCGTCAGTGTCATAAGCACCTACTGGTTGCATTCCTGCTTGAGAAGCTTGTATGACACTTTCTGGCACCAGGAAAGCTAGTCCTCGGGGTGGAAGCTTTCAAGTCAGCTCAGGGGATTCTGGGCCCTTTGTCCAAAGTACATGTTGTTTTCAGCAGTGGGGACTTACCTTCCATCTCTGAGGGACTACCAAGGGCAAAAGCAGTAGCCTATAATATTTTGGGAGTCTCTTAGACAACCCTGACCAAAAACTCCAAAAGGTCTTCCAGTGCCTGCTGTTTGGGGTTTCTGTTAGATGGCCTTTGACTGTGGGGAGCATTGTCTGCCCACCTCTTTTCATCCTTCGCGTGACCACTGCGGCTCCTTTTTATACCACCTCTGCCAGGTTTTGCCACAACAGATACACCAGTTCTGAGAAAGGGCTGCGTGTTCTTCTGGCTTCTTTTTGCTCCAGAACTGTTGAGACAGTGTCCAGTTTCCTCTCGAGGCTATGAAACATGTTGGTATCATACTTCTCAACTATAACAACTTTCTCATTGTTAATATTTTTCTTTTTTTGGTTATCAAAAAGTTTATTATCTCTTTTTGACACAATTTTGAGAAGACAGCTTTTTCTATTAAGCATTCATTTCATCTACTTTTTAAAGTTTTTCCTTATTTTTGGTTGTTTCATGCATATATACAAAGAAATATAATCGTATCTACTCCATTTCCTGCCTTCAGCTCCACCCCTTATTCCCCTCAACACAGCCCCTTCCAATTTCACATCTTTTTTTTTTTTAATAATCCACTGACTTCATGTATGTGGAGTGGGCCATCCCTTGGAGCATGGGAAACCTACCAGTGACTACATCCTCAATAAAGAGCAATTCACCCTCCCCAGCAACTGCCCACTGCTTCTCAGGGTGGTGTGGAGCTTGGAGGGCATCCATCCTGTCTGTGCTTGATTGTGTGCAGGCAACCGCAGCCACTGTGAATTCATGGACCATAGCTGCTTATGTCCAGAAGACAGCATGTCACAGAACTCTTCTCTGTCCTCTTCCGTGGTGTGCCCTGAACCTTTGCTGCAGGGTAGAGATGGGGGGGGAGGGGCTGATCTCGAAGTCTATTGTTTTCAGCCCTTTGACATTCTACATCTCTCCAGTGATGCCTGCCCACTGCAAAGAGGACCTTTTCTGATCATGACTGAAAGTAGCTCAGGCCCATGGTTAAAAACATGGATTTTTAGAAAACACTTTTAAAAACGAATCGCAACTATTTTAACTTCTACCACACTTGGAATCATATCCCCCTCTCATCCCTAGTTGTATATTAGTCTTTTGAACTTCATTTCCCCCTTCAATCATACGTATTAAAGACTCAACTGCTTTTTTTTTTAACAGGATTTCTCTGTGTATCCCTGGCTGTCTGCCCTAAGACTTACAGAGATCCGCCTGCCTCTGCTTCCCAAGTGCTAGAATTAAAGGCGTGAGCCACCACCACCAAGCTTTTGTTTTTTTTTTCAAAATTAAACTTCACCTTTATTTATCACTTCTGATTTTAAAAATCCACGGGCAACAAGACAGCTCAGTGAGGAAAGGCCCTTGCGCCAGGGCTGACCACCCCGCTCCATCTCCAGGCCTCGCGGTGGGAGGTGAGAGCCTGCTTCTGCAAACTGTCTTCTGACTCCCTCATGTACATCAAGTGTGCAGATGCACACACATACAGAAATGAATGTAATCTAAACTTTCACGTTATTATTTCTGCTTTTGTGGTTTTACTTGTGCTCCTTTTGTTGTCTTTCTTTCTCTGCCGCCCCCTTATATCTAAAGTGTGGTGTCAGCATTCATGGCCACATCTCTTTCTCTCAGTCATATGTGGACAGTTTGTGATTTTGTTTCTTTCTTCTGAGAAATTTGATGAGTTTTTTTTCTTCAGCATAGTTATTTTATAAAACTTGTTTTCCCCCGCAGGGCAGAGGAGGGAAGGGAATTGCTCCAGACCCCCAACCACATGGTTCTGATGTGGGAGGTATGATTTCTCCCAAAGGACACTTGGGGCTGGGTACACCAACATGTCAGCTTCTTTTCTTTTGCCAATAAAGTTATTGGAGGATCAAGTGAGATAGTTTACACAGCACAGTGTCCAGCGCAGAACAAGGCTAATAACAGTAAACAGATGTGCGCCTCACCTTCCGACTGCCATCTGCCCCCTGGCCCATCTGTGCTCCATGGATTTCTGCTGACACTTTCTGCCTCCTCACACCTGAGTGAGGAGCCTGAGTCTGTGTCTTCCTTTCTCCTGGGGAAGTCTGAGGGGTTTGACTCTCCTGGACCTCAGAGTTCTGTCCAGGCTACCGGATTTTGCCCACGTGCCTTTGCGATCATGAGTCACAAAACAGACACTAATGAGACCATGTGCTGGGCCGGAAACCATGGCTTCTCCCTACCTGACACGTGACTTCCAGTTCAGGCCCCTTGCTGAAGGCCTGGGAAACATTTTTCTTCCTGACAGTCAGAGGCCACAAACTTCCCATAAGGCTTACTCTTTAAATGAAAATTTATTCTGAAGTTCCCGCTCTGCATGATGCATGTTAATTGGCAGGCATTAATTAATGCAATCATATCCAACTTCTCAGAGAGCCAGGGCTGCCCGCAGACAGTGGGTCTGCTTGGTGATGTCTTAACACACCAAACCAAACCAAACCACACAAAGTCTAATGAGCAGGCATGCTGTTGTTTCATTTGGAACTTACCAGGATGGTTATGGGTGCAACCACACAAGTATAGCCCCAGTGCCAACTCCTCATTTCTGAGTTCTGAAAGTCATCTTTTCAGGCAGAGTAAAAAGAGCATGGAAAAAAGTCTTTCATTTCAGATTTTGAAAAAGAGAACATAGAAAGCGGTAATATGGAAAAGTGGCGCCTTCTCCTGCCGGGCAGGTTTCTTTTCCCCTCGACACAGCAGAAATTTCCATATTGAAAAGATAGCCATATGAGAAAAACCAAAACCATCCTCGGGCTGGAAGTGAGACAAGGCAGGGATGAGAGAACAAGGGGGCAGTGAGTCGTCCCTGGGCTTGTGGGGAGCCGGGCCAGCTGTGGGCCCTGGCTTAGCTGGGCTCCCAGCCCCCAGCTTGCAGAAGGCTCTGCACACCACTAAGCCCAGTGCTGTGGGGAAACATCTCCTTCGTCAGGTACACAGGTGGCACAGGGCAGAAATGAAGTCTAGGGAACCATTTGCCTCACAGAGGGCTGGTTTGCGAGTGGGCATGGTTGTGGAATAATGCTGGCTGGCCACGGTGCCCTCAGGTGATGGGCTACAGTTACATTCCTTACACTCCCAGCTTAAACTGGGACCCTCTTCCTTTTGCCATCCCATGCCTCGCAGTCCCTGCCCTAGCACTGCTCTCAAGGTAGGCCTGAATTCCCACCCTGATCTGCTCTCAAGCTGTGGGAACTTGGTTCACTTCTTTTTCCTCCTAAGCCTCAGTTTTCTTACATGTGCAGTGTGGGCAACGAGAGCCCCTGTCCTGAGGTGTTGCAAAGGGTCCTGAGACCAGCAGCCCCTCCTCCCTGCATGATAGACAGTGGCTATTCCTATCACTCAAGCTCCCCCTCCCTGTGTCAGGGCCTCACAGTCTAGCCCAGTCCCTTGGCACCACTCATCCCCACGGCAGCCAAGCCAATGGCTGGTCCAATTACTGTCTGTGGTGGTGGGCCAACAGCAGTGTCATCTGCTGCAGTCACTGCCTAAATAAGAACAGGAGCAGTACTATCCCAATCCAGATGGACTCCCAGCACTGGTCCAGCTGCAGGGTGGTCCCATGTGGCTGGTGTCTGGGTGCCTACCATCCATGGTTATCCAGACCATCCCACTGCTACTCCTAGTGGGACTGTGTGGTAGATCTGGGTGGGCTGCTGACGTGCAGACCAGAGATGTGTGCCCAGGCAAGCCTGATATGGGCAATAGGAGGGAGTAGCCACAGTCTGGAGACTGTTAATCCCAAAGTAGAAATAAAGAGGAGAGAGCCATAGTGTGAGTGCCCCCTCCCCTGGTTCAGCTGTTATGTGCCCCCGTCCTGCCTCATTGGCTTCCAGGTACTGCAGGCTGCTGGCCGCAGTGACACAAAGACTAACATGGCAGTCGGACAGAGCTGTATGTGAATCCTGCCTCGGTCACTTTTCCACTGTGTGACCTCAGGAAAGCAATGTGGCCTCTTCAGATTTCTGTCCCTTTGTCTATAGGAGAGGGACAGTGGTTGGCTGGTGGAAACATTGTCCTTACACAACAACAATCTGGCCACACTTCTGAGTTTAGGACCAGGGATGTAGTAAGTGCTTAATAAACATGAGCCATTGTCTTTTTTCCTTTTTTCTTTTTTCCTTCCTTTTTTTCTTTTCTTTCTTCTTCTAGTTTTTTTTTTTTTGACAGGGTCCCATGAAACTCAGGCTGCTCTTACCTCACACTCACTAAGTCGCTAAGGATACCTGATCCTTATGCCTCCACCTTCAGAGTGATGGGATTATAGGCGCGTGCCTCCATGTCCACCTCATGTGGTATCAGGGAGCAAACTTAGAGCTTCATGCATTCTAGGCAAGCACTCTGCCGCCTGACCTGCAGCCCCAGCGACCCCTGCACTCGGTGATCTTCTCTTGAGTTGATGTCTTTCCTCAGCTACAAAGCGAGGCTATGGGCTAGGTCCCATAAACACACCTCCATTCTCAGAGTCACTGAGCAGCTACACGTGTTCTGCTCTGGGGACCCACTCCAGGAGCAGGGAGATCGGCTCCCAGGCCTTGAGGTCTGATAGAGTCAAGGGACACAAACAAGCATTGGTTTATGTTTTAGTTATAGAAATATCTTTCGTGATTGGCTAATACAACATAGAAAGGACTTCCCTGGACTCATGCCCTGTTCACAGAAGTGCACCACTTCTGCAGCCATGTTTGAGGGATGCAGGATTGTCATGTATCACTATAGGTTCTGTCTTGGCTTCACAAGATTCAGGTCTCCCCATTTACTCATCCTGTCCTCACCACCATGACCTTAGTCTAAATACTCAGGGCCTGAGGTGCAGGCAGGTGCTAGAGTCTGGGTGTTTTTGCAGAAGGGACGATGGGCTGCCTTATTCCTAATGAGCCCCCACCCTTTCCCCTTCCCAAGGTATGCCAAACTAACTCCTCTGGCCTTGGTTTGTGGAGTACTACTCAGGAATGAGGCTCAGTGTCATACTGTCCTTTTGGTGCAACATAAGGAAATCTCCAAGTAGAGCTTTGTCTGAGCAAGGGGCACTCTGTGCTTTGGAGACCAACAGAATGATCATGGGAGCTGCAGCCAGGCAGAGCTGGTGGGGATCCAGTGCGCAGCGGGGAGACCCTGTGCAGCCGTCATCTCTTCAGTCTCCTTCTCTCAGAAGGGAGGTCAAGGAAGGACCGGTGCTCCACAGTAGACCCTAGGAAACCTCAGTGTCGTTCTCCCTACCCCACCCCCACCTCCGCTCTCTAGTCCCTCTCTGGGCTAAACTGCTGCCCAGCCTCTGAGTCAGCCAAGCTGGAGCCTGCACACAGCATCTGGAACCACCTCACCCCATGGCCCATGGCCCTCCACCCCCACACAGCACTGGGGGATGCTTTTTGTTGTGGTTGCAGCCATAATGGGATTTTCAGGATTGCCATTATGGAATCCTCAGGGAGGTAACTGAGTTAGATTTTTTGAAAAAGAGGAGGAAAAGCAAAGTTCAAGAGAAAGAATAAATCTGTGAATTCAAACCCTCTACACTTAGGATGTCTGTTCAAGGAAAATGATTCCTAATTATTAAAATCTGGAAAACAGTAGGGAAGGAAACAGACATGGCTCCCAAGAGGAGCGACAGCAGATGCTTCTGTGATTTAATGGTTTCCCGGAACAATGTGAAGCTATTTTAAAAGCAGACGAATGACTCATGGTACCCAGTACTCAAGGTCCTCTGTGGTGGCAGGAAACTTGGAAGGAAGGAAGGCAAGAGGAGGAAGCCTAGGTTCCATTCCCATCTCCATCATTTACCAGCTGTGTGACCTTAGACCAATTTCACATCCTCTCTGAGCTTCCTTTTCCTCCCTTACAGAGTGGGCGTTTGGAAGGATAAAAAGGAAAATGAGCATGTGCCTGGCATGGTGGTTCACACCTTTAATCCCAGCACTCAGGAGTCAGAGGCAGGCGGATCTCTGTGAGTTCAAGGCCAGCCTGGTCTACAGAGCGAGTTCCCGGACAACCAGGGCTGCACAATGAAACCCCGTCTAAAAAACAAACAAAACGAAAACAAAAGAAAAAAGAAGGAAAAGAGTTAATGAGCATGTGAGGCTTAGCCCAGTGTTTGTCCATCCACACGAAACTCAGACGTGAAACACCAGAGCAAGTCTGTGTTTGTAACAATACTTAATCTACTAATACAAACTCCTAAGGCTACAAGTTTTCCTCTGATGGACACTTTGACCAGAACTATACTTTTGAAATACGGTGTTCTAATTGTTGTTTTTTCAAACAGATCGCTTTACAACACAATTATATAATATATGAAAATATATACAGTGCATGTAAAATATAACTATATAGTACTATATTTGTCATTTGTAATAGTTGACACTGGTCAGGATTTAGTGCAAAAACATTTTGATACAGTTACCTTGAATTTTATAAAGCTAACGTCATTTTTTTGATTATGAAGGTCCCTTTAGGGTTTACTACATTTAAAGTCATTAAATGTAGAAATCTTACACTTTTTCAAATATTTATTTTGTTATTTTAAATTAGATGTATGTGTGCACATGTTGGGGCATGTGCATGTGTGGAGGCACCCACAGAAACCAGAGGTGTTGAATCCCCTGGAGTTACAGGCACTCATGACCTACCTGTCATAGGTGCTGGGAGCCAAACTTGGATCCTCTGCAAGAGCGGTGCACACTCTTATCCATCTCCAATCCCAGAGATGTTGAAAGCAAAGGGAGAGCCTTGAAATCCTGGGTTATGGGCACGGAGGACATCAGATATGTGCCTGGAGGTGACCAATTCAAGTGGAAAGCTTTGGCAAGCATTGTATTTTATACAAGTACTGTTTATGTTAAAGCTATGCAGACAGATTTTTTTTTAACTTTAGATCTATTTTTAACCTAGAATTTTCTTGTGTGTGTGCACTTCCAGTGGTTGGAATATTTTCTGTACTTCACTCCTAGATGGAGCACAGTAAAGTCAAAGAATGCGGGGAACGTGGCATTGAGTTTTTGGAACTCACTGGCCTTTCTTTATACCATGTAAATCAATGTCTGTGTTCTGTACCTAAAAAGAATTGTATTTTTAGTTGTGGAAGAAAAACCTCACAGAGACTGTGGAAATAAATGGCTTTGTGAGTGAAGAGCTTGCCTGGGTAAAGCACGAGGGCCTGAGTCTGGAACCTTGAGCACCCATGTGAACAACAGAACCCAACCAAACCTGGTGTGGCAGTGTAGTAATAGGAGCGACGGGGCTGCATCCCCAGCACCCCGGCCGCCTGCACGGCTAGCTTATGCCCCGAAATAATTACACGGACACTGTATTCTTTTAAACACTGCTTGGCCCATTTCTATCTAGCCTCTTCTAGGCTAACTCTCGCACCTGGACTAGCCCATTTCTAATATTCTATGTAGCAGAGCTAGGTGCGCTTACCGGGAAGATTCTAGCCTAAGTCCATCCTGGGTCGGAGCTTCATCGCATGCATCTTCCCGGGAGCGGGGAGCATGGCGTCTCTCTGAGGCGTCTGCTCCCGAGAGGAGAGCTGTGGAGTCTGAGCTCACTTCCTCTTCCTCCCAGCACTCCGTTCTGTTTACTCCACCTACCTATGTTCTAACCAATAAAATGGGCCAAGGCAGTTCCTTTATTAGCCAGTGACCTTCCTCCATCATGGCAGCGTGCAAAATGGCAAGCTCCAGATTCAGTGCAAGACCTGTCTCAAATCATAGGGTGTAGAGGGACAGAGGACACCCTGATGTCACACTGTGGCCACCACATGCATGCTCATGGGAAAACATATCCTCCACATATGCATATGCACAGTAAACCTAAACTTGCTGGGTTTGTTATGGCGTTATCTACGCACACCTGGATCTATACATCTTTATATGTATGCACATGCGCATTCATACATGCAGAAGAGGCAAGCCAAGGCTTCCTAGTTTTGGTTGTAGCACCCCCAGATGACTGTAGCTGTTTTTTGAGACAGGGTTTCTCTGTAGCATTTTTTAAATTCACTTTTTATCCCTGGTAGTTTCTTGCTTTATGTGCTTAAAGGTGGTTTTGTTTCATGCATAGAAATTTGGAGTCACCGAATCTTGACCATCAAGTATGTTTCCATCCATGTCAGTTGTTTCTCTTTGCCATGATCATGTTTTTTCTGTCTCCAGTTCTGCTTTGCATTGCCACTCCTGCCTAGTCCCTTGTGTATGGGGGGTATAGTATTGTCAGTGCTCTTGGGCGCTCCTGGAAGGACACGCCATCCAGTTTTCTTTCATGTTTCCAGATAATCAGCTGACTCTGTGTCAAGTCAGCTGAGAATTGTGGAGAGGCTCAGCCCACAGAGCCAGCCCCTGCTTTCCACCTTTTACTCAGGTGGGTTGTCTTGGAGCCTACCCCCAGCTCATCATTAGCCCACTGGAGTCCTGTTCTTGCTCTACATCTTATTTCCTGTTAATATCTCAGAAGACATCACTGTCTACCATTGGTTTTGTTTTTGTTTTTGTAAAGAGAAATATCTCATTCTTAATGTCTTTCCTTCCACTAATTCATAATTGTATGTATGTGTGCGTGTGTGTGGGAGAAGTTAGACAAATATCTAAATAAGTAAAAACCACAAAAGTTGTTCTCCTGGGCATGGGAGCATAGAGTTAGGTATTAATGACAAAGAGGTATAGCCACCTGTTACTTTCCATTTGGATTATAGGTACAAAACCTTGTTGTTGACTGCTATGCAAATTAGACATGCTACAATCTGCCAGCATCCATTTTGGTTGTTGCTCAAATGTTTAACATATAGTGAGCATGAAAAGAGTTAATCAGAATTAGAATTCAAGTCCAACTAGTATGTTCAGTCTCCACAAGTTGCTCTTTCTAACTTCTTGCAGGGGGGACTGTTTAACCCCCAGGGTTTGTGATGCACCCTACTGAAGGCGAAGGCGTAAGTCACAAACAATCCCACACTAGTTTGGAATTATGATTAATAGAATGGTCATTTATTTAAAGGGGAAAAAACTTACACCGTCCCAGACAACAGCCCTTTGCGCAATCAGGAAGGGAGTCTAGTCGCCGGAAGCTGAGCAGGAAGTAAGAGAGAGAGAGGAGAGGGAAGTGGCTGCTTTTTTAAAGGGAGAGAGACCACGCCCCAGTGGGCTGGTATCTAGGCGGCTATTGGCTGGAGGAGTGGAAGGACCTCCCACAACACCCTACCATAACTCAATGTGTCCTTTAATCCTAGGAATCTACCTTCTGGATTTGATCTACATTGATTCTGCATACCCTGCCTCTGGCAGCATCATGGAAAATGAACAAAGATCCAACCAGATGAACAACATCCTCCGGATCATTGCTGACTTGCAAGTGTCCTGCAGCTATGGTTAGTATCTCACCACTAGGACTGTGAGAGCTTGCCTTGTTGATCTGGATCCGGTGCTTTTGCCACAAGAAAGCTCCAGAAGTCGGGTTATCCCCACAGAGCTCCCTGTGGTACTGTCTTGAGCTTTAGACATGGGCTTGGCCTTTTATGCATCTCCACAGATCCTGCAAATTAGATACCTCTGTCATTTCCTTACACAGGGAGCTGTTTACACATTCAGTGAGAGGCATGGTCCAGGTGTGGCTGGCTCTGGGTCATTTATCCTTAAAAAGCCTAGTAGGAAGCTCCCAGATAACTCTTCTTCGAGCAAATTTGGGACCATATTCCTTCCATTTGTGGCCCTTCCATCTGCTCCATCTGTGAGAGCTTGCCTTATTGATCTGGATCCGGTGCTTTTGCCACAAGAAAGCTCCAGAAATCGGGTTATCCCATAGGCTCTGCACTAGGGTAGCAGAGACAAGAAAGAAGCTGCCAAGGGTAGTTTGTTGACCAGTCTTACAAAGGGAGGCCAGGCCATGCTGTCTAACTGTGGGCCTGAATGGAATGGGGCAGTGATTTGGTAAGCAACTGGTCAGGCTCCAAATGCAAAGGGTGAGCATGATGCCTGATGCCAGGAGTACACAGGCTTACTGGAGACTTCCTGTCCCTGAGAAGTTAGAATGCCGAATGGCTTGTCTGCCTGGACACTTGGTGTGGCACCTAAATGTGAGTCAGGTGCCCCAGTCGTTTGTGAGAAGGAACAGTGATCCAGGAAGGGAGTCAGCAGTGATGGGGAGAATGGAGAGCAGAGCTGGAAACGGGCCTCTGCTGCCAGCATTCACAACAGGATAAAGGAGTAAAAGCCTGGGTGCCCCAGAGGGGTGTGAGAAAAGCCAGCCCTACCTGTCGTACACAGGGTGGGAGACAGCTGACCGCCTCTACTTGGGAGGACCACAGGAAAGCCACAGGCCGTGTCATCGCAGGCACGACAGGGTCTGCAGTGTAGGCCAACTCTCCTCTGGGGCCTGTGTGTCCTAGAGCCTTCAGACGCCCCAGCATTGCCTGCTGACAGCAGAGCAGCTGCAGACTCAGACCTCAGAGTACACACCAGGGGGCAAGTCTCAGGCTGCATCCTGAAAAGTCACTTCCTCCTCTTCATTCCTCGTGTGACAATAGGGTCACACATGGTCCCTGGCCCTCAGCAGGTGCCAGAATTTTCCAGAACCCAGAGCAGGTATATTCTTGTCACTGTGCTCTAGATTTGTGCCAGCTGCCACCAGCTTGAAGAGCAGATGTCATTGTCCTCATTCAGACATGATGACACCACCGATGACTTAGAGAAGCAGAAATGACCTTCAGAGCCTCAAGACTCGGAGCCTGAAGGTCATGGCCCCTGCTGCTCTTCAAGACATTTCCCTCTCCCCAGCCTCCCTTCTTTTGTGTCTGCCCCCTTCTCAGGAGGAATGCAGTGACAGTGCAGGTCTGAGGGGAGTGACAGAGGTGACAGTGTGACTCAGGCCTCAGAGTCTGCAGTAGAACCTGGCTTGGACACCTCTTGGTGATAGGACTTTTGCATATTGCTGCTGTCTCTCCATCATATGATGGACAAACCCTTTTCCTACACAAGACAGATGTCTGCTGTCTGTCACCTAGTGCAGAGAGCACGCCATCTGGATTGGACTTCTGCACTGGCTAGGGTGGCCTTGCATTCATGGCACACAGGAGACAGTGCAGCACCATAGCTGGAAATGTGCTGGAGGCACAGACATGTGATCCTGCTCTGTTCTGGGGACCAGGGCTCCAGCTTGCCCCAGCCTTAGCTTCTCTCCCTCAGCCAAATGCTCGAGGTCACTTTCCATAGGGCAGAACCCAAACCTGACCACTCCCCCAGGACCTGCCGCAAGGACAGTGAAGCAGCCTCAAGAAGTCAGGTGTGTCTGTGTCAGCATTCTCTGGGCTGGGGGAAAAAGTCAAGCCTCTGAGTTTTGTGCCCACTTCCACAGATCACCTCACTACCCTACCACACGTGCAGAAGTACCTGAAGTCTGTACGCTACATTGAGGAGCTCCAGAAGTTTGTGGAGGATGATAACTACAAGTAAGTCGCTGTCTCCCTAGCCAGGCCCACTTGCCACTGCTGTCCTTAGCACCCAGGTGCCTGGAAGGGTCAGGAGTGACCTACAGGGCTTCCATGCCCCACCAGAACAGCCCTCAATACCTGCTTTTGCCCCAGCCCCTCAGGCACAATCCAGGGAGATGGTGTGCTCACCTTCCCATGTGGCCTGGGAAACACCTGTGAACTCCAGCCATGCGTGGGGCAAGGTTGGTACTTCAGCTCTCACAGGGACTCTTGGCACTGGGTAGAAGGTCAGCTGACCATATTCTCAGGACAGTGTTCTCTAAGGACCTGTTTCACAGATGGATGAAACAGCCAGTCTCTGGGTCTCTCAGCTCTGCAGGGCTTTCCATTTGGCTCTAGCCAAGGGCCCCAGCACAATCTCTGTGCCTCTGTGAACAGATGTATTTCTCAGAAAGGCCCAAAAGGCCCTTCAGCTCATCTTCTGTTTGCCCTGCTCCAGTTTGCAGTTCTTCCTTCCATAGTGGCCCCTGTGTGTGCGTGCTCAGTATCTGAAGGCAGAAGAGGGCTTTATTCTTTGGTCAACTCTGGCTGCCCATTTGGGCCGAACATACTCTTGACTCAGTGCTTTCTCATATAACCTGACATCAAGGAAAGTCTTAGCCATCTTGTGAATGATCATTCGTTACCCGAGTGTCACCCTCACAAAACTTTGACGTCTCATCTCACGGACTGCTTCTGTACACTGTTTCTCTGACCCTGCTATCTAGTGCCGTCTAATCCCTTGCAGTTTTATGTCTGAAAGCCTGCTCTTGCATCATCTTGGTCTGTGACAATGATCCAGAGCCGTTGTTGGGACACCCCACCTGTCCAGTGCAGCAGCAGTGGTTCAGAGCTCTGACTGTGACTCGGGTCTCAGGGTGGGGCCTGGAGATTGGCCTGCTCTCGCACTCCACTTGAGGCCCTCATCGTCCTCGCTGTTGCTCTCCCATCATTCATCACAGTGAAGAGGGGTGCAAAGGTGTGATCTAGCGCAGAGTAATGGGAGGCTCAGAAGAGGGCCAGAGGTCACCACTAAAAAGGCATCTATTACAAAGGGGTTCATTTTATTTACAAAGCGCTTGCTGTTCCTGAAGAGTGGCCCGGAGTGTGAAACTATTCCCACTTAAGTTCTGGTAGAATGTTTTCCATTCATGTACCAGTCTTGCCATTAAAGAGACAGTAGTTTTTCATTAACACTAATATGCTTTAAGGAGAAAAATGGCCTATAAATACTTGTGAACATGAGACAATCCTTGGACAAGCTGCAGATTATGAGTAATTAATCCTTCCATTCTGAGTAGAGCACTGCCCCCGCCCCCAGCCCTCCACTAAGTAACAGTCAGCCCAGGGCTCCTAAAGGCTCTTTGTTGAACCAAACTGGGTAAGCCCAGGGAGGAGGGCTGCCTTCCTGCCCAGGCCCCCAACCATGGAGGGCCCCCTTTCCAAGTATATCCTGTTTCTGAACAAGATATGGTGGGCAGGGCCTGTGATTCTGCTGGAGTGCTGAGTCCTGTGGCCACCTCACACCTGGAGGTGGCTCCTCACCACCAAGGATGCAAGAACTTAGGACACTGGTGACCTCGTACTTCTAATACCTTGTCATCATCTGCCTTGAGAGAGAGACTCTACCAAGTGGCCCAAGCTGTGTTTTCTCTCTTATCTGTTAGTCTGTTATCAATTTAAGAAAAGTGCCCCAAGTTCTCACCACTTAGGAAACATGGCCACTAGCATGAAGTAAGCAGCACTTTGAACACTTGGCTATGTATGTAAACTTTATTTACATATAGAAAGGGGTGGGTAGGTGAATGGATGCAAGGGCAGAATTTACTCAGACTGGATCATATTATCCTTGCTATTTGATTAAAAATCTTAAATTTCTTTTAATTCAACCAGATAAAAAGGAAACAGAAATAAAAGGTAAGAAACGTTCACTCTTTAAGTTAATGTTTATTCACTGTAATACTACAATGTATTATTTCCTGGGTCTGCCAGATGGCTCAGTGGTTCATGGTCTTGCTTACTCCTCCAGCAGGGGAGTTCAGTTCCTAGCACTCACATCTGGCAGCTCAGAACTACCTGTAACTCCAGCTGCAGAAGATTGAGCACCCTCTCCTGGCCTCCATGGGCACCTGCACACACATACATATTACCACACAGAGACTCATATATACACATAATTAAAAGTTAGAATAAAAATATATTTCTTAAAAATCTTATATAAGACTCATGAATGACAGGAAATCTATGAAGAGGCCTGAGTCTGGGTGTTTCCCGCGACCAGGTCATTACTGTGACTGTCGGTTGCCTCAGGTTATAAAGAGGACACTGCTGGCCCTGTCCCAACCTAGGCTGCACTTGCAGGATTTTGTTAGTTGCGCTATGCATGGACCCCACACTCCAAGTGCATACTACGAAAACCACGCTTGGGAATCATAATTCCTGCTGTTCTGTGTTTTTAATGGAATTTGGTTCTTGTGACCTGTTGCTCCTCATCCCCTGGGCCTTTATTTTAAATCAGTCCCTTACTTAGCAGGGTTCATCGGGATCTGGGGCCTCCCTTCTCTTGGAGAGCTGATTAATCTGAGCTTGGTCTCCTGGGTCCCCCTCTGCTTTTCTCCTGGTCTGTAGACCGGACATTGTTGTCTCCTGACGCTGGGTGCTGCTGCTGACAGTCTCAAACCTGCCTGGTTTTTTTTTTTTCTTCCCCCTTGCTTTGCCTGGTGGATAAAGAAGTCCATGAAATTCAGGAGCTCAGCAATAGAAATCCTCAGAGGAGCATGCTCCCTGACCTCCAGGTCCCTTGGGTGCCTTCTCAGCTGCAGGCCAGCCCCCAGTGGTTATGCCTGCAACTGCTTCCACATCGTTCTTGGCTTCCACCTGGGCTCCTGTGTTGGATGTTCTCTGCCTGCCTCCTCCTTGAGCTGCTTCCCAACAGCTGTGATGGGCACCTCAGTCACCAGCAGTCCCCAAGCAATCTGCTTAGAGAGAGGTGTGCAGCCAGCCCTGTCTGGTTTCATCTTTGATGTGTTCTGCTGTCCTGAGTCTCCCATCTCATTTAATTCCTTTGTCTTATCACCTTGATGTTCAGGTTTTGTTGAACTGAGCTCATGTTCTTATAAGTCGCTCCTCTGTTCAAGGGCTACCTCCTGGGTTGACCTTGGAGTCACTCTCTCCTTTTCATTTCCCTTCCGTGAGGTGACAAGATCCGTGGTGTTGCTGGACCACTGTCTCGCTACCATTTGAGAAACTCTTCCCTGGATGCTCCTCAGAAAGACATCTGACTCTCCTTCCACATATGCAGAGGGGCTGGTTCCTCTTCTACTGCCTAGGAGGTCCAGGATCACCTAAGAAAGCAGGAGCTTCTCTTCATCTCCCAGGGCTAAAGGATAGCTCTCAGGTTGACAGTCTGGTCCTACAGAACCTGCATCCCATCATAGTATACCTGCCTGCACTCACTAGTGTCATGAGTTTGGCTGTAGAAGCTGCACAGCCTCTTTCTCCTCTTTTTTTCAGGCTCTAAAATGTGCTTCTGTTACAGAGTTGTGGGTAAACAAGCAGGGACCAGTCGTTCATTTACCCTGTCATCCTTAACCATCATACTGGACCCAGAAACCCTGGAGGGGCGATAGATGGAAGGGTTGTGACCTGAATCAGATCTCACAGTATTCCTGTATTCTGTGACCCGTGTACTCTTTAACAAAGCCTTCATTCCCTCCCCCATCCCATGACAGACCTGGGCTCCTCTGACCTGTGAAAATCTTTGGTTTCAGGCTGTCACTCAGAATCGAACCAGGAAGCAGCTCTCCAAGACTAGTCTCTTCCAAGGAAGATCTTGCAGGTATTGTAGCTACCTCGAATAGTACAAAACCACATACAACCCAGACATGGCTGCCAAAATAGGCCCTGTGTGGAGCTCAAGAACACAGTTGAGTTCATTGCTTGGCAGGCTCAACTGTCCCTGCTTATAGCCCCCTCCACCATCTTCCAGAATCCTGATAATGTAGGACCTCAAGAGATCAGATCCTCAACTTAGAAGCATGCACTAAGTACAGAACCACCTACACCCTTGACCACCAGCCTGCCCCCCAAAGAGTGCACCCAAGATGAGTCAGACTCATTAGATTTATCACCTCTGAGGGAAGCACACACTGTGTCACCAGCAGTGGGATCCAAGGATCTGCTGTCAGAGCCAGGCTCTAGCTTTGTCTCTCCATCTTTCTCCTTCGTAACCTTATCTACGGGATGGAGTGAGGATTCATATTACCCTTGTAGGATTGCCATGATGCCTGGGTGGCCACAGGCCTGTCTCATGCTCTGCCCACACGTGTCAGAGTATGCTTGGTGTTAGCTACTTTGTTGTTACTGTCATGACTGTGGCCTTTCAGTCCAGCCAGCTCTCAGAGATGGAGGCTGAGCAGCACTGTTGTCTGGGAGAGGCTAGAGAGGCCTCCAGCAGCACATCATTCTGGTTACAGCTCTGTCACCCTCCTGTCACCACAGCCTGTCTTCTGAGCTGCTGCACTGTAGCCAAATAGCTTTATCAGTCTGGGCTGTGTTTTCCCTGGATGTAAAACAGAGATAATGAAGCCACCATCCCAACAAGGAGGCACTGAGATCAGGTGCCCAGCATAGTCTGCATCTGTCCCTCTGCAGTGAGTGTTTGGGAAGTGGTGGGAAACTACTGCCTTATGTCACTCCATTCCCCTCCTTGGGCTGCTCAAGTCAGCCTCTCCAGACTCCCAGCTGGGATGTGTATTGGTCAGACTAGACCCACAGAAGTCTCAGGAAACCCTGCAGCTCCTCTGTCCCATCTCTACGACACGCTCCTTGCTCCTTATCTGTGCCAGCCTCTGCTGTCTCTGGGT
This sequence comes from Microtus pennsylvanicus, assembly GCF_037038515.1. Lineage (NCBI taxonomy): Eukaryota > Metazoa > Chordata > Mammalia > Rodentia > Cricetidae > Microtus > Microtus pennsylvanicus. Next base: position 47,738,309 of record NC_134587.1, on the reverse strand, counting down.
GGTAAGTTAGACTCTTCCTTGCACCTCTGGGCTTCCCTGCTCATGAGCCTTGGAAGATGCTGCTGTGTGGCCCTTGGAACTATGGGGACTGTTAAGTTAGTGCTGTATACAGTTTATTTCTCACGGCATCTCCTGGGACCCTGTTTTAAGTGCCCCTCCTGCTGTCTCCTCAAAAACCTACTGTCTTTCCCTGTCAGATGGCCCTTGTCAGGAGTGGTCCAGAGAGCTATGGTGCTGAGCAAGTTTCTCATTTTCAATCTGTCCCTGTTCTAGAACTCTCCCCCAAGCAAACTGCTCTCTGAGATGTTCAGCACTGCCCACGCCACCTGTAAAATGGGTGCAGTACGCATGTCACTCACGGGACTGCTACAAAACATGCAGGATCTGGCCCAGAGCTTTCTCATCACAGGAAACTTTGCCATGATACCACGGTTGTCAGTGTGATTCCATCACTGAAGTAGGCTTTAGCTAACTGCAGGCTTTAGCTAAATGACCCTGCCCAAGACCCCAATCAGGCTTGGTCTCATGGTGGTGGTGGTGACGGGCAGCAAGGTCTGGACCCCCAGCTGACCCACCTTGTCTCTGTGTAGTGTGACATATTGCATTCATGAGTTTGCTTCCTCCCTGGCCCCTCCCAGGACTTTGTAGATCCTATATCACACCCTTGTGTGGCAGGTAGCCAGCGTGTCCTCACCTGCAGTCGTCTCTGAACGCATTTTCCCTGTGCCTGTCTTCTCCAGCAGAGTAAAAGCCCTCCGAGAGACAGGTCTGAGGTGGAATTCCTAGAGCCTGGCCTGCAGACCTCCAGGTGAATCTGCGCTGCCTTCCATTTAGCCTTAGCCCTAGAGTTCCTTCTTGGGCTCTATGGGTACCTGTCCTTGAGGGCAGCTCCAGCGTGGGCTGGCTGCTGACTCTGCAGAACCTTCCAGAGAAGTGCTGAGACCAGCAGCTCCTGCACTGTGGGGAGAACTAGACTCAGACGAGTGTTTTTCCACCAACCTTCCAAATCCCTGGCTTCAGCCCCAAAACAGGATGTCAGGGTTCGTGTTGATCACCAGAGATCCAGTGGCTTTCTAGAAAGCTCATAGCCATTCAGTGGCTCAGGTTTCCCCTCCTTGAAGCTTCAGAGGAAGATAAGGAGTGCTGCTGCAGCTTAGGTCATCGAATCCCAAGGGTTCCTCCAGGGCAAGGTCAGCTCCAAGGAAGCTTTTTGGGCTCTGGCAATTAGACTGAACTGCGTGGCAGGAACTCCACAGGACTCAGGGACAGGAATGTGCCTCGTGCAGATCCAAGAATGGGAGGAACGTGGCCTCCCCCTCCTCCTCAGGAGGGGCCAGGCTCCAGCTCAGAGCTGTGCCCAGCAGTTAGACATCCTCATACTTGGCAAGGAACAGCCTTTAGGTGTGCACCTGCATTTACACAAGGCACTTATGCTGCAGGTCTGTGTGTCACAAGCACTTGCTATGAACCTGTTACCTGACAGGGGGGACCCAGCCTCCTGGAATTCATGTCTTAGTTGGGGGAAAAGGCAAGGACAGGCATGTTTGGAGCCAAAAAGAAGCCAGTGTGAGCAGACCAAGATGGTGTGTGTATGTGAGGGGCTATCTCTCTCTATGACTCTTTTCTAACCAGCTCTTGCCAGGGACTGGGAGACCTTGACCCTGCACAGATCAGATAGCAGCAGCCACGACCTCAGGAGCCTTGACTAACAGCAGTAGCAGCCTCTGAGCTATAAATGTTCCCTTGGCCTCCAGTGGTCCCAGAAGCTGCCAAGGGCTACCCCCACTTTCCTTAGGGGGAATGGCCATGTGGCAGTCTGTCTCCACAAGGAGACTATAAGCAAGGAAGTGGAGGAAATTGACTTAGTTTCTGATCTATGAAGAAAAAAAAATCAGGGGTGCCACATTTCCAGTTACCCTCTCCATGTGGTGCTATTTATACAGTGAACTAATGCTTTCCTGGAGGAAAACATCACATGTAATGCCATAGTGCTGCCACCCCACTCCCAGAGGGCAAGTGATGTTTGTGTATGTCTTGAAGCTAGTGAAGACAGTTCCAGACATTTCAAGCTTCCACACTGGGGAAAAATCCTGGCCCTGGCCTCTGTCTCTGCTCTCTCAACCAAAAGGCTGATCTCCTGCATACTTTCTGTCTCTGTGCAGACCTACATAAAGCCTGGCTGCAGCGTCTCTGAGTTGTGGGAGCAGGAAGGCTTCAGGCTGACTCACATCTCAGGGCTGTAGAGGGAGTTCCCTGAGGCCATGCCAGAAGTTCTGCTACTAGCACAGTGCCTCTTGGGAATGTTAACTCCTGGCCCTCTCGGGCAGGCTCTGATGCCATCTAAAGGAGAGACAGTGTGAGACTATCACCTGAGCACCAGATTCGGGACCCAAGGACCGATATCTAGTCTCAGCTCCAGTGCCACCTCAGAACTCAGGGTAGAAAATAGCACTTAATGTCTCACCTACATTCTGTGTGTCAACATCAGGGTGCACAGGGTAGGACTGGAACCTCGTAGAGGGATTGTGACTCACACAGCTGGTACCTGCTGCTAGCTGGAGCTGGGAAGCATTAGTGAAACCCAGCTGGAGCCTCTTCATGTGACCTGGGCTTCCCTGGAGTACAGCAGGCTCAGGGTCATCAGACTCCTGCTTGGCAACTGGCTGTCCTCAGAGCAGAAATGGGGAAGGCAGCTAGAAAACTGTGGAGTAACATCTCCATGAGTCCCCAAAGCTAGGCAGCCTCACCTCAGCCTTCCACTGAGGGTCACAGAGACTGGTTCAGGTCCAAGAAGAAAGATCCTGCCATTCACTGCAGCAGCCAAGGACTGTGTGGAGCACTCCAGACAGATCACATGGAGAACCTCTATCTCATCGTCCTCACCACCTGGTGCTGACCTGGACTGAGCACCTTCCCCAGCCTGTCCACATGCTCACTGAGTGTACCCAGCCCCTGCCTGGCAAGTCCTCTGGGCTACTCTTAGCCCACTCCCATTCTGTAGGCAAAAATACCAAGATACTCACCCAGGGTCACACATCACAGAAGTGGCAGACCCAGATGATGGGTTAGGGGTCGGGACAGGTCTGTCACCTGTATCCAACACAGAGGAGGAATAAGGGCTCTCTCCCTCTGATCCTGTGTACTCACGTGTTCAGGGGATTATAGGCCTGCATGTCTCTGTCTTTCTTATAGATTTTTTAAAAAAGAGAAATACATATCATTATCCCAGGCTTCAAACTCAATATGCAGCCTAGGATGGCCTGGGACACTTAATCCTTCTCTACCTCCTGAGTGCTGGAACTGCAGGTATGTGTCACCACACCGTTTCTTACAGCTGCGTTGAGTTTGTCGGAATCAGAGCCCTAGTCGTTATCTTGTGTTCAGTCCCCTTGCCTCATCCAGTAGGGCTGCTTTGGCCTGGCTACCTGTGGCAAGAGAGCTGCAGTGTGGCCTTCTCCCTCACCGATTCCCTCAACTTGCTAACCACAGCCCCATTTGTATCAGTGCCACTGCTGTCTCCAAGGGGCATAGCACCTTCCAAAGGGCAGTTCTAAACCTGTCGTTTCCCCAGGACACTTCCATGGGTGTTCTTAAGAGTCCATGTGTTGTCAGCCTTGGCAGATAAACATATACTCCTGTGTAGTATGGAGCGGTAGGGCTGCGTCCCGCCACCTGGCCGCCTGCATGGCTAGCTTTACCTGAAATAATTACATGGAAACTGTATTCTTTTAAACATTGCCTGGCCCATTAGTTCCAGCCTCTTATTGGCTAATTCTCACATCTTGATTAACCCATTTCTAATAATTGGTGTAGCACCACGAGGTGGTAGCTCACCAGGAAGGATTCTAGCCTACATCCGTCTAGGGTCAGAGAATCATGGCGACTGCCTGACTCAGCTTCTTTCTCCCAGCATTCTGTTCTGTTTACTCCGCCTACCTAATTTTCTGTCCTATCAAAGGCCAAGGCAGTTTCTTTATTAACCAATGATAGTAACACATAAACAAATGACCCTCCTCCATCACTCCTGGATGTTGAAGTCCCCTCAGAGCCATCTTCCCACCAGCAACTTCCTGCTGAGATCTGCTTGTGCCCTCATACCATATATGGTCTTCTTGCTAAAGCCATCTCATCTACAGGAGGCCAGGGTAGCCCTCATCCTCTGCATGTGAGAGTGCAGCTCACTATCCTGTGGCCACCACTGCCCTCTGCTCGTGGTCTGCCTCATACCCTCAGGGTTGAGCAAGATGCTAGCTCTCAGTCCCCTCGACCCCACTGTGAAAGACATCTTTCAGCTCTTTTGAAATGCTTGAGTAAGAGAGAGGCAGCAGGCTTCTCTCTCTAATGCCCTTCCTCTGCAAACTTTTCCTATGCTCAGGGTGGGTGGGATCCTCAGAGAGCTCGAGGGCTAGAAGTAGGTAGGAAAGATTCAAGCCCAATCTGCCCAGCTCCACAGCTCTGCAGTGACCCAAGCACCTTGAGTGCCAGCAGCTTCCAAGCATCCTTGGTTCCTACTCTGGCCTGTGAGTCTTCACCCTTTGGCTGCAAGAGAGGACAGTGCCACTTCAGCCCAGAGATGACAAACACTGTTTCTCAGAAGGAAGTGAGCTGGACCTTCTGTGCAGAGATAGATCTTGGCTCTCAGTGAGACCCATGAGAACTGTGTGTGTGAAAAACAGAATGTGTGTGAACATAGAAATGAGTGGCTCCCAGGCCCAGCCAGAGACCTGGCTATAGAAAAGTTTCCACCCATAGCCTGCAGAGGGGCCAGTGGCCCAAGAGCTGCAGGGCTCTGGCAGACACAGAAGTACCTTGTAAACAGGTAGGAAGCAGAGGACTCTGAACCTTTGGTTGGGTGACAGCCTATCCTGGCCACTGGAGGCTCAGAGTTGCACTGGCCAGAGCTCCCGATGGCACAGTTGCCGTGCCTCAGAGGAGATGGCATAAGCCCGTCCAGCTGGGGCTAGAGGCAGGACTGGAACCCAAGTCTTGTGACTTCAAGTTGCTACTTTCCTCTCTGCCACAGCTGCCTCCCATTATTTTCCAAATGTGTGAGACTTGGAAAGCCCAACTGGAATGGGACAGTGTTGGCCCAGAACAGGGCCTGGCCAGAAATCCACGAGAAGAGGTTCCTTTGTCCACACTGTGCTCTGCTTGTAGCACTAACCACTTTGCCCCTCTACCCAGTGGCCTCCAGACATTGGCCCCCTATTGGACTTCTTCATGTCCCCCTAGATCTGTGCCCCAAGTGCACACTACTCCATGTTGTAATAGGAGCGGCAGGGCTGCGTCCCCATCACCCCGGCCGCCTGGCTAGCTTATGCCCCGAAATAACAACACACAAACTGTATTCTTTTAAACACTGCTTGGCCCATTAACTCTAGCCCTTACAGGCTAATTCTCACATCCTGATCAACCCATCTCTAATAATCTGAGTAGCATCAGTCTTACCGGGAAGATTCTAGCCTACATCCATGCTGGGTCGGAGTTCATTGCATCTGCCTCAGAGAGCAGAGCTATCGCGTCTGCCCAGGAGAGGGGAGCATGGCGTCTCTGAGCTCACTTCCTCTTCCTTCCAGCATTCTCTTCTGTTTACTCCTCCCACCTATGTTTTAACCTATCAGGGCTAAGCAGTTTCTTTATTGCTTAACCAATGAAATCAACAGATTGATATATGACATTCCCACATCGCTTCCCCTTTTTCTGTTTAAACAACAAAAAAGGAAGGCTTTAACTTTAACATAGCAAAATTACATATAACAAAAAAGTTATCAAGCAAGAATTACAGTTACAATATTTACATCTATTTTATCTTTTTCATAACTAAGGAAAACTATAACTATCTATATATTCTTTAACTCCATCAAAGACTCCAGAAGGATATAATATTACCCAAGCAAACAAGAAATCCAAAACTCTAGAAATGACAGAGACATCTCGCTGCCTGGACAGTCACCCAAAGTTTCTCTGTACCATTGGGGTATCCATCTTCGGCCTACAGGCCCATAGTTTCCAGCAGACATTTCCATGAAGCAGAAAATTTCAAAGGCAGTCACTATCTGCTTGTCCTGAAGAATGTCTTGCAGACTCTTTCATGAATCAGGAACCCCGAAAGATCATCTCACTTTTAGGCAAGTTCAGTAGTCCTCTCTCTGCGAGTTCTCTGTGTCCAGTTTATGCAATAGTCCAGGCAAGAGCAGTTTCTTGCCCAAATGGCTATAAAACTCCATAAGGATCCTCTTCTATGCCCATCTTCTTCCTGAAGTAGATTGGTGCTGCCAGGAGCAGACGTGTCTCATTGTCATGAAAAAACCCTAAGTTATTAAAACATTAAATAGCATATTCCATAGTCTTTGAAAGATATGAAGAATGCCGATCTAACTGAAATATATATCTATATATCTAGAAAATCTAACATGACTACAAACTTGACTATTATTAATGATTATCCATTAACAACCTATATACATTACACAATCACAATACCTTAATCAAGATCAGAAACACATATACATATAACAAAATTGACCTTAAATTTAAATCACTAAAGCAAAATCCGTATCAATGCAAATTATTCATATCTATATCACATTCCCCTTTAAATGTAAAAGAACATTTATAAACAATATTTGGGAATATGGGCACAGTTTTTTCTCTCCAAACTGCTTCCTGCTGAATGGGGGCGCTGTTATTTAGGTATTTCAGGGTATAACCTGTCTGCTAGGTTCATCTCAGGCGGCAGTTGAATGAAGCAATTTTTTGAGGGTGTTCACAGCAACCTTTCAGGAGGACGTGGTCTATCATACCACATTGGGATGGAAGCAATCCACAACTCCATACAGAGGGTTGCTCTCAGTTCCCTCCACATCTCTGCCTGGCCATCCCTGGGACACTTCTTATGCATATCTCTGCCTCAAAACCTGCAGCTTCCAGGCTTAGCCACATCTGGTTACTCTGCAGCAAGAGGTAAGACTCGAGTCTGAGCACATCACCAGACCTCCTCTTGTGAGCTCAAGGCTCTGCTGGGGCCCTGCTGCCTTTCCCTCTGGGCTTTGTACATGCTGTTCCTTCTGCCTTGGTCAGGGCTTGTGCCAGGCTCTTGTGCCAGGCAGGGTGTCAAAGCTTCCAGAAGTCTTCTCTGACCCCTCCCTTATGTTCCCCAAAGTTCTGTGCTACTGTGATACTTAAATGGGGCCAAGTGGACAAAGTGTATATCATTAGTTCTGGTGGTGAGCAGGTGCCAGGTCGGTGTTAGAGATCATCGTATCCACTTTCTGATGCTGTCATGCTGTTGGTGGACTTGGTGCTCTCGCCGTTCTGATCATGACTATCCTCCTATCAGCCTGTGTTCCCACCGGGTGCAGCCTCCTGGTGGCCCCTTCCCTTCTTGACGGTTGACTGCTACTCCCAATCACGCAGAAGATCATGATTTTTCTGATCTATGGTGTAGCTCCAGTGCTTGGGCAGGGGCAGCTCCAATGTCTGGGCTTCCTAAACATTTGTGGCTGAAAGACACTGTTTAGCTCTCGACAGGGAGACAGCAAAGGACAGGCTCCTCATCCCTTGTTTATAGATGTAGATCCAGCACTCAGGGCACTCAGCTTGTAAGCACAGACACAGATGAGAGCCCAGACCTCCCTGCCTGCAGGATCAGTGTCCCTTTCTGTCACCGTACATCATTTGGGATTCTGGCCACTCCAAGACTATTATTAAAAAGCCAGGTGTTTTGCTTTGTTTTTCCTCTTTCAATCAATGATCTGTTGGGCAGTATGTTGGTTTCTTGTAATGACAACCAGAATTTTTTTTAAACATATCTGGTTGCCTACAGAACCTGTCAATTCTCATACGATCCAATAAAACTGCTAAAGAAACAGCCACTTAAAGAGTTTTAAAGATTATTCATGGAAAACTTACGCTGAGGGAAAATAGAGCAATCCTTTGAGATAGTCAAACCACATGGTCAGGTTTTCCAGCTGTCCCTGCCATATCAGGCTGGGCAGTGGGGCCTGAGCTCTGCCGTGGAGTCCAGAGCTCCAACTCATCACCACTCCTGCCCTGCCTGAGGACTTGACCAACAAGCTTGCCAGCCACCCAGCTCAGAAGGCACGTGTCCTGGCACTGCCACATGGGGCCACCCCAGATTTGGAGGGAGCAGAAGCATGAGGCCTTTTGGTAGCAGAGGGTGTCACTTACTGGCAGAAAGGCCCCTCATCTGGGTCCCAGCCGAATGGAAATTCTTCTGTTTCCGCGTCAGACCTAGGCTGTTGATCAACAATGCTGGGAGAATGTGGGGGAGGAGGAGGATGAGACCTATTGCCCAGAGAGCAGCAGCAGCCCTGACACAGGCCAAGAGGCCAAGGCTCTTCCTCTGGGGCCCCCGCCCACCCTCCCCAGCCAGTCCAGGGGCATCTGAGGCCAGGCATGCCTCCCAGGGCTCCACAGCGGGAAGGAAAGGGTCGAATCTAGGCCTAGCCTTGGAGAGAGAATCTGGAGTTGAGTGGAAACTGCCAAAGGAATTCTGAAAGGCTTGCGAGAGCATGAGCATGAACAGAGCTAGAAGGCAAGAGCTACATGGAGCCAAGCGAGTGACAAATGCTGGCAGTGGCCGACTTCGGCCCTGTGACCATGTTACACCTCTAGGGTTCCCCCACCTCCCTGTATCCAGTATGCTGGAGGCATGAGCGTTTGTACAGTGCTGCTCACAACTGGTACATAGGGGATGCTGGGTCTGTCTCCCTTTCCTTTTTCAAGAACATCCGCCCAGCACCTGGACTCTGAACCCCCAGCATTCCTCCCACAACCCCTCAAACCCGCTGCACACCGGGTACTGCCTCGGGATCTATATGCTTGCCTTTTTTTCTGTCTAATGCAGCAACTAAAAGTACATACCTCAAGACTTGCTACTCGACCCAGGGCATGGTGCCAGGTGTGCAAATGACCTAATTGATCACCTGGGCCTCCTGCAGAGGGTCCTTGAGATTTAAGCAGTGAGGTTGTCATCTGCCACCCTCCCATGGTTGCTGATTAAACAAGGGGCTCCGCCCTCTGTAATCTTCTCTTGGGGCAAAAGCAAAACAAAGCAGTGCACTGCAGGAGCTGTGTCCTCAGGGGTAGACCAGAGAGTCCTCCCCAGGGCACTGCAGGACCACCCAAGCTTCCCTGGGAACACTCATCCGGCCAAATGAGTTATATCCTGTGTTGGACATGCAGACGAACCTCAGAGCAGCCAATGAGAGTGTGCAAGTCCTGACCAGGGACATGCGTGTAGACACAGGTGTAGATGCAGTTCCAGCCAGCCTACCTCAAGGCCTTTCATACCCCTTCTATACCCTCTGGACTTGTGAAGTCCAGGTAGGACCTTCGCTTTAAGGACAGGCCTCTGGTTCTACTCTTATGGATGGGCCATCAGCTGGCTGCCCAGCTACTAGACCTGGGCATCCCAGGCCTTCCCTCTGGGAGTTAGTGATGCTGGGACGAAAGGTTAAGCATCCAATAAGTAGGAAGCTGCTGTTGGCTTCGTGTGATCTTTGTCCTACCCAAGACAGCTGGGAAAGGTCCCCACCCCGAACCACAATTTCCCTGAGCCTCTACCCTACTCTTGCCCCCACAACCCCTGCCATCATTCTCCCTCTGCTCTTTTCATAGGCCCCTCTGCTGGCTCCAGCTCAGCCAGGTTCCGCCGGAGGCCCACCTGTCCTGATACGTCTGTGGCTGGCAGCCTTCCCACGCCACCAGTCCCCAGACACAGGAAGAGCCACAGCCTGGGCAACAAGTGGGTGACTGAGCAACCCTCTCTGGGCTGAAGGAGTGTTGGGTCCTTCCCCACCCCATCTGGGAACTCTTGCTTTCCTGGCAGACACTCTCTTGAGGCTGGTGTGAGCTTGGGAATGCAGATGAGCGGCTGGCAGCAGAGTCTGTGTGCCTCCATCAGAGATCCAGGCTCTGTAGCTAGTGAAGAAATGTGCCCAAACTCGGTCAATAGCTCATTTAGGGGGAACTGAGTCCAGCAGACACCAGTGCCTGTGCTCAGGGCAACGGGGTGTCTCAGAGTACCTGCTGACTGACTGGCCCTGTGGGGCCCACTCCCTGGGCATTGGTCACAGTTTCCAAATGGTGCACCCTTCCTCCATCACCTCTGCCTCTTCCCTTCCTTCCTCCCCTCCCTCCCTTCAGCCTGCATCCTAGCACTAAAGCACAAATGTCATGCTTCTTGGCTGGCCTTAGTGGACCTCAGAGGCAGGAGCAGGAGGCCAAAGTTGCTTTGGGTCCCTGGTACCTCCTCTTTTCTAGACATTGCCACACACCTGTAGACACCATCTCACCGAACCATGCAAATCTCTGAGCAGCTGCTGCCATGCACATTGTGGCTCCAGTAAGGTCACAAAGCGCTGATACTCTCAGGATGCCCTGGCGCCTGCCCTTCACTTTGGCCTCATCTCACAAGCCTCACCATCATCCTGGGAGACAGGCAGGGCAAACAGCTTTAGTCTCTATTGACAGATGAAGAAGTTGAGGCTCAGGAAAAAGATGTGACTTGCCCAAGGTCACACCATGCGAAGGGGCAGAGCCTGGGCCACCAGTGGTCTCTGGGCAGAGGTGTCTTCACCAGCTAGTCCCTGGCTCTGGCCCCCAGGGCCAGTGTGCCACTCTGCTCCCAGGATAAGGAGCTTTGCCTTCTCTCTCCCTCTCCGTTTTCCAGTATGATGTGTCAGTTGAGTGTAGTTGAAAGTAAGAGTGCAACATTCCCATCGGAGAAGGCCAGGCACCTGCTGGACGACAGCGTCCTAGAGTCCCGCAGCCCCCGCAGGGGCCTCACCCTCACCTCCTCCACCGCCATCACCAACGGACTCTCCCTAGGTAAGCGTCTCTGGCCTGTACACACAGGCAGGGGCAGCAGGCCCAGTATGTGCTCCGTGTCTGTCTCTGTGTCACTGTGCTGTGCCCAGTGGCCCCTCACCCCTAAAGAATGGCTCCCTACAGGAGTCTCCTGCTGCAGGAAAGAATTCTGGGTTGACCTTCTCCTTCTGATGGTCCCCGAATGGACAGTCAGGTTAAAGAAGGAAGCTGGACTTGAGTCTACCACAACCCCCTGAGGCCAGATGCTACCTTGGCAGCATTTACATCAGGGGAGCCTAAAGCCCTGCTCAGAGCAGTAGGTGGGTGGGCCACTGCTTCCTACTATGTGCTTGTCTTTACCCAGAGGAGCCAGAAGGGAGGATGAGGATGTGAACGTCAGAGATGGCATTGCAGTACTGGACAGTGGCAGGAAGGAGCTTGTGTCCATGGAGTTACAAAAACAGGGCTGCTGATGCCAGCAGAGAGATGTCAACATTAGGACTGGGGCTAGCATGGAGCTACATTCAGAGAACTGTTCCATTACAGAGCTCAAGTCACCTAGGACAAATGACAAATGTGATTGCTGTCACCAGCCGAGTGCACCATTGATGGCCTTTGCCTTTCAGTGAGCCTGTATGTTTGTCTGCTTCCAATACCAGTGAGTTCCCCCAGGTCTGGTAGTGGGATGACATTTGTCCAGCTGCAGTTGATCTGATAAAGACAGTGAGGCAAAGGGCCAGGGACTTGGAGGAACTCCAGGTTGGCGTGTCATGCCACATGTCCCTGTGATGTTAGGCTAGTCTTGGGAGTCATGAATAACTTCTGTCAAGGACAACTGCCTCCTAGAAGTTTGTGACAAGTCCCAAATCCGCCTTCTGCCTTCAGAGGAGGTCACCCTGTTTAGACACAGTGCAGGAAGTGTGGACAGTGCATCTTAGGCTCCCAGGCTGGGGAAAGGGAATCAAACCTCTTCCCCAAGCTTTCACTGTGCTGCTCCTGGGCACTGATACCTCCAGCATGCTAGGTCCTGCCCACGGACATCGTCTCAGAGTATATGATGGGACATGGGTTCTTATGAGGGCCCATGAGTGCACACCTGTGCCCTGAGCTGCTGCTCGACATCCAGGAAACTCTGAGCTGTGCCTGAGTCTGGGCTGTTGACCCACAAGTGAGTCAGGGGCTGTGCTGTCACACATCTGGGTGGGGGGGTGGGTCATAAGCTTTATTGGCTCTGGCTCAAGTCAGGGAGCTCAAGACATTTGTGTGTGTCCTGATGGAGGTAGTGCTGGGCTGCTCCCCACCTGTACAGCAGGGAATGGGGGTCCTGCTCTAGCCAGGGCTCCTCCCTTGCCTTTCTGACTGCTCAGTCTTAGAGCTCTTTCTGGCAGAGCCCTGAACTTTAGAGCCTGCAAAGTCCAGAACAATACAAAGGTCATAGATGCACAACCCTGGAGGGAAGCAGGGTGCTCATTTAACTCCAGGGCACAGGCTTAGAGAGCCAGTGTGGGCCTGGAAGAAACTAGGAAGGCAGAGGATCACAACAGGCCTTGGCAGTGTCTCTGTGGTCCAGGGGCTGCAGTGGCTCCTTGGGGTCTCTTCTGTGCAGGCAGATACATCTAGACCAGCCCTGACCCTGGGCCAGAAGAGCTCACTCAGCCTGTGCCCTCAGCAGGTAGGCAGTAGGGCAGACACACCCGAGGATCCTTGCTGTAGGAGATCCTGGTACCACAAACCAGAGGATAGGCAGTGGGAAGGGAGCAGAAGACACTCCTGAACATGGTGGGGCTCAAAGTTCTTCAAACCCTCCCAGAGAAAAGACAGCCACAACCACAGAAATTCAAGTCCTTCTGTGACCCACAGGGTCAGAATGCCATGAGCTTGGGGACTGGGGCCTAGTGACCAGGAGCCCAGGAGAACAGGCCCCTCTCCTCGAGGCTGCCATGCTCACTGATCTGTGTTCCTTTTCCAGGCAGTAGTGAGAGCTCAGAGTTTAGTGAAGAGATGCCTGCAGGGCTGGAAAGGTGAGTGTGGCCTCAGCAAGGCCTCCCTCCTTTGGGAGACTCAGGGCCCAGGGAGCTGGAGTCAGGGGTCTCTGCCCCATCCACGTTTTTCATATGCACAATTACACTGTCACACTTGTTTGTGCACACACTGAACAAAACTCTCACAGGCACACAGGTTGACACACTGATAATTCACTCCTATACTTCTTCATATGTGGGCGTATACCCAGGTTTAGAAAGTACCCCTCCCTTCTTTTTGTCAGCTGGCACCCAGAGCACTTGGTCCAAGCCAGCTCCAGGCGACCTGGGAGCCCCTAGGCCTGCAGTATGAGTTATGGACCTGGAAGCCCAAGACCTGCTTGAAGTCTTGAGATGGGCATGCAGCGCCATCTGGTGATATCTGAGAGTATTGCACCAGTGCAGCCTCAGGCCTTGGACATTTTTGAACCCTCCTTCTATGTATCGTGATTCCTGTCAGCCCATCTACCCCAGGTATCTATCCTCCCATCAGGAATTCACCCACATGTAGGTACTCCATGTGCTAATACTTCTTGGGCTACCATCAGGGATCCAAGAAGACATGTCACTTCAGGTGGTGAAAGGCATCTTAGTGACTTGAGGTCTGAGGACACATAGGGAAATCCAGTGATGAAGACCATCCCCAAGATACAGGTTTCCATTGTCCTTCAGGATAGATCTCCACTCATGCCTAGGAGCCACTCTTGCAAGTACACGTGTACACGAAGTTACATAGTCTTATGTGTGTATGTGCAGTTACACAGTCTTTGTACAGACGTGGCCATGGTTATAGTCTTATATGTATATATGCACAGACTCTCTCACACACACATTCACACATTTATTTGTATACCCACATAGTTATACTCACACATGTATATGTACTTACACTCAATGCACATACTCAGTTACACAATTACACTTCTGTGTACACACACTAAACACAAATCTCACACATGCACACAGGTGGACACATTCACAATTCACTCATATACTCATGGGTGTATGCATTCACATGCATGAAGGATACATTACACCACACAAAGCACACATACACACACATGCACCTCTGCATGTACACACTCCTCTGAAGCTAAAGCTTCAGTTCCTATCGTTGAAAAGTGTCCAGAAGAAATCATCCTATCTGGACACTTTCCACAGGACAGAGAGGCTCAGTGGTGGCCCAGGCTGAGCATTCCATGTGCTAGGCTCTGTCTGGACGCTACCCATGTATAGGTGTCCCGCAGCCTTGGTGCTCTTCCATAGCCCTAAGGGTCAGACTCCAGAACTCCTGGTCCTAGTGGGGATTCCTGGGGACATCCTGAAAAAGAAGGCCATAAGCAACCAGCTCCTCCCCTGGCTACCATCCAGTGGCATTCTTAGGCATGGCGCTAAGGTCTGTAGTAGCACACCTGGCCCTGTGTGTACCTCTGTTGTTTGTCCTTTCGCTCATTCATTCTTTCCTTCACTCATCAGTCACTCAGTCCCTGCTTAGCACTGCTGCCTACATGATAGCCACATGGACCCGTGGGCCCTGTGAGTGCTGTGACTGGAGCGGGGCCAGGAGAAAGAGGGCGGCAGGGAACATTCTTTTCCTAGTGGAAATGGTGTTATATGCAGTCCTGACCACTGAAGTCTAGGTCACTGTTCACCTGGATGTCCGTAGCAGATGCTCTCAAGTGGACTCTCCTCTGAGCACTGGCCTCCTTCTGGCTCCTCTGTGCATATGTCCAGCCCAGCTTCCAATAGCCTTTGAACAGCCATTCCTTCAGCGGCCCTTGAACTCCTCATTACAGAAGGGATCTTGACTGAGGAGAGCAGGGTAGGCCACTTGCTTTAGAAGATGCCAGTGGGGCTATGATGTCCCCTCTCATCAGGACCCAATCCTAGGCAGTCCTGAAGAACTGGAAGCTAACTGATTCCAGCCTCAGCCAGTGTCCCAGCTATATGTCTGCTTCCACCCTGTATCAGCCGTTGTGCCTGTTTTTAAGAATCTGCTCCCCAATGACGTGCCAGCGGTCTGGGCTTTTCTGTAGACTGGGCACAGCAGAGCACCATTCTCTCTTCACAGTACAGTCACCATCTGGTCACTTCGTGGATCTCCTTCATCTTAACCTTCAGGAAGCCAAATGCTCAGCACCACTGGGTCCTCTGTGCACTCCTAAGTCTTTTCCAGACCATATGTTCCTGCTCTTAATAGGGAGATGGGTTCTAGGTGTCCCCGTGACTGGTCCCAGAGGCCAGCATCTGCCAGAAAGAGCCTCCCTTCCAGGTCCTCAGAGATACTGTAAGATGTATTGAACCTGCAAGAGCAAAGGTGTGGAAGGAGGCTGGGCTCACTCAAAGGAATAAAAGTTCGAGGATGAGGAGGGCATGCTAGTATGGGGCAGCCGTGCTCTGCCCACAGCCCTCGAGTTCAGGGGACATAATCAGACTGACTAGCCCCTTATCACATAAAACCCCCCAAGCACTGGTTGTGGATTTTCTGAATTCTGCCCAGGCTGGGGAGGGAAACGGAGCCAGATACCAACAAAGTAAAAGGCAGAGAGACTGCTGAGCAGCATGAGCGCCCGCGCATGCGCACACACACACACACACACACACACACACACACACACACACACACGGCTCTGGTGGCCTGAGGGCACATATGAGTCACCTTTAATGTCCCAGTGAGCAGTGGGGCAGTAGAGTTTTCATTGCCAGCAGTGGGGTCATTTAGCCCCATCTTGTGAGTTTACACACATGGGGTCCAGAGGTAGTTCTTGAAATGAGCCAGAGCCCAGGCCACATGAGTCCAGTGTGTCCCTGAAGTACCCAGAGAACCATGAACTGCTACAGAGGCAACAGCCCTGATCTTGCTGTATACTAGAATGAAAATGCAGGGAGCCGAGGGGACTCACTTCTCTTATTCCCCTTCCCACCCCACATACATGCCAGCCCTTGGCAAGTTCAAAGGCCTCATGGCTAGAGATGGGCAGCCGTGCCAGGGATGTTCATTGGTCTTCCTTAGCTTTCAGGCTAAGGCCTCTTCCCCATCCTCAAGGCCCAGAGTGAGAATGAAGTAGTCTCATCACGGAGTGGAGTGGGGGTGTGCCTACTTTTCTGTGACTTCAGCAGCAGCTCTTACCTGCGGGGGCAAAGGTGGAAGGAAAGCCTCACTGGTATGCCACCTCCATGAGGAAGAGAGGGAGCCCCGCAATCTGAATCAACAGTGCTAAATGGACTGGAGAGTAGTGTTGGAGGCTGGCACTAGGCTGGGTTCCAGACCACCTCAGGCTCCAGAGACCTGACAGCCTTGGGCTCTGGAGGCCAGCTGGCCTCGGGGCTTGGTCAGGGGCCACTTTTATACTTACCGTTGGAAGGCAAGTTTGGGCTCTCAGATGAAAACAGAAATATCAGCTTAAGGATCAAAGTATTTTTTTTTTCAAACGGTTTTTAAAGACAAATGAAATGGGTTATAGAGGTGAATAGAGACAGAAGTATGAAAACACGCAGGATCCTTCATCTTGGTTATCTCTGCATTGCAGGATTTTTGAGGGTTGCCACCCTCGTAGTCTCCAAACTTTACAATGTATTGGTCTGTCTTTTCTACTCAAAACCAGCATTTAACATTCCTAAAGAAGATGTCATCAGAAATGATCGCTGACTTTCTGAATAAGTGCAATATGCAAGTGTGTCAGCGTTCATTACAAATCCTCCCCAACCCTTCTTCCCAGCTGGACATTGCCATGTGGGAGGTTATCATACTAGGAGAGGGGGGCCCTCAAGGGATTGAGCCCCTTAAGTGGGAGAGGGTAGAAGAGAGGAAAGGGCAGTGCAGCTCGTGCTCTTTCCCTCCCTCTCCCTCTCCCTCCCTGTTCCCCCTCATAGGGTTGTCTTCCATCCCTGCAGTGGGTGGGTACACAGGATTCATCAGGGTTCATGGAGCCTTAAGGAAGCCACACCCCATACACATGGTTCTAGCACAGTGGTTGTGCAGTGGGGTAACCTGCATCAGCTGCAGGTTCAGACCTGAGAGAGTTTGCTAAAGAGGACCCTGGTGAGCCTTTGTGAGGATGCAGAGTTAGTTCTAAGTCATGACCTGGGGTGGGAAAGGTACACACGAGTGCTCAGGGTTTCTGGGGATCTTGTATAGGAAAGGTGAGCTCCATAATATGTCCTGCTCTCTCGAGACCAGGAAATGTCAGGGCCACTTACGCTGTCGGCTCCCTTGGCACCCCTGCTTTAGACAGTTTCAGTCCCTCTGCTGGGGACTCACTGCTTAGCATATGTGTAGAGCTGTTGCTGGCGGAGTTGGTGTAGATGTGTGAGCACCCTAGTGAGCACTCCTGTCTAGCAAGAAAGCTACAGAGGCAAGGGCTCAACTGGGGAGACACTCCTCAAGTGGCCATTCATGGAGTCTGTATGGACTGGCTTCTCAGGGGGCACTGGCCTGGGGAGGGTTCTCTGAAGGTAGTTGGCCTGTGGGTGATTGTAGGTACCAAGGAAGATAATTGGTGCAGACTCCCCTGGGTGATGTTTCCTGTTGATCTTAGCTAGTGGACTCCCCCACCATCCTTACAAGAGCAGCCAGCAGGTGGAGCCATAGTAGTAACAGAATGTTACATCTGCCACCCCCAGAACAGTTTGTAGATATACATGCACATGTCCTTCCTTAGAGTCAGAGGACTTGAGGAGATGCCCCGGGTGTGCCAAGATCTCCTGAGCCCCAAGCTTTGCAGTATTGGTAGAGAAATAGACCAGCTCTGGAACTAGGGATTGCCTCTGCTGTGCCCCATGTGTTTGAGTGACAGAACTCAAGGTCCAGGTTCCCGGGCTCTCATCCCTCACTAGGGACCCCTGAATTCTAACTTTGCCTGTGTGCCTGAATTGGGCTTCTCTGCCCAGTTGGCTGGTTTGCTTCTCTGAAGACACTGTGTCTTGCCTCACTCCCTTAGAGATGAGTGAGGCTCCTGGCAGACTCCTCTGGAAAAGAACGGGCAAAGATGCCTGGATGTGGAACTTGACCCTGTCCTTGGCCTTTGCAGTCAAGGCTGGGTCCTGTCAGTCAGCAGCTGCTTCATGGAGAACCCACAGCTTCTCCATCTCTGACTCGTTCAGAGCCAGTGACTAGAAATGGAGAAGCCTACCTGTCTATCTGCCTGTCCTTCCTGCTACATGTCTGTGGTGCACACTGTTCCCACTGCAGACCAGACTTCTGGACGTCCTGGATGCCGTACAGTGGCTAGGCCCAAGTGGGTAGCTTTTCCCAGCCACTGGGCCAGATTTCCAGCCTGACCTAAGTCCCAGTGGCCAGGAGCGAAACATGCAGTGTTTTACCAGTATGGTTCCTAGGAACTCATTTAGTGACTCCAGGACATTACCCCCCCAAAAAGGGCATGTGCACCAGGAGAGCATAGGGTCTTCAAATGGGGTTGCAAGAAGGGCTATCCCAGGGTTCATCAGGAGTTAGGCTGGCATTTCCTACCCTCAGATGAGAGTGACCAGTGGGACTAACAGTTCCTCTAGGGCTGGCCAGAGCAGTAAGTGCTGTGGTGCACAGCACCCTGAGGGCTTTTCCACAAATCACTCCCAGTGGGGCACTGTGTATTTGAGACAGGAAAGTGATGTGGGGGGATGACTTCCACTAGGACCAAGATTCCTAGGGCCTAGATACAGTTGTCAGCTAAGATGTCTCTTGTTCCCCCGCCCTCTGCTGCCTTATGAATTCCAACTTTGAGATGCCCACAACCTGATGCCAGCCTAGGACCCAACGTCTTGCTCAGCCCACGTGCTCATCGGGCTGTACAGGCTGCTTCCACCTGGCTTCCTTTTCTATTGTTGTGGCCTTGGGCAAGTGAGTCCCCATCTGCAAGTCTCTTATGCACAAGGCAGGCTAGGAACAGTGCCTACCTAGTAGGTTAAACGAGACAGTGAAGAATACTGCTGAGTGCATTGCCTGGCACCCACCATCCCATCTTCACTACCACCATCCTCTCCACCACCTCCTTATTGCCATCTCATCTAATCACCATCACTATTGTCCTCATCGTTGTCTTATGAACCCTGTTGGATAAGCTTGTCTGTCTGGTTGCTTGCCTACATCTTCCCTAGAGCAAACTTCCCATGAGCCTCTGGTCTGGTGTACCTCAGAGCCATCCTGAATGTGTGTTCAGCTACATGTTCCCAGAATGATCCTAGGAAAGATGCTTGTGACTCTGGAGTTGGGAATCCCAGGAGAGAGCCTAGGATTTCTAGGGCTCCTTAGATGTTATTGTCCATTCATTCTGCATTTTGTGTCATTTTAGGGCAGTGGGGGAGGGAACAGGCTGTCTGGCTCCTGTGCTGGATGAACCTGGCTACTCCAAGCCCCATCTCCCAGCTCACAGGGAGAGAAGGGTAGATACTGCCCTGGCTCTCGTCTCCTAAGAGGTGCGAAAAGGCCACCATTGTGCTGCCCTTCCTCACCTGGGCTTGCCACATGGTTCCAGGGATAGGCTGTAGTATCCACCCTGTGGGACAGTGAGGCCCTTCATCCCATGGCAGCAGCAGGCCTTCTCTGTGAACACTTGCATTTCCATCTCAGCAGCAGGCCAGTGTCTCCTCAAGCCTGTGTTCTCATCTTTAGCTCTGAGGGCAGCACCCCTTCTGTAGGGTTGTGTGGATGCTCTTGGAAGCAGGTAGGTGGCACATGGTAAGCAGCTGTCAAGACAGTGACTCTGAAGTGCTGGGCAGCCCCCTGCAGAGCATGGGGATTGAGAAGAGTTTCAGACCTCAGACTGTCTTGGCCCTTTAGCCTCATGGACACGGGCACATGTGGAAGCTGTGATGCTCAAAGCAGCAACACTTATGAGAGTAGAGTGCTAGCAAGGCACACACAAATGTAGTGTGGTCCCCACCACACCAGCCCCAGCCTCTCAGTTATGAAAAGTCGAGTCTCCTGGCAAGTGAGGGGTTGGCTGTAGAGTCAAATGGACCTGGGTTCAGTTTGTTTATGGGGCTGTACCTTGGACAAGTAGATTCTCGTTGCTGAAACTCAGTTTCTCCGTCTGGGAAGGATAATATAATGGTGCTTGGACGAGCTCGGTGAGCGTGAGCACAGGGGCCCGATGCAGATGAGCACCCAGCGCTTGAGTCTTTGTGCATACATTGTCCCTCACACTGGACCTCTCCTCTGCAAAGGGCCTCCAAACTGGACTACTTGAAAGAAGTGGATTGCAGGCTGCTCTCTGGCAGATGTTCATTCTGCCAACATCTGTCAAGAAAGGGCTCCTGCTCCCCACCCTGCTCCTGAGTGACTGGCAACTTCAGACAGTCTTACCTTCCTACCACCCTAGAATAGCAGGGAGACAACCTTCAAGAGGCTGGTGGACGGGGGCTTCTGCTCCTACCAGAGTCCTGACCATTGGAGGAAGGGCATGTCCTAACAACAAAGAGAGCTCCAGAGGACAGCACTTCAGAAACCTTTGTGGTCAGAGCCAGCTCCTGTTGCTGGCCAGGGAAGACAGCAGCCTGGGATGTTCAGCAAGGGCTAGGCCCTACCCTGCTGCTACCCTTGCTGGTCTGGGGTTGGACATGTGTCAGGAACGGTCAGCGGTGGTGACATCTACATGTTCTACCTGTCAGCAAATACAGCAGATGCGTGGATCTCGGGAAGAGGTGTATGGATGTGTAGCCAACCTGCTGTGGTTGGAAGAGAAGGGAACAGTGTGGTCACTGGGCTGGGCGCTGGGTGTACCAGTTCTCTTGTTAGCACTACACAGTAGAGCAGCAGCAGCCTGTGACCATCCTAAGACTTGGGGTACCTTGAGGACTTGGGGTAACAAGCATTTAAAGAGCAGGGGTGGATAAACAGGAGGATCCTGGAGCCTCCAAACAAATGACCAGCCCTGAACTTCTGCCCCTGTCCAGTAGACTCAACATGGCCATCAGAAGTTTCTTCTTAGCTGATAACAATATTCATGGTTGCAGTCAGGGTGTTCATTGGCAGTAAGCAACAGCCCAGGGATAGCTGCAGATAACAGAGCACATCTGAACAGTAAGTCTAGACTTGGACTTTATACAGACAGTTGTGTCATCGGCTGGCCATCCAGCAGAGAAGCTGTAGGTGGAGACAGAGTATGCCTCAGGGTCAGGAAAGAATAGAACAAGCTAGTGTGTGCTCCCCCACCAAAGAGGTGGAGCTGGAAGTGACACACACCCCTAGAGAGGTTCCTGGTTCAGGAGCAGGTGAGAGTGAAGCTAGGCCAAGCCCATGGGGAGGCCCTAGAACCAGAGTCCTCAATGTTCCAGAGGCAGTTTCAGGGACACGGGAGTCAGCAAATAGCCAGTTCAGAGATTAAGTGTAGCAATATGATCCAGAAACAGCCTGGTGAATATAATGCTTTATTTTATGTGGCCTGGCCAGATGTGCAAGATTGCTCACCATTCTATGTCTGTGTATACTTTAAACATGAACCCCGTGGACAACATGGCATTTCCGTTAAACAGCTCAGAGACTCACATGGGAGAATCTGGAAGAAGGGTAAACAGTCAAAATGCTTATGAACTAGTCCCGTGAGACCCAGGAGCTTCCCCAGATGGAGATGTGGGACAGGGTTCCCTGTCCAGGTGTGATGTGATGCTTGCAGTGGGTGCAAGGAACCCAAGGAGGAAGAGGGGAGGGGCTGGGCTGACCTTACTGTCTTTGCTCCTACCTCCTTCAGGATCAGCTGGTCTTTCCAGACTGTGACTAAAATTCACCCCTTTTCCTCTGAAGCAGGGGACGTCTCTACGCCACGCTAGGGCCCAACTGGCGGGTTCCAGTTCGGAATTCTCCCAGAACTAGGAGTTGTGTCTACAGGTACACATTTTTTCATGTCCTCACTTGACAGGTAGCTTTGGAGTGTTTGCTGGGGGAAAAGCTCTGTGCCAAGTGGATCATAAGTCTGCCTGGTGCTCCCATTGCTCCAGAGAGGTATGGGGCCCTCTGGGAGAGAGGAGGGACCAGTAGAGGAAATAATACTGCAGGAAGATAGGAATTAGCCAGATAACTGGAGAGGGGCTTCACAGGGCCAGAGCTCCCAGTCAGAGACACTGAGGCTGTGAGGCTCAGTGAGAACAAGAACCACTGCGTTGTGAGACATCTGAGGAGAGGGGCTACAGGTGAGGCTGGGGAGGTGGACAGAGCCACATTCAGTAGGGACAAGGACCTTACCTGCCTCTCAGGAGCAGCAGGCCCCAGGGAGAGGCCTGGTGGAGAATAAGAACTATGTGGATAAAGAGTATATGGGAAGATGCAGGAATGGAAGCAGGCACCAGAGACAGATTAGGCTATCATCCAAAGGAAGATGTCGTGGCCTTGGCAGAGAGGTAGGATGGACAATCAGACATGGTTACATCCTTGGGACTTACTAGGTTGCAGAACATGGCTTGGTGACCAACTTGAGCCAGGTGCCTGTGGACATCCAGTAAACAGCAGCATAAAAGTCTGGAGCACAAGACAGAACTTGAATATTGTCACCTATGACAGCACTTGATCTCAAGGGAGAGGGTGCAAGAAGAGCCAGAAGGAAAGAGGACAGATGGCAGTGTGGGGCTCCTGTCCCTCGTTTCCATTGTACCCGTCTACTTTTGCATTCTCCTGCTTGCATGAGAGAGGGGTTGCCGGAGCAGGACTGCAAGAGCTCAGGCTTCACAGGCATGAGTGTGGGGAGCAGCTAGGAAGAAGCAAAGGGTAGGGCGGGGCATGGAAACCTGGTGGGTATTCTCTGTGGGAATTCACCCTGCTCTTAGATGGCTTTTTGACCCAGCCTGGAGAGACCTCTGACTATGTGGACATCAAAGACTCACAAGTGAGGCACCTGGAAGACATGGTGGGAGGGTATCAGATATCAGCTGCTCTAGGACCGTATCTAACTGACAGTCTCCCTTCAGCCCCACGAGCCCTTGCACCTGTACTGTGGGCAGCTCAGCCACTGTGCCCACTATGGAGGGACCTCTGAGACGGAAAACCCTGCTCAAGGAAGGCCGGAAGCCTGCAGTAAGTCACACATACACCCACTAGAGGCATTGTGGGCTCAAGGAGTAGCCTGGTCTAGAGATCTGCCAACCAGACTCCTATCCCTGACTGTACCACTGAGGGGAAAACTGCCTCAGTTTCTCTGTCTGTGACTTAAGATGAAGCTTCATCCCCTCCTGGAGGCCATCTGTGGCAGAGTGCCAGAGCTGTGGTGGTCTGGAGAGCAGGTGAGGCCTGGACACTCGGAAGGAAGAGGATTGCACAGCCCCAGGAGGCAGCATGACTTGCAGGACCTTGGTTGCTGTGTGGTGTTCCTGTGTAGAGTCCTCACTCCCTGGCAGCATACTAGCACCAGTGGGAAGTGCATGGGACAAGGTGTCAGGAGCTGCTTCAGGTCGCCACCAGCCTTCATGTCGGACTCTTATGTCACAGCCACTATGACCCCACATGACAGAGCTTCAGCTCCTTGTGTGGCAGCCTCATCCTCAAGCTGCCTCTCCTCACAGCATCTGCTCTGCCCATCTGTCCCGCCACAGAGTTGTCTGGAGATACCACCTGCCGGGAAGATGCCAGGGCCCTGTCACCTGCCCCCTGCAGGCACTCTAGAGTGTCTGTCTCTAGTTGCCAGTTGGATAGTTGGATGGTGGATAAGGTGGAAAGCTTCCACCCCAGCTCTGGCTACACTCGAAGCCTCCTATGGCATGGGGCCCCAAGTCAGTCCCATGGTATAGACTTACTCCCTCTCCATCCCACACCCGCACGTACAGAGTGGGTCATAGGGCAAACCACTCCAGTTGGTTTGACACTTCTACCACTTGTGTCCCAGGGATAACACTTAGATCGTTAGGTTAGCACCGTCATCCACTAAGCAGTCTCATGGCCAGGGACTAGCATTTTCAAGTGAATGGAGGAGACCAGAATTCCGTGTTCCTCACAAACAGTAGGGGTGAATGTGCCGTGAGTTTTTTCACTTGAGCATGTGTGTCTGTTGCTGTGCATCCTGTGGTGTCATTAAGGCCTGAAAGACTGACACAGCTGCTCCCACTAGGAAGAGGACTATATCCTGCTGCCAGATGACCTGCTCCCGGGAGGCACACACAGTCCTTTCCTCCCAGAATGGGAGAGTTCCAGTGAAGGTCCCAGCTTGGCCCAGCCAGCAGAAAGCCCTCAAAATTCAGCTCTCAGTCTGTCCAGAAAAACCCATTGCAAGCATTCAATTTCTAGTCGGCAACTTGGCATAGCTTAGCATGCCTTTCTTTCCTGGAACACTGCGGGGCCCAACTCCCCTAATACATAGAATTTATGCACTGAGGCACAAGGTGTAGAAAGGAACGAGTAAAGGGGGAGAAATGATCTCCTGGAGCTGGATAGAGATGGCACCGCAAAGTGATGGCAGGGGGCCAGAGAAGGGGGGGGGGCTGGATTGGCATAAATGGGGATAACCAACCATATCATGATCAGGCAGCCTAAAGCCACTCCCTCCCCATACTTCTGCAGCTGTCCTCGTGGACCAGGTACTGGGTCGTACTCTCAGGATCCACCCTCCTATACTATGGAGCCAAGTCCTTGCGGGGCACAGACAGAAAACACGTAAGTCCCCTGAAAAGACTGCCTTGCTGTACTTCCTCTAGTGGAGTGACCCCTGTGGCTGCAAGGGCTAGGGTGGGCAGGACACTTGTCTAGCCCACACTCGTCTCCCTTGCTGAGGGCAGGGTGTGGGCCCAGCTCCCAGCTGTTTGTTGCTCTTTCCTAGTATAAATCTACACCTGGAAAGAAGGTCTCCATCATAGGCTGGATGGTGCAGCTGCCCGATGACCCTGAACACCCGGATATCTTCCAGCTGAATAACCCTGACAAAGGTGGGCAGCAGACTGAGCCAGCACCTCTCTTCCCCCTCTGACCAGATACACACCCTGGAGCTCTGGGAGCTCTGAGTTCACCATCTTCCCTTCACGCTAGGTTTGCCTGGCGTCCAGTCTAGTCTTTGGTGCTGTTTTAGTTCTGATTGATGTTCCCATTGAGCCATAAGAGTGGCCTAGCCTTTGACTTAGTAGGTCTATCGTTCCTCAATCTGTGACCCCAAGGGTCTAGGTAAATAGCAATCAATGCTAGATGAGGAAAAACCTTGGGGCCAGAATAGTCTGGGGCTTGGCTTTCAGGAACCCCTGGCATAGCTTTACTGTGAGACTGCACAGTGTCCAGGTCGAAGGGCAGCTCAGAAGAACCTGTGCAACTTCCAAAAGCTCCAACTCAATGTTCCCCATTTCCCTCTCAGTCCCTGTGGGTTCCATCCTCCCTTGGCCCTGCCTGCTAAGAGGAGGGAGAGGTTCCGGTGCCATCTTACCCAGGGACCTCACTAACATGCCCAGCAGTCTACAGCCAGCTTCCTGGGTAGCCCAAGTTACCAAACAAAAAGCCAACAGCCACAGCACGTGAGCTTGCTGTAACAGCAGACTCTTTGTACGTGCTCACACCTAACTGACAGGAACGTTTGAGTACAGGGTTCAAGCACAGGCCGGTCTTCCTGGGATCTATTGAGATTCAGATTTTTGGGGCTGTAGATCTGGGTGGAGACCAAGACTATGCATTTCTAGCAAGTTCCCTGGGAAGGGTGGTAGCAGTACAGACCAGGGGACTGTAAGTGTCATGTTCTCATGCTTGCAGCTGAGAAATATGGGCACCCAGCTGCCTCCAGGAGCTCTGCAGGTAGAGGCAGTAGACTGTTCTCTGCTCTAAACTGGGATAAACTGGTGCATGTCTGCTACTCACACAGGTGTCCTTACTCAGGTAGCACTGGAGCGTCTTCCCCAGAAGCCTTGGCCAGGGCCAGTGATTTTTTTTTTTCATCAGGAAGAAAGACAGCTATGTCCACACAAGCTCCACTGTGAGCCTTTGTGGCCATGGGAACCACAGGCCACTCTTGTTTAAGCCTAGAGCAGTGGTTCTCAACCTTCCATGCTGAGACCCTTTAATATGGTTCCTCATGTTGTGGTGACCCCAGCCATAAAAGTATTTCATTGCTACTTCCTAACTGTAATTTTGCTATTGTTATTAATTGTAATGTAAATATCTGATATACAGGATGCCTGCTATGCGACCCCGAAGGACTCGTGACCCTCAGGTTGTGAGCCACTGTCTTAGATGAAAGCAGTACCTCCAGGCAGAGAGAAAGGTGACATGAGGTCTGGGGGCAATGCCCACTGGTAGAATTAAATAGGTCTATCAGCTGGACATGAAAAATTATATCTTGGTCTTCAGTTACAAATAATGGTGTCTTCCTTCTACTATGAATATGAACATGAGTTGACAGAATTTCAGAACTACTGTGAGTTTTGTCCCCAGGAGTAATGAGAGGCATTTCCATAGCAAGCATGGTTGCAGGCATCTCAGAACCTCATTGGTGTTCATCTTGAAATCCCTGCGTGATATTAGACCTGCTACCAGCCCTGGGTACTAGATGTGGGTACAGAGACATGCAAAGACTCGCTATCGGTGATTTTCTTTGTACCTCATACATTTGGAAACATTGGTTTGAGAAGTGCTCAAAACCTTGTCCAAAGATACCTGCTCACCCTGGACTGTGGCAGCTTTTCTTACTTACCAGCCCTCCTGTGCATCCTTAACCAGGGCTTCCTTTCCCCATCAGGCAATGTTTACAAGTTCCAGACGGGCTCCCGGTTTCATGCGATACTGTGGCACAAGCACTTGGATGATGCGTGTAAAAGCAACAGGCCTCAGGTAACGTCTCCCAGATCCTGTTTCTCACCAGAAACCCTTAAGTGCAGAAACTGCCACAGACATACCCAGTCAGGGATAGTGCGGGGCAAGTGTGACACCAGCCAGTGATTTAGCTCTAGCATCTAGTTAGATTGTTCCCCGGAGCTGACTTCATTGGAATACCCCAATATAACTAATAGGTCTCTCCGTCCACTACCCTGGCGAGTGTACTACTAACAATTAGGGCATTTAGGGCCAGCCATTTGCCAGGCAAGACTGGTGGAACCTCTTCCTCTGCGCTCCTACCCCTCTCCTTGTCAGCCATGACTCAGAAGGTTCCACAGGCAGCCATTGTCAGAGTCTTCCCATGTCCTTATAACACAGGTCCTCTTACTGTCTCCATCGTACACCAAGGAGCCTGAGGCTCAAAAGTGAGGTCCCATAGTTAATGAGTGTGGAGCTGGGACCCAACTCAGGGTCACCTGATTCCCACCTCTGACCTTGTAGCTCCAAACTGAGCTCTCCAACTTCCACTTTTTTTGAGAGTCCCTGTGTCACTGTGTAAGAGAGCCAGGAGCAGGGCCCTGCTGGCTCAGCCTGTGGCGGGAATGGCAGCCTCCAGCCTCAGCACAAAGTGGGGGTAGGTTGGAACTTCCTGCTTCCCACATGCCATGTGAGCAGCACTGATAATTGCAAGGCGGCCTAAAGTAAGCTACACTTGGATTCACCTGTGGGACTGTGGGGCTGTGGGGCTGTAGGACATACTCCCTGTATGGTGGCTCATGTCTTTAATCCCAGCACTCAGGAGGCAGAGGCAGGTGGATCTCTGTGAGTTCAGTCAGCCTGGTTTATCAGAGCTAGTTCAAAGGCTCCAGAGAAACCCTGTCTCAAAAAACAAAACAAAACAAAAGACTCTATGTTAAAGCATGCAAGCTCACTGTGTCACCATTCATGAGAAAAACAAAACACCAGAGACCTCTAGCCTGCCAGAAATTCCTCAGCAACACCAGATAGCCATCAGCAAGATAGCAGCGGGTCTAGAGAGGTCCAAATGGCCGTGGCATAGGCAAGGATGATGATCTCATTTGTTTTTAAATTTATGTCAACATTTCCTGTATGGATATGAGCATATTCATGTAAAACTTCTACAGTGACATACAAGAGAGTATAATTCTATAGTTTTAGAGTGTTTGCATATATGTGTTTGTCTGTGAGGTAGATGAATAGACAGTCATTTTCAGTGCTGGAGGTTGAACCCAGGGCCACAAGCATTCTAGGTAATTCTCTGCCACAGAGCTACACTTGCAGCCCAGTTTACTTACTGTATTCTACATATTAAATCAGCATCGCTGCCCATCTCTGTTTTGGGAGGATCTGTGACTTGGGCCACTGCCATCTCAAGGCAACCAGAGGGAACAAGGCTGAAGCTTGAACAAGGTTACTGCTACAGCAAGCTTTGTCAGGAGGAAAAGCTGGGTCTTCCAGGTTGGCCTCATTAGCCCCATGCTCCTTTGTTACCCCTGAGCTAGCACAGCACACTGAAGCTCACCAGCCACACGTGGGAGGTCCTGGCTGGGGAGAGAGACAGCCTCAGCCAGAGCAGCAAGGGGAGCCTGAGTGAGGATGCGCTCAGGAGAGGAACAGCTGCAAGAAAGTACAGCAAGTCCATGTGGCAGACTGGCGTGTGGTCCAAAGGACTCATAGGCAGGATTTCATGCACGGTCAAATATGGCATGTCATGGCAAAGTTCTGCCATGTATGTGTCCAATTTTCAGACCTAGAAAATGAATTTTCTTTTTATGCCTTGTTTCCTTTTTATTTCCAATCCACTTTCATCATACTCTGTGGTGTATAAAATATGGAGACAACTTCAGTACTCAGTGGTAGAGGCTTACTTAAATCAGTCACTGTGACTCATGTGGTGGCTCACACGTTTGATCCCTGCACTCGGGAGGCAGAGGCAAGCAGATCTTTGTGAGTTCAAGGCCAGCCTGGTCTACAAAGTGAGTTCCAGGACAACAGAACTGTGAAACTGTCTTGAAAAACCGAAACAACAACCATGACAACAAAGAACAGTGCCTGTGTGCCCAAGAGACAACTCAGTGCACAAGAAAGAGTGTCGGAGAGGTGCGACCTTCCGCAGGGAATCTGCCATGAAGACTGTTTCTATTTGCACGTCTTAAAATTGTTTTTTTCTGACACTGAATCTATTTAGGCTGATTTATAATGCATGTGTAAGATACAAACAACAGTAGTAGAGCTAGGTGTGGTGACACTCAGGAGGCTGAGGCAGGAAGATCATAGGGCCAGCCTGAGCTACAAACAGCCAAATAAAACAACAGCCAAAAACAGCAGTAGAAAAACACCCATATACCCCCACCCAGCCAAAACCTAGAACCCCCACACAGATCCTGAAACCTTCCCTGCCCCCTGCAGTCAGGGGCATAACTCTGGATTTCCTCCCCAGAACCTTTTTCTTCTCCTAGCATGTTATGTCCCTGCTTCATTTTATTCCCGGGGGAAATCCAGGGCTCACCTGCATACAAGCGCTATACCACTGAGCTACACCCCAGCCCTCCTTACAATTTTAAAAAACTCCTTTAATGACAGAGCCATGGCTGTATGTTCCGACCTGCTATTTGCTCCTCTGCATTAGTCTGGAGGTTGAGCAATGCTGGCCACTGCTGTACCACTTTTCTCTGTCAGTTCTGCTGGCTGTCTCAGAACCAGTTCCCCGTTTCTTGCTCCCATGAGGTTTAAGGCTGTGAACTTTCTTGGAACTTCCTCCCGATACAGAAGTGCCTCCCGGTACAGAAGTGCATCTTTTTCTGATTTCTCTTTTTGGCAAAACTGACACCGAGATGGTTTTTTTTTTATGGAATCATGTCTAATCAACCTAGAACATTCCAGTAGTGCCAAGGGAGGAAGTTCAAGCTGGGGGTCTGGAGGCAGCTCTGAGGGCAGGGAAATACTATGACAGCGGGGCTGGTAGCCTCTGCGAGAAGGGATTGGGGTTCATGACCTTCCATACTTTCTCCCCCTCCTGTGCCACTCCCTACCATCCCTTAATGACATCCCCCAGCATTCCCCGTACCTCATCAGGGCCCATGGTGGTGGGGATGTGGGTTCAGGCCCCAACCCTGGTTCTTGGCTCACTTTATGTTTAGCCTGTCTAAGCCTCAGTTTCCTCATCTACATAATGGAGACAGTTTGAGCATCTGCCTAATAGAGGTCATGTGGGGTCTCAAGACACCACATATGAAGTAGAGTAATGCCTGGCACACAGCAGTCAGTGGTCAGCGGCAGCTACCATTGCCATGTTCTTCCCTCCCCACACTTGCATGGCCCTAACCGCAGGAACAACCCCTGCCCCTTTCTGGGGGTTGAAATTTTGACAAGCAAATGAGCTTTCTCTTTTAGGTACCTGCAAACCTTATGTCATTTGAATAAGTATCTGCAGGACTTGGCGTGACTTCAAAGGCTTCTGGGAGCCTGGACTAGGTCTGGTGGAGAAGAGCAGCTCTGGGCATAAGCCGTGGGCCAAGGCACTGGAGCCTCATAGCTGGACTCGAGGAACATGGCCTGTAGCCTCACAGTCCTGGATGGCTCCCCAGTGTGAGATCCACCTGTCAACCCACAGCGACTCTCATGACTCATCCTGCAGCCCCACCCTACAGGGTGGTTGTCAGACCCCAAACTGCGTACCCTATGCCCCCTCTCTGGGCCGTCGTCTGTCCACCAGCTGCTTCTGCATCAAGGGAGCATCTGACCCACGTTGGGTTCTCCGTGCTTTCTTCTGCACACAAAGTGGATGGCATTAACCCCTGAGAGGGCTGGAGAGCAGAGACAGGCTGTTGGACAGGCTTGTTACACCCCAAGTGCACGGGCTGCTCACCCAAGGGCTGCCTCAGATTTTGTTTACCCCCAAAGCATCCTCTGTGTGTGTGTGCCATACATGTGTGTGTGTGTGAGCGAGTGAGTGTGAACTCTCTGAGAAACATACATTTTGGCAGAAGACTTGTGACATCACACACTTAATAATGGCTTTGAGGCCCTGCTTAAAGCTTTAGTTCCAGCCTCGTCCTGTAAGAAGAGTCTGAAGGAGTCCAGAAGCTCTGTGTTAAGGGTCCCTCGAATTCCTTTACTGTAAACAAACGATGCCTTAAATCGTGTCTTGTTTTCTGTTCCTATGGGTGCTATTCATCTGGCCCTCCTGGGTCTTGTCATTGTCAGCTCTCCTGAGGCAGAGTCAGTCTCAGGACCATGGACTGGAACACTGGCCTGCTTGTTCCCCACCATGAGCTCTCCTAGTGGACCTATGGCCTTCCTCATCTCGCCCGCTCCCACCATACTGGCGTGGGAAGTTGTGGCCTTTTCTCCCAGCAGCTTGGAGGCCCCCACAGTGATCAGTTGGGTAGAAGCTACTCCACCCCATATTCTCCCACAGGGCAGAATTCTGCTCCTGTCTTCTCACCCCTTTGCCACCACTGCCAGGGCAGCCACACTGATTCCTGATCACAGGGAGCTGAGTGACATGGAGGCCTTAAGCCCCCTCAGTCTTGCCCCTAAATGTAGTCACCAGCATGTTCTCCAAGTCCAAGGACCCAGTTGTTGATGGCCAGGTGACAAGAGAGCCAAGACCTAGGGAGTGAGATCTCCAGCGTCTGCACCACGAACAAGGATCTCTCTGACCTCTTGTCATACGTAAGGTGGCTTTCATTTGCACATTTTAATTCTGCTCTTTATCATTACAGACGCCCTTTCCCCTCCCCCTTCCCCCTTGAATCTCGGCACTCCTGCACTGGGAAGAAAATCCTCAAACAATTCTCTGCAAAAGGCTGAATTTCTGGGTTCCTGTGGGTATCAGGGTTTTACACAGTAACCAGTTATCAGACCACCCCAAAGAACTTCCAACGATAATCAAGAAACTTCAAACAACACCATAACCGTGAACTCATCACCAGAAAACCCACTACTGTTTTACAACCAAACAGTGATACTTCTATAAAATGCTAACGACTTGGTAAGGAAGTTGTCATTACCGTGGAGGTATGTTTTGGTCAAGCCTTGCTGTCTTCTGAAGCTAAACTTCCTGTGAGCAGAGCCTGGATATTTTCATGCCAGAAAGACTTCAGGTGATAAAGTCAATGGCATCAAAACTTGACCACAGCTGCCTTGCATATCTGCCCATGCCAGGGGTTCAGCTGTGTTCACCAGATTCTACCAACATCTCTTCCAGTTAGAATCCAGAAGAATGGCAATGCCAAACACTGCAGACATCTCTGACTAGAACCATGTCATGGTCATCCTTTAACCCACACCCACCCTGATCCTGCCCTTTAACCTTTGAAGTTAGAAGCTTGGATAGAGCTGTTAGACCAGAACATCAGCTATGATTTTCCGTTAGGCTTGTCCACTCTTCAGCTTGTTTTGGGTTCTCACACATGAAAGAGCAGACATCAAAAGCCCCAGAATTTCAGTCTCCACTCAGAACTTTCTGCCCTTTACAGACCTGTCTTACCCAGCACACGTGTTTTCTTTTGGGCCTAATCTGAAAGAGCACAATCACAATTATTTTTAAATCACCTAATCTCCCTAATTAAAACCAGACTCCCCTCTCAGAAGCATCCTCACCAAGGACTCTTGAAGAAGCCACTTGGACTTTGTTAGTAAAAAAAAAAACAAAAAACAAAAAAAAACCTTGAAGGTGGTGGAAGAGCTCTGGAGACAGGGTTAAAAGATTTGGCTCTCAAGCAGGGCCTTAGACCAAGCATATGAGTTCAGTGCTGGCATCCCCAGTGCTGGCTTGTCCTACAGGTTTCATGGGACAGAGGCAGGAGTCCTTTGGTGGACTCTTAGCCTGGAAGGAAGCAGTTCTGCTTTGCTCGACTCTTCCCTAGCAGACAGATACTGTGAGATTTGGAGGTTTGCACTGTCATGCAAACAGACTGTGGTGCCCCAAAAGTGAAATCTGTAGCATGGTGTCTGAAATTGGGATGGACAACTGCTAATATTGTGAAGTCCCAAGAAGAGTCCACCCACTCACTATGGGGTGACTTCTGTCCCTCTCCAGTGTATGAGTCTTGTAACTCAAGGTCAGCTGAGTGCATGCTGCTGAGCAGAAAGCTTTGTGCATGCAGCCTGGGTTTGGTGGAAAGCAGCATAAGCCTTGTCCTAAACATGCCAGTGGGAGAGTGTGGTCCCTCCCCTCCCCTTCCCTGACCAGATGCCATGGGGCGCTTGCCAGAGTGAGATGCTGAGCAGGTGGACACACTAGAATTGTTAGTGAAGGACTTACCTTGTCTTGCCAGCGGATCTCTCTGCCTTTCTTACCAAGATGGCCAGTGTTTCTTCCAACATTTTGTTCTTACCTCCCAAGCCTAAGAAAAGTGTGGATTTTTTTTATACCATTTTTTTTTCAGATAGAAAATGATGTGTAAAACTGGGAAGCCATTTATAAACCAAGGCTGCTTTATTCTTCCGGTGGGTTCCACAGCTCTGCACCAGCATTGCGGCTGCTTGCAACCTCTACTGAATATTGCCAAAGCCACGGGCTCCCTTCTGTGTGACCCTTAAGTTGGCCCTATGTCATAGTGATACGTTGGGTGCTTTCATGTTACAAAAAAAGAAGAGAAAAGACAGCACAAAGCCCCTTTGAAATTGTATTTATTGCATAAACATTCATCTCTCTAGTGAGTACTTCCTGTACATCAGACTCTACCAAGAATGAAAATGGCTAGAAACAAGACAACTCCAATTTTGGCCCTTAGTAGATATTACGAGTCAATGAACAAATAATCTCCACCTCACACACCAACTTCGGCAAACCCTGCTCTCTACTACCCCGAATACAAATCTCGTGCATTGGTTCTTGCAGAAAGTCTTGAGAAGACCCAAATAGACTGCATGGGATTTCTGTGAGAGTCAGTTGCATGGAGGACTAGCTGGAGCGCCATCCCTCACACCAGATTCTGGCTAACTCTGAGCAGCCAGATACAGAGCTGTGTTCAATAATGGTTACAGGGAGAACGCCAAAGGCAGAACGAGAGAGTAGGGTCTGAATGCTCGCAGTATTCACAGGCTCCCTCCTTTTAGTCTTTAACTTCAGTGTCAAGTTCAAATACAGTATGATTGGGCGCTGTGTGTCCCTGGGAGCTGAGAACTTGGACTTGGACTTCAGTCCACCTTGTAACCTGCTGCTGCACAAGTATGCGTCCTGTGGACAGTCCCAGAGTCCCACTCACAGCGGCATGGCGTAAACCCTCTGCCTATTGGAAGGACTATAACCATTCAGTAATTAAATAATAGCAATTCATTTATTAGTGAGGTATAACCTTTGATAATTTCGTGCCAAAATGCATGGTTTCCCACTTAGCATTTAAATGTTGCTTAGAGAGTAGTTTTCAGTTTCTTTCTGTGTTCTTCCAAGTGAACTGAAAATGAGTTTCTACATCTTAGTTTGTTTCTTGTTAAATATGCTGCATCCTCCCAAGCTGTCTTTTCCCAGCAGACCCTGCATGCCGTTGTGTAAGGACTTTCTCTACTATTTGTAAATTGTCTCATCTGCAATAACCACTGAACATCATCCCTTCTTGGGATTCTTTAGATTTTTGGTGAAGTATTTTGTTACCTCAGTCTTGTATCAAGTTGCTGTATTTTTCAGCTTGTTACACTGATAATAATTGTTTCACTAATTAAATACTTTAATGTGCAGACATCTTTGTTTACTTTGAAATTAAATGTGTTTTCCAATGAATATCGTTGTATTTATTGGAGTCCCACACAGCCCCTTTGGCAGGCAGTCCAGTGTCACGTGCAGACATGGAGGAGGTGCAGACTGCCCAGGGCTCAGCTGAGAGCAACTAGCGTGCAAATGTGTGGAAGGGAGAGGGAGCAGGGGTAGTGCTGTGGGTCTCTCGGAGAGGAGGACAAGGGGTCTGGGGACTCCTGAAAGGACATGGAGGCAGGGGCGGGAGGTCAGTGAGACAGAGAGGACAGGATATACCTGGGGGAAAGCAGGCAACCTGAGCTTACCGAGGGAGGATTCCAGGCAACATGAGCTCTCAGTCTGAAAAGATATGTTGGGAGTAAGTCATGACACTAGGTAAAAAGCAAACCCACTCCAGTTTGACTAGAGGAAAAGGAGAGGTATAAAATAAGGCTGTCTAGTAGTTAGTAACGTGGGAATAAGGCTGTCTAGTAGTAACATGTGGCAAGAACCAAGGAGAAAGCCCGCTGTGTGTGTCACAGATCAGTCCATCGATCAATAATGAACTAGAGAACTAGGCTGGGGAGCCTCATGGCTGCTCTCCAGGCACACATCCATTCCCTTTCCAGTCTGCTTGTGCAGCATCAAGGAAGACCAGAACCTCATGACCACACTGAAAGAGCCCGATGCATAACTTAACACAGACCTGAGCTATTCCTGGAAAGAGGAACTCTCTACTGAGCAGTTTCCTCTATCAGACTAACCTATGGACAAGTCTGGGGGATTGGTGCTGCTATGCCTGGGCAGGTGGGCCTGGGAAGCAAGCTAGAAAGCTGTAGTTCTTCATAGCTCCTGATTCCGTTCCTGCCTTGAGTTCCTGCTCTGGCTTCCCAGATGATGGACTAAAGCGTGTAAACCGAATAAACCCTTTCTTCCCTCAGTTGCTTTTGGTCAGTGTGTTTATCACATCAACAGAAACCTAAATAGAAACAGATGGCAAAACTATCCTTAGTTTTACTCAATGAGTTCCTGCTTCCAAGCACAGTGCAGTATTCAAGGACCCTAAGACGGTGCTTGTGACTCAGGTGGAAATGGGGGAGGGTGTCACAAAGTTGGAAGGTGATGAATGAGAACCTGGACCCACAACTGATAGCCCCAAAGCTCCAGTCCCCTCACCTCACTGTGTCAGACACCACAAACAGCCACCAGGAGACAGCAGTGCCTCCTTCTGCTGGCTGGCTGGATCCTGAGATAGTGCAAACCTCATCGTGGACCGCCAGTTCAGCCAGGAAGACCCGCATCACCAGCTGAAGGAAGAGGCTTCCTAGGCGGCAATATGTGCGCGGGGCAGGAGGTGTGGGCGGGGCAGTAGAGGGCTTCTGCAGTAGAGGGCAGTAGAGGGGTTCTAGGGACGCAGAATTGCAGCTAGTACAACGGACCCCCGCTTCAAGGGGGAAGAGGCGGAGCTCCAGGGTCGGGGGGCCATGCCTGTGGGCGGGACGTGGAGAAGGACGGCCCCCAGAAGAGGGCGGCGTTACGCTAGAAAGGACCAGGAGGCTCTGAGGTGAGGGTCGGGTCGAGAAGCCAGCGGGCGGAGCTGTGTTGTGGACAGCCGCCAGGGCGCTCTGTGTCGGAGGGGTAGGTGAGCGGAGCACGGGTCTGTGGGGCTGGTGAGGAGCGGTGGGCTTGGGGGCTGGGGTGCGCTACACAGAAGCACAGAGGACAGGCGGAGAGGATCTCCCGGAGGCTGGCGCGGGAGGGGCGTGGCTGAAAGGCAGGGCGGAGGCAGGGTGGGGTCTGCACAGGTCTAAGGAGGACCAGGGACGCGGAGAACGGGTTGGGGGCGGAGCCTGTACCCAGACTAGGGCATGGGGTGGGTTGGGCTAGGAAATGGGGTGGGGTCTTGGTAAAACTGAAGGGCAAAGGGACTGATAGATTGGGGCTTGGGGTGGGGCCCGAGCCCAATAATAGGTAAGGGAGCCTCCTGGATTGGTACTTGGGGCGGGGTATGGGCGGAGCCTGAGCGCAACTGAGCGGGGACTTGCCTGTTTGGGGCGGGGCAAAGGCGGGATAGAGGCGGGACCTGAACTCAACTGAGGAGATGGGCTGGGTTGGGGCGGGGCGGGGCCTAAACCTAACTGAGTCGTGAGAGGATCTGCTAGATTAGGGGCGAGGCAGGGGCGGGGCCAAGGCCTCAAGGTGGGGCCTGAGGCTAGCTCCAGGGAAATGAGGCGGGCTTAGCTAGGGTAGGGGCATGGCTCGGTCGCGAGTTCAAGTCTCAGCACCCACATGGCAGCTCACAACTGTCTGTAATTTCAGTTCCAGGGCACATGACACTGTCACACAGACATACGTGCAGATAAAACACAAATGTACACGACAAAAATAAAGAAATCATTAAAAAAAAAGCAGGTGCGGAGGAGGCGGACCTGCTAGGATAGGGGCGGGGCAGAGGCGAGGCCTAAAGGCAGAGGCGTGGTGGTGCTGGGGACTAGCAGAGTAGGGGCGGGGCCTCAGGCCAGAGGCGTGGTGGTGGAGGACCAGTTAGAGTAGGAGCGAGGCAGGGGCGGAGCCTAAAGCCTGTGGAATGGTAAGTGGGACCTGCTAGTTAGGGGCGGGTCCTAGACCCCACAGAGAGTGTGAGGGAGTGGTTAGGCAGGCGTTCGGGGCGGGGCCTGAGGTCCCGGGCTGGGCTGGAGTTTGGGGCAGGACAGGGGCGGGGCTTGGGGTCCGGCTAGGGGTGCGGGGCGGGGCGTGAGCTGCGGCGCGCTCGCTGAGCGTCCGGCCGAATACCGCCGAGGCCCGAGCCCACCCGAGTGTGCCCGAGCTGTCGGCCCCCGCCCCGGGCGATGGAGCGGGAGCCCGGCGGGGCCGCTGCTGCGCTCCTGCGGCAGAAGAGGGCGGCGCTGCGGCGCAGGGGGTGCAGCTTTGAGAGTCCCAGGTACCGTGGCCCGAGAGGGGTACAGCCTCGAGAGGCGGGAGCGGGGAGCAGGCCACGTGGGGGGTGGCGGTGTGAGGGGACAGAGCGTGTTGAGGCCGCGGCGTGGGAGGGAGTCGGCACGGAGCCTGGTAGAGCGGCTGGGCCACGCTGAGGGAGTGCCCAGCGGGAGGGCTGGGGGACCTGTGTCCGGCCAGCAGATGCTGTGAACGTCCGAAGCCTCGGCCCTGTGACAGGCCCTGCACACCACGGCTCAGGGAGGTCTCGGGCTGGAGAACGCAATCTGCCGGCTTCTAAATGCTCAAGGACAAGGTCGGAATCCCCAAGTCCCCAAAAGGATACCCTACAGGCGCCTCTTGCTCTCCGTAAGCCTTCTCACACCCCAGGTGCCTGGACACCTGCTGCCTCTGGCCCCGCCCATCTCTGGCTGGGGTTGCGGGTGTGGGGGGGTTACCCTGCAGAGTTCCTAGGTCCTTTCTTTTTCCCCAGGTTACCCGTGCCCCTCCTGGCCTTATCTTCCTTAACTGGCGTCCTCCTAAGGAGCCAGCTTGGTCCTAGGTGAAGCTTGGCTGCTGCCGGACACGCCCTTCCCGCTGTGGCTGATGCCATGCCTATGCCCTGCTTACTCCTACCTTTAAGGCATTCCTGTAACTTGAAGTGGGTCTCCTTCTACCAGGTGGACTCATTCCTTCCAAGATAACTTCAGCACTACCGTCTCGTCCATCATTCTGTAATAATGGCCCTAGGAAGGGTATCCCGAAGCCAAGCCCCTTCCCCCTAGCCTATTGCTGCTTGCACCCCTGAGGAGTTTTCATTGTCATAGCATGGGTAGGGATAAGGAGAAGATGTGGGACTCTAACCACCAGTGAGGTGGGTAAGAGAGTTCATTTGCTAATTCACAAAGCAAACCAACCAAAATCTTTAATGGAAGGTGTTCTGCCCTTAATTGGCCTTTCTCAGACTCCGTCCTTGACACACCCTGTTCCAGCAGTTCTGATTGAGAGTGTGCTGAGGACGAGACCACAGCTGCCCTAGTACCCGCTCCATATCAGAGCTGGCTCAGGCCTGGCCCATCACAAAGTCTGGTGGGCCAGGTCACTCCTTCGCTGTAGAACTGCTCCTCAATTTTTTGGAAAGTCTTTTTTGAACCCTAGGATTTAGCTCTGTGTGGTCAGTATCCAGGCATCTGCCAAGAAGGTTCTAAATATTATGCTACATAATATGTACCTGATGGTACATTTCTCTAGATAGGAGACCTAGACAGCTCAGCAGGCTAGAGCATGAAGAATAGGAAGAGGTATACCAAGAGGTGAGAGCAGAGGCTCTCAGGCCTGGGGCAGAATGTTTAGAACAGTGCTGTCGCATGGATCTTTCAGGGATGCCAGGCCGGTTCTATAATGCACCCCATCCAGTATGGGAGCCACAGACACCTGCGGACACCATCAGACACCATCCAGTATGGGAGCACCAAAACACCGAGTGTTGAGTTGTGCTCACCTTTCAAGCAAGCAGACACCTTGACCCCACCCAGCACTGCCACCTCAGCCAGATTTTCCTTGTTATTCATTGGGCTTTCTTAGTGCTTGACACACCCTGCCCCAGCAGTACTAAGGAGACTGTGTTGAGGACGGAGGAGAAATACTTGCCACAGTGGACAGCACCCGCTTAAAAATTAGATTCCCTCCCCTTTGTCTTCACGACCAGATTCTTCAAGGACTAAAATACTTCCAAGCCTCCAGGGTGTTTTTGTTCTGACACACTGTGACCTGTA
The DNA here is from genome assembly GCF_037038515.1 of Microtus pennsylvanicus. Taxonomy (NCBI): domain Eukaryota; kingdom Metazoa; phylum Chordata; class Mammalia; order Rodentia; family Cricetidae; genus Microtus; species Microtus pennsylvanicus. The sequence continues at coordinate 47,699,339 of NC_134587.1, read as the reverse complement.
AGATAATAAGGATTAGTTTTCTTTTAATCTCCTAAAAGTAATTTGTTAGATGAAATTTGAAAATACAAGGAAAATATAACCAGGATAATTTTTTGTTTTGTGGTTGTTGTTGAGGTTCTTTGCTTGCTTGCTTGTTTTTGAGACAGGTCTTATTATACAGCCCTGGTTGACCTGAAATTCAATATGTAAGCCAAGTTAGCCTCGAACTCACAGAGATCTGCTTGCCTCCGCCCCTCAAGTGCTGGGTTAAAGATGTGCACTCACCACACTCAGTGGATAATTTATTGATTCATAATCCCAGTATATTAATGTGGTCTCCCTCTTCCACATGAATATTTATCATTTTAATTTATTTTTTCACTTAAAGATTGTAAGAAATCCCTAAGCAGTTCTTAAGAAAACTTTTCAGTTGCTGCATGATCTTCTACTTATGAATATATAACTATTTTTAGCTCATCTTTTACTATTTTCACTCCTCCTAGAGATGCAGTTAATCCATGTGTAGTCACTTCTGTCTGAAGATATCACTAGTGCAAAAATAAGATCATGAAAGTGATAGGAACTGTGGGTCAAAACAAAGGAACTTTTTTGTTTGTTTGTTTGTTTTTCAGTTTTGGGGTTTTTCCAGACAGGATTTCTCTGTGTAACAGTCCTGGCTGTCATGGAACTCGCTGAGATCCACGTGCCTCTGCCTCCCGAGTGCTGGGATTAAAGGTGTGTGCCACCACAGCCTGGCACTAGGGAACCTCTTAAAACTTCTGAAACGTGATGCCACAGAACACCCCTAGGATTATCATTATATTGCCAAAGGATGTCTTGTTTTAATTTGAATTTTTCATTTAATAAAATTTTCTCATAATTCGCACTTATTTTAAGATATTTGTATGCATGATCTTCGTTTTTCTTTTGGAATATTTATCTTTTCCTTATAAATTCAAAGCTTTTTTATTTATTAAGGAGATTTTTTTTGGTTAAATATGTAGCAGATATTTTTTCCAGTTTGCCTTTTCACTTTCTGAATGATGGTTTTCAAGTGTGTGTGTATACACTATTGTCTTGATCAACTGACTTCTTCCTCTGTTTATGCTCATGTAAAAGAATCCTTTAACTTAGAGTAGATTAAATATTCATCTTCATTTTCTCCATGTTTAATTACATTTTAAAGTTAGCATACAAAATAGTTCTCCATTATCTTTGTGGCTGTAAAAACGACTTCCTTAATCCAGTAATTCAAACGACCCCACAATTCTGGTTGTGTCAGAACCTCTTGTGTATCTCTTAACTATATAGGTGCATGGCTCCTTATGCCAAGCCCCTTGGTCGAGAGAGCCTGCAGCTGTATTTCAGACACAACCAGTAGTGAAAACCTTTGCCACATCTGTTATTTTTTCATTGCCAACTGTATCAAGTTTAAATGTCCTTGCTTCACGGGTAGGCCCTTTGAGCATACGTTTTAACCTTATTTACATAATCATCTTGTTATCATGAGTATGCATGTGAGTGTATGTGTGCATGTGAGAGAGAGAGAATGAGTGTTCACACGAGCATGCACTTCTGCAGAATCAGTTTGTTTGGCAGTTCTCTTTGGTAAATAACCTGTGTCAGTTCTGATAGCCAGTGTGCAAACGCAGAAGCAGATGGATGTCAAGGACGGAGGGACGGATTAGTCACTGGGCGTCAGGCTAGTAGTAGTGAGAAAGACTAGTTTGTATACCTGGAGGCGTCAGAGAAGACTCCCATTCTGTTAAACGTCTTGCCCTAGATGTTGACCATGACTTACAGATGGGCGTGTCAGACAGAACCATGCACAAGAATCTTGGAATGAGATGGACCCGGGCTTAAGTTTCATCTGTTTTCAATCAAGCATGTGAACTTAGGAAAGTTGCTTAGTCCTCTCTGATCTTGGTTAATGCTCTTGTAAAGTGCATTGATGTGAGCTTTTTTTTTTTTTTTTTTTTTTGGTTTTTCGAGACAGGGTTTCTCTGTGGCTTTGGAGCCTGTCCTGGAACTAGCTCTGTAGACTAGGCTGGTCTCAAACTCACAGAGATCCGCCTGCCTCTGCCTCCCGAGTGCTGGGATTAAAGGCGTGCACCACCATCACCCGGCCTGATGTGAGCTTTGAATGACCTAACAGGTGGAGTGCTGCTCCCAGGAGTGCGGGAAGTGTTAGGACTGACAGTTGGTGGACGGAATGAGTAACTGTCTTACGAAAGTTCTCAGCCACATCCACCTTTGTGCAAAAAGCACCAGTAGGCAGGTACATGGTATTTTAAGACTCTGTTGCCTCCCCCCATGCCCCCACTTCCTAACAATCAAGAAAGACAAGTAATGACCCTGAGTTATTTTATCTGTCTGTCAGTGGCTGAGCTGTGTCACTTGGCCAAGCTCAGTGTGAACTGCAGTGCTTGCAGGCTTCCTTATCAGTAGGCTTGAATTTACCAGGCGATTCTTTTTCATACTAAAATATTTTTATTCTTTGAGAATTTGCTATAATGTATTTTGATCACATTCTCTTCCCAGGCCCTCTCAATGCCCCCCTTCCTAACCATCCCACCACCCAAAAACCAGTCCTCCATTATAATGCAGGAATCTTTTCTCCAATAACCTCTGTGGCTGGTCACTTAGATTCTGTGTATTCTATATAAGGTCAGGGAGTCTTTCATTCTAAAGAGTGTGTGTGTACACATGTGAATGTGGAGGCCAGAAGTCAACCTCAGGTGTCATTCATTCTTCAGGAATCCTCCACACTGTTCTTTTGAGTCAGGGTCTCTCATTGACCAGGGCATCCCCATTTAGGCTTGGCTGGCTGACCAGTAAACCCCAGGGAACTTCCCCGTCTCCACCTTCCCAGCACTTACAAGCACATGCTACCTATCCAGCGTTTTGACATGGGTTCTGGGCATTGAACTGTGGTCCTAACTCAACAAGTACTTTACCAATTCAAGTCTTTTCTTGCTCCCTAACCCAAGCCTCTTTATTAGTGAGCAGCTTTGTTGTCTTTCTTAAGAACATCGGTGAAGCCTGTGTCATCCTTGCCACCATCACTCATATTTCCGCCTGCGTAGTCACTTCTAGTTCCAGTGTTATGTCTGTGATTTGAATTCCAGGCGGAAGGTAACAGCTTAGATTAGGTGGTTCTTATTCCTGGCTATCCAACTGTGATCTCTTTTGAAATCTTTTACTCCATCCAGTGGGACACAAGCTGATAGACTTGTGTCCACACCTTATGTGTACATTTTAAGTATCATCAAAGACCATGAATGGCAAGCAGAAGGGAAAAACTCACAGAGATCCGCCTGCCTCTGCCTCCCGAGTGCTGGGATTAAAGGCGTGCGCCACCACTGTCCGGCTAGAAATGATTTATTTTATCTTACATTTCTACATCAGAGTTCATCACTGGAGGCAGAGCGCTGCTCACTGGCTCACTTCTGATGGCTTGCTCAGCCTGCTTTCTGACCCAACCCAGGACCACCTGCCCAGGCCTCAGCACCTCCCACAGTGGACTGGGCCCTCACACATCAACCATTAATCAAGGAAACGTCCCACAGAGTTGCCTGTAAGCATGTCTGAGGAGGAATTTTCTCAACTAAGATTTCTTCTTTCCAGATAACTTGTGTCGAGTTGACAAAAGCTAACCAGCTCAACTTTCCTCTCAAGACAGGCAGAGAAAGTTAAGTATTGTAGTGTTCCTTTCTAACCAGAAAGCTACTGCTTTATTCTCAGCAAATGCCCGGATTGACCTTCAAGGGCTGGGGTCAGACCTGGGGAAAGTCACAGCGCTCTCCCCAGAAGGAAGTGGGTATTGGGTTGACTGAGGTGCTGTTGGATCTAGGAAACCTTTCTGGAATCCGGGTGAATGGTGCTGTCTATGGCCACAGAATGGGCTCCGTGCTGTGATTTCGTTCTTATTCAGTAATTACATTCTTGTTGCTAAGTGTAGCCCCGGTGGCTGCAGGGTCCCCACTAGCAGAATTTGAGTTATGAGTGGAAGACATGTTTTGTCCTTTTCCAAATATTGATCTGTACATGACGGCCTCCTCATTAGTCATGCAGAAAGCCCGCGCCTTTAGGAACAAATCTGATGCCAAGACAATCTGATGCTTTCTTGTTCCTTTGCTTGCGGTCCAGACTGATTTCTGAAAAGAACGGATAGCATCGTGCATGCGGCCACCTTCCCTTCTTCCACGTGTCTCTTCTGACATTTGCTGTTGTCGTTTTGAGTAGTTTGGTCAGTGACTACTGAAATGGGGCTCTTTGTTGTCTGGTTTCTCTATATCTTGCCATTATTCTTTTGTTTGTGTCAGAGCCTTAAGTATTTAATCATAAATAAATCTGCTACTGTCAGTTTTCTTTTGGATAAACAGCAGTCTTCTCGGAAAGACTGTGAAAAACTGTCTTGCATTGGGCCAACATAATGGGCTCTGAGGGCCAACAGAGGAAATGAATTTTCATATCCTATCTGTTCTCCTAGGGGCAGGGGAAGAAAAACCAACTTTTATTATTCACTAAGATTTTAAATTAATGCAAACCAGCTTCCTTTCTCGGAGGAAGACAATAGTTAAATTAGTTTTGCTGCAGAAGGTTAATATGAGAAATTAGGTTTGGTCGTCTGGTTTCCAGAGCTGAAGTCTGACAGAGCTGACGGACGTTGGACAACTGAGTCCTCCACAGGGAGCCGTGCTGGGAAAACCCAGAAGCAGCGTTCAGACTGAGGGCAGGGACGGGGTATGGTTGCTCTAAAACCTTAGCGTCTAAGAGGACAGAAAGCTGGGAGTTGGCATTGCCTGCAAAGAGACCTAAGTAGAAGACTGTTCACTGGACCGCTTGCTGGCCCAGGCCGTTCAGACCACATTATTAGTAATTCGTAACCAACAGAAGTGCTACTCACCGTTTCCGGGGATTTAAAATCCACACTTAGGTCACCACTTGACTCTGTAGTTTGAGTGCTTGTTTCTCCAAGAACGGGCCTTCTAGAAGTTTCATCACATGGTGAGCGGCAAGTGAAGCCAGTGCAGGCAGAGCCCTCATGCCTGACTCACCCACAAGGGCTCTCTCTGGATACTACCTGACCGTGCTTAAGTTTCAGCGTGCGAACTGGGAGGATCAGGGAGAGGGAGGCGCACAAACATTCACACTGACAAAAATTGGTAAAGAAAAACGTTCACCAGAACTGTATCAGAACGTGAATCTCTAGGAACACTGTCAACCTATGTTCCTGGTTTGGAAAGCTAGCTAGAAAATGTCCTTCTTTCAGGGAAAAGTTAGGGTTGCTTCTTTGGGGGAAAACCAGTGTATAAATTACATATGGAATTAAATTTTTTTTTCTAGTGGTCATACCATTGAAAACAAAAATAAACAAAGTTGACTTGAATGTTTTATTTAACCCAGTATATCAAAAACATTATCATTTTAAAATGTTACAAATATTTTAAAATACAAGATAGTTTACTTTTCATTCAAAATCTAGTGTGCATTTTAACTTAGAGCGTATCTCAGTTCAGGCCAGTTAAGATTTAATGCAGTTTTGTAGTTGTTGATGATGATGTTTTGTCTGGTTTTACATTTTGTTTATTTAGTATGGGGAAGCATGGACAGTTGTACAAGCGTGTGTGCATGTTCCAGAGCACACATGTACAGCTCAGAGGATGACTTGTAGGAGCTGGTTCTCCCCGTCTACCGTGTAGATTCCAGAGATTGAACTCTGCTCATTAGGCCCAGTGGCTGATGCCTTTATCCATCTTATCACTTGCCCTGGGGAGGAGATAATAACAGGAAACCATTGGAAGCAACCAGAGAGACACCTCTGCAGGAGTGGCAGGATGTGGTTTAAAAAATCAGGTTGTGTTTATGTTGTTTTCTTCTTGTTTTTGAAGATGTTTATATCGAATGAAATCCATCCTGTAAAGGGAAAGGCTTTGGGGTGGAGAACTGTTTCATCTGTATTAAAAAAAAGAAAAAGAAAAAAGGAAAATTCATAGAGGAGATAATGGCAGCCTCCCACATTTGAAAGGGTGTCGTGTGAGACAGGAATGAGGCCCACTGGGTCTGCAGCCCTGAGCTACATCTGTCGTTACAGTGGGTGTGAGGTTAATAAAGCTGGGTGAACACAGTATATGAAGGGCGTCCTAACACCCAGTGCCTCCCCAGGCCAGACTGGCCTTAAGGTGTGGTTACGTTTCTAATGTTGGAGATGTTAGCATATCATAAACTAGGCTCCTATTTCTCAACAATTTTACTTTTTCAGCACGCTTTTGGGTCCAACAGTTTTCAGCAGACTTAAAAAAAGACTCAAAACAATGCTAGGCAATTTATCACCACTGTGAACAAACTGCACTCCTTTATGTGACCTGGCAAGTCTCTGTTGTGTACTGTTTGGTTGTCCTATAGCACTTCTTCCTGTGGGGAAGCACTTAGCGCTTGAAGCAAACTCTCTCTTCTACTTAAAGGATGCACGCTTGGGTATTCCAATAAAAGTACACAGCCTCTTTGTGCTGCTCAAGGAGTTTGAACATTGTTCCAATTTAACCTGTCCTACCCCATACAGAGTTCCATCTGCTGGTAAGCCAGCAGTCCAATCTGACAAACACTGTCAAGGCCACAGCAAGTGGTCTGTCGCAGACAACAGAAGCCCGCCTTCTCTGGAGAAGCAGAGGGGATTTAGAAAGTCCGTGGAGGGCTGGGCTGAGGAGTGTGACCTGGACCTGCTGTGCTCCTTGTGACCTTTGGCTGTGCAGTCTCCAGGAAGGAAAGATTCTGCTTCAGGACAACAAACAGTAGGGAAGGAGCTGGGGCCAACAGGCAGGACAGAGAGTTTTCCAGGAATGTACACACTGCTCAGTTTGATTCCCCAGCACCGGAAACTCCCAAGAACAACAGAAAGCTAAATCCAGTAGTTGGCAGCAGCGGCGGCAGCAGCTGCCATCTCTAGCTGTAGAACCTCACTGTGCATGCCACCTTGATCTCTACCATTGTTCTCAGCTTCTGAAAACTCCTGGATCAAAAAGCAAGCGAGTCCAGATCTACAGAACCCTGTCACCCTCTGCAGAGCAGAATGATGCTTGTGTTTCTCTTCTGCCTGGCTGCGTTCCAGAGCCTCTCTGGAACACCCCTGAGCTGTAGAGTCTAAAGCATGCCCTAAACTTGAACTCTAGCCAGAGAAAAGGGGGGCATTTCCTTACACTCTTGCAGTGTAAGGGAGAGGGCCTGGAGCAAATCACACCACGGTGTCCTGGAGGCGGCATCTGTCTTCTGCCATTGCAACAACAGCTTGGAAAAATGGTGGTACCTCAGCCTCATATGGCTGACTGATGTGTGCTTTCTAAGAAGACATAAAAGTGATCGAATAGCACAGAAGAAACTGAACATGTGAGCACCTGCCTTGCTTTCTGGCCAGCCAGTAAGTGCATCCTCACGTCTTTTCCACACAGCAAGCTTGGATCAGTGAGCCATGGTGGACCTTCTTTGCTCCAGTATCCAGCTTGGTCCTCACAAAGCAGCTCCCTGTCAAGAGACTGGTGAGTCAGTGAAGCCGCCTAGCCAGAGAGAAGCATGGCTAATCTCTTTCAGAGATTTGAAAGGCCCAAACATCCTGGCATGTTCTCCTCCAAATGGAATTTTCTGTGTTCTGGGCATTCACCTAGTCATTGATGGTGACTGCACACAGCCCCTCTATGTACTAGGTGTGTAGAAATGCAGGGCACTTTCCCTTAGAGAGCTGACATTCTTTTTTTTTAACCTTTTAAAAATTTATGTTAGCCCAACAATCTAAATATAATATATAAAATAGAAAATACTTTGGAAACATTTTTCAATAAACCTCCTCAATCTCAAACAAGAGGAAGTCTACAGTTCTATATCATGAATTCTTGATGTAATGGAAGTTACAATGGAATGGAGAAGGTGTTTCTATTTAAGCATAAAGTTTTAGTTTTGTTTTTTTTTATTTTTTTATTGAGCCATATATTTTTCTCTGCTCCCCTCCCTTCCTTCCCCCTACTCTTCTACCCTCTCTCATGGTCCCCTTGCTCCCAATTTACTCAGGAGATCTTGTCTTTTTCTACTTCCCATGTAGATTAGACCCATGTATATCTCTCTTAGTATCCTCTTTGTTGTCTAGGTTCTCTGGGATTGTGAATTGTAGGCTGGTTTTCTTTGCTTTATGTTTAAAAGCTACTTATGAGTGAGTGAGTACATATTATATTTGTCTTTCTGGGTCTGGGTTACCTCACTCAATATGATGTTTTCTAGATCCATCCATTTGCCTGCAAATTTCGTGATGTCATTTTATTTTTTCCACTGTGTAGTACTCCATTGTGTAAATGTACCACATCTTCATCCATTCTTCAGTCAAGGGGCATTTAGGTTGTTTCCAGGTTCTGGCTATGACAAACAATGCTGCTATGAACATAGTTGAGCACATGTCCTTATGGCACAATTGAGCATCCTTTGGATATATATCCAAAAGTGGTATTGCTGGGTCTTGAGGAAGGTTGTTTCCTAATTTTCTGAGAAATCACCACACTGACATCCCAAAGGAGCTGTATCAGCTTGCACTCCCACCAGCAATGCAGAAGTGTTCCCTTTCCCCCACAACCTCTCCAGCATAAACTGTTATCAGTGTTTTTGAAAATTTTTTAACTTTTTCTTTTCTCAAGACAGGGTTTCTCTGTAACTTTGGAGCCTATCCTGGAACTAGCTCTTGTAGACCAGGCTGGACCCAAACTCACAGAGATCCGCCTGCCCCTGCCTCCCGAGTGTGGGGATTAAAGGCATGTACCACCACCACTTCAGATCTGGCATTCTGTGACCATGAGATAGATGATGACATGCTGACAAGCTAATGCATGACCAGAGCACATTCATTGTTGCAAAGCAAAGCGACGAGCAGTGACTGTGTAGTGGGGAAGGCAGTGGAGGGAGTTGTGGGTTCATCCATTGCTGTCCCAGCTTGCTCTTCAGAGAATACTGCTCTCTTGATGGCTCTCAGTCCGGACTTCAAATGCTTGGTTTGGAGATGGGCACAAATCCTGATTGACACTTGTGTTAAGGTTTTCCTTGGTGAATGGTCAGGCATATGAGAGATCACAGATGCCCATGGGTTAGGTGTGCTCCCTGTAGTTCCTCAGTGATGAGTGTGGCGAGGTGTGTACTGGGCTGGAGGGCAGAGCTGAGATTGAGCTGCCAATAGAGATGATACCTCTGTGCCACATTGCCCCATCTGTGCAGTATATCTGCCTCCTGCCAGCAGTGATACCTCTGTGCTGCATTGCCCCGTCTATGCAGTGCGTCTGCCCCGTCTATGCAGTGTGTCTGCCTCCTGCCAGCAGCCATACCTCTGTGCTGCATTGCCCTGTCTATGCAGTGCGTCTGCCCCATCTATGCAGTGCGTCTGCCCCGTCTATGCAGTACGTCTGCCCCGTCTATGCAGTGCGTCTGCCCCGTCTATGCAGTGCGTCTGCCCCGTCTATGCAGTGCGTCTGCCTCCTGCCAGCAGCCATACCTCTGTGCCGCAGTGATGTTTCTCTGTGACATCAAGCGCTCCAGACCATGAGGCCTCAGCAGGCCTGGTCTGACTGCCTAGCTGTGAATGAAGAGAACAGTCCAGAATGCCTCTGAATAAATGGTGGGAAGGCTTGGAAATAGAGATCTGACCCTTTGTCAGGCTCTCTGTTGACAACGACCCCCATACACACAAAGCAGCCAGCCCCTTCACAGAGCGTCTCTAAGTAGGATTTTCCGTGACTGGTGGGTCCGTCTTTGGGTGGGTTCACATGCACTTTTACTCGGAACCTTTCAAGAATTTCAGATCTGAGTCATGATTAGCTTTCGTGAAGCGGCCTCTTCTCGTTAGTCAGCAGGGCAGTATGAAGAAGATGCCGGCTAGGCAGTCTGGCCTGAGCCACGTGCCAATCCTTGCCTGTCCAAGGCAATTGTGAGCAGCTTAGGCTGGCCAAACACTTGCTTGTTTCCCTCACGTTACATTAAGATGGGAAATCTCCTTACCTCTCTCCCTGTGTCCACACACCAGCAGACCTCCAGAACTGCAATGTAGACTCTGGCTATTCTCTTACTTTCAATAAATTTTCTCTTACTGGACAATTTTGCTTACTTTTATGAGTTCTGCCCATTTCCCGAGAAGTTCTTTAACTGAATATTTTAAATAGACAATAAAGATAAATTATGTTCCAGGGATAAGGAAACATATTTTTTAAAAATTAAAGAGTTATGAAAACAAACGAATGAGCAGATTAAAATGAGCAGCGACAGACAGAATCCAGTCAGAAAGAAGCGCGAAGGAACTCACGTGGCAAAAGTTAGGGTGGAAAGGCCAATGCGGGTTCACAAGAGCTACCGTTTTAAGTTTTTTAAAGCAGAATCTTCAAGGGGCTAGAAAGTAATATGTTGGAATATTCCCAGTATATAAAATTAAAAAGCCAGGAGAATATCCATATCGTATTTTATCTCTTTCTGTGACATGCCATGTCTGGGCTGTATCTGTATGCTGGGTAAAGATGGCTAAGACCTTAGGTGTGGGTGGAAAGACGATCGCAATAAATGAAAACAAGAATACTCATAGGAATGCTGGCCAAGCATTTTTGTCAGGTAAAGATCTGAAGATTCGCCAAGGAGACCAAACTTAGCCGAAGGCCGCATCAGCAGCACTCTCAGTCCTTCAAGGGCCTTAGAACCCTTACCGCTTCTGGCTTCTGTGTTCTCCGCACCAGCCTCTACTGTCTCCGCAAATCACAGCATCCCCGGGGCACCTCCTCACACCTGTAGCTGCCTGGTGGGCATGCCAGAGAGCTCTGAGCACCTGCAGTGCGACATCTCTACCACCTTGGCTGTCCTGGCTGGTTTTATGTCAGCTTGACACAAGCTAGACTCATTAGGGAAAAGAGACTCTCAATTGAGAAAATACCTCCGTAAGATTACCCGTAGGCAAGTCTGTAGTGCATTTTCTTAATTAGTGATTAACGTGGGAAGGTCCAGCCTGCGGGTAGTGCCATGCCTAGGCAGGTGATCCTGGAGTGTATAATTGAGCAGACGGAGCGAGCCATGGGAAGGAAGGAAGCCAGTAAGCAGCACCCCCCACCCATGACCTCTGTTCTTGCCTTGAGTTACTGCCTTGACTTCTCTGGTTGATGGATTACAAGCCATAAAATGGAATAAGCATTCTCTTACCTACATTGCTTTTGGTCATGGTGTTTGTCAGAGGATTAGGACCATCATCTGATGGAGAAATTGGGAGTGGGGTGCTGGCATAATAAAATGGCCATGTTTTGGTGAGGACTGTGGAAAGATTTTGGAAGTTTGAGCTGGGGAAGCCTTTGAGTGTTCAGAGCTTAATAAGCGTTTGTAGAAGCATAAAAAATAATGCTGAGGGGTGCTAGAGACCCGGCTGTGAAATTTCAGAGGGAAGCTTAGGAGTCAAAGAAGGTATTTAGCATTTGATGTGTGTTAGGAATCTCTGGTGTCTGGATAGTTGGGGCTTAGGAGTCAGGACCACTGAATTGAAACCTTTGCTTTATGGGAACAGTTGATGCTGGTTAGCTGGAGCTGAGACATTAGCAATGATTAGGAAGAGACCAGTGTGATCTAGAATCATAAATCTGGCACTATTTTCTCAAGGTCAGAACACAGACGCTGTGGACCAGAGGGGGCCAAACTTGTTCATGTGTAAGGGTCCCCCAACTGGTTCTGCTTTTGAAAGCATAAAAGGGATGTGGAGAGCAGCTGAAGCATGGTGCCCATAGAGACCACTGGCGAAGGCACAGCCTCAGTTGCAGCTGAAGATCCAGGATTGAAATAATCATGGAGAGACGTCGAGGCTTGGCATCATGTTATCGATAAGGTTAGAATACCTCTAAAAGCCTAGGGGAGGCTATTGGTGAAAGTACAGCCTAGTTGCAGCAGAGACCCCAACATTTTGGAGATAGTGGTACCATGGGACAACCACCAGAGATGACAGCAGCTTTGGGATGGAGCTAGCCTGAGCCAAGGAGACAAGCTGTGTTGTGTGTACTGTAGAAGGCAGACTGGAGAAATTCTCTGCTGGTAGCGCAGAGAATCCTGAGTGAGTCCCAGACCTCAAACACTGAGTTATTTACACTATTGAAGACTGTAGCTCCTCGGCTTCTTCACTCTTAAAATAAGAAGGTATTTAGCATTTTATTTGTTTGTTTGTTTGGTTGGTTGGTTGGTTGGTTGGTTGGTTTTTCGAGACAGAGTTTCTCTATATAACAGTCCTAGCTGTTCTGTAACTCACTTTGTAGACCAGGCTGGCCTCAAACTCTCAGAGATCCACCTGTTTCTACCTCCCAAGTGCTGGGATTAAAGGTGTGCACATCCTCTGAAGCATAAAGTGAGTTACATATGGAATTTTACATTTTCTGCTAGCTACATTAAAGAGACTCCTGGGACTGGGGAAATGGCTCAGTCAGTAAAGTATTTGCTATGCAATATTTCCAGCACCGATGAGGTAAGCCAGGTGAGCACAGCAAGGCAAGCCTGTAACCCCAGCTCAGGGCACAAACAGGAGGATTCCAGGGCTTGCTGGTTATCAAGTCTTGATAAATCACTGAGATCCAGGTTAAGTGAGAGATTCTGTCTCAGAACATAAGGTCGAGAACACCAGAGGAAGACATTCAGTGTTTTCTCTGGGCTGTACATGCACACACATGTGTATCTAGCATACACATACACACACAAAGAATTCAACATATAGTCAGTATAAGAAATTATCAGTGAGCTGTTTTGTATGCATTAATTTTACTGTCTTCCATAAGCACTGTATGCTAATGCTACACCTACTCAGCTCACATTGGACTGTCCCCATTTCAGTTGCTTAGTAGCCATATGTGGCCAATGTGGCTACCAAGCAACACCACGTCAGCCAGCTGTCCTTTTATAGGACTTTGCTTAAACCTGAAGCCTCACTCAATTTTTTTCGTGCTTCTCCACCCCTAGTTGGGACTTGTTAGTCTTTTGCATGCAAGTATGATCCTTGTAATGGAAGGAACTCTCAAATGCTCAGAAGAAAATGTGTCTCTTGTTTTGATGCTCTGATTTATTATTTATTTGTCATTTTAGTGCTAAAGCAACAGTAAATTCTAGTGACACTGAGCCTCTGATGTGGAGCTGTCTCAGCGAGAAGTACCTGCTGTGCAAACATGGGGCCCAAGTTCATATTCCCAGCTCCCATTACAGCATGAACCTGTACTCCCAGTACTGGGAAGACAGAGACAGGAGATCTGGGGTCTCCAGTCTAGCCTTTCAGTGAGCTCCAGGCTCAGTAAGAGACCCTGTCTTTAAGCATATGGTGTAGGGATTGGACTCAGCAGTTGAGGTTGCTTACTATTTTTGCAGAGGACCTGGGTTTGGTTTCCAGCACCCACTTGGTAGCTCACAAATGCAGTTACCAGTCATACATGTGGTGTTCATATATATATATATGTATATATATATATATATATACATACAAGCAAAACATTGATGCACAAAAATAAATCTTTAAGAAGTATGGGGTGGTATAGAGCATGTCTTAGGGTTTCTGTTGCTGTGAAGAAACACCATGACCACAGCGACACTTTTTAATTGCATTTTCTTTTTTATTAAGATTTTTTATTCATTTTACATCCCAACCAGTTTTCCCTCCCTCCATTCTTCTCAGTCCCTCCCCCCACCTCCGATCTATCCAACCCCCATCCACTTCTCCTCATTTCAGAAAGGGGCAGGCCTCCCATGGGAGCCAACAAAGCCTGGCACATCAACTTGAGGCAGGACCAAGCTTCTTTTCCTGCATCAAGGCTGGTGAGGCATCCCAGCATGGGGAATAGGTTCCCAAAGCCAGCTCATGCACCAGGGACAGATGCTGATCCCACTGCTAGGAGCTCCACAGACATTTCAAGCCACACAACTGTCAGCCATGTGCAGAGAGCCTAGGCTGATCCTAGGTTGATCCCATGCAGGCTTTCTAGCTGTCCGTGAGCATCCACTAGCTCAGGTCAGCTGCCTCTGTGGGTTCCCCATCATAACCTTGATCACCCTGGCTCCTACAATCCCTCCTCCCTCTCTTCAGCTGGACTCCTAGAGCTTGGCCCAGTGCTGGGTGTGGATCTCTACATCTGCTTCTACCAGTTACTGCATGAAGGCTCTCTAATGACAGAGTAGTCCCCAGTCTGATTGCAGGAGAGGGCCACATCAGGCACCCTCTCCACTATTGCTAGGAGTCTTAGCTAGGATCATCCTTGTGGATTCATAGGAGTTGCCCTGGCACCAAGTTTCTTCCTAACTCCCAAATGCCCCCCTTTGTCTGGATATCTCTTTTATTGCACTCCCCTCTGGAGCTGGGAGCAGCACAGCAACTCTTACAAGGAAAACATTCAGTTGGGGATCAGATTACAGTCTCAGAGGTTCAGTCCATTATCACCATTGCGGGGAGCATCGTGGTGTGCAGGCAGACGTGGTGCTGGAGCTGAGAGCCCTACATTTTGCAGGCAACAGGAAGTCAACTGTGTGTTACAGAGAGGGAAGCTTGGGCAAGAGAGACCCCAAAGTCCGTCCCCACAGTGACATACCTCCTCTAACAAGGCCACACCTCCTAACAGTGCCACTCCCTTTGGGAGCCATTTTCTTTCAAACCATCACAGAGCAATTGAGGAAGAAAGCTGATGTCAACCTTTGGCCTCCATACAGTCCTGCACACACATGTGTGCATACACACACACACAGACACACACACCTTTTCACATATCAGAATAGCCCTTTGCCTTCTGTCACAGGTGAAAGGCCTTTGATGTCTGTGTAGCTGCCGTAAAGTAAATGACGGAGGCTAGTGGACTGGCAGTCAGTTATACAGCAGGTGGCTTTGCCAACGCAGAGAAGGTGATGGGAAGAAGGAACACCAGAGGGTCTTAGCAAGAGAAGGGTCAAAGAGACAAGTGGGGCACAGGTGGATTTGGAGTTCTTCTCCATTAGACATAGGTCTAGAATGAATTCTGCTTTAGCTCGTCTTAGTCTGGGACCTGCTAAGCATTTGCGGAGCAGCCTCGAGTGGACAATGCTTGTGCCAGCTGAATGCCCGGAGGACGCGCTACCCTGGGCCTCCAGCCATATAGCTCGCCTTCTCAGGTGACACCGCCTGAGCCTCTAGCCCTCCTGCCCTCCACCTTGTCGGAATCTTTCCAGGAAAAGATAGTTTAAAAAGCACCTCTTGACCAAATGCTATTAAGATTGCTCTTTTATTTTTTAAAAAAAAGACTAAGAAAATGGTATATTTTGAACCAAATGTGTGTGACCGTGGCCCCAGAACAAGGACTCAGGTTACCTGAATGACACGTTCTGACTTCTTTTTATTTTCCCCTTTCCGGTAATTGGATCCAGTTGCCTTGTCTGTCTTCGTTTGAGGTTAAGGTGAGCGAAGAAGCTGCTAGTTAAATCATTCCAGTCAGAGGGCACTGCTGCCTTCCTGCCTTCCTAGCAGTGCAGCCCTCCCTTCCGAACTGGCTGTCCCTCCCTCTGTGTGCCACGAGAGAAAGAGCAGGCAGATCTCGGGAATGCGTTTTCAGTGCATACTCCTGCACAGCCCGTTTGCCACGTCCACAGGCGTGTACTGTTTCCATGCTAGGTGCTAGTGTTCCTGTTTGGTTCTTTGTGTCTCTAGTTTTGTTGTCAGTCTTGAGCCCTTTTTATGGCTATCCTTAGCTTTAACTTTTTTTAAATTTATTTATTTTATATATACAGTAATGTTTTGCCTGGATATATGTCCACACATCATTTGTGCACATGGTTCCCATAGAGGTTGGGAGAGGGCACTGAATCTCCTGGAGTGACAAATGGTTGTGAGCCACCATGTGGGTGCCAGGAATAGAGCCCATGTCCTCTGCGAGAGTAGCAAGTGCTGAGCCATGTCTGTTCCTCATGGTTGTTTAACCTAGAAATTAGATGAACTAAGAATACTGCGGGACAAAGACAGTGATGGCGTTAGACCTCACCACTGCTAATCTCCCAAAGCATTCTAGATAGCTTCCCTTGCTCAGACGATATTGCCTTTTGTATAAATGAGCTGGTAATTTTTAGTTTCATTTTTCAAGACTGGCTTTCTCTGTTTAGACTTAACTGTCCTGAACTCGCTCTGTAGACCAGGCTGGCCCTCCTGAGTTCTGGGGTTAAAGATGTGCACACCACACCCTGCAAGCTGGTGATTTTTTAAAATACCCACTGGATCTTTGGATAGGAGTTGTTCATTACCACAGCAAAGTACTATTGGCTGAATTACTGTTTATTTTGGCTCACAGTTCCTATTAAAGTATGAGGGTCCTCATGGTGATGCTTTTCTTTCTGGGAGAATCCTGTGATTGTGTAAGACTTGTGCAAGTGCATGTGTGTGCATGCAAGTGCCTCTGATGTTGCTTTCCTTGAGGCAACCAAGAGTCCATTATGGGGACCCAACACCAGTGACCTCATGTAATCTAACCACTTCCCAAAGGTTCTGCCTCTACATGTTATAATCAAATGTCTCTACCTTAATACTAACAGTGGGGATTAAATTTCAATGGATCAGCCTCTCAGGAACACTCTGATCATATCCAGATCCTAGGAAGACCCTTTTGACGTATGAGTGGGTAATGTGATCACAGCTGAGGGGTGTGTTGGGGTTCAGATTGATCCCAAGCAGTTCCTCGGAACCAGGCCCCTGAGCAGCTCTTCAAAGGTCATGATGCAGGCTTGCTGGGCACCTGGGGTCCTCCTTGATGCTCCTGAACAGACAGGCCATCATTGGGGGCAGAGTTCAGACGAAGGTGGACCTGTCATCTTCTGGTTCTCAGCCCCTTTCCCATCTCCTTCTGCTTCAGCACAGCATCTCAGCCTCCAGGCCCGCTAATGGATCCGCTGACCAAGGGGTCCTGTGGGAGTCAGCTGGCACAGACCCTCCTCTGGAAAGCGAAGTCATCTCTCTCCTTCGGCATCCAGCCTCTTCAGACGTGGCCAACAAAAGACCCTGAACTAGAGTCCCAGGTCAACCTGTAAGTAAGTAAAAGGAGTGTCTTGCTATGAGACCTTGTTCACCATCTCGTCTCATGGGGGCAGGGGTGAGGGGCCTGAGAGACCGTTTTGCTTCTGAGATGTCTTACTGCATATTTGACAATATTCATTGGGCATCTGTGCCAGCCAAGGCTTGTGTTAGGCATAATGAGCAGCATGTCCCAGTTCCTGCCTTAGGGGACTTAACAGCTCATAGGCAGATAGTCGCTTACCTGTGTTGTTGCAAAGAAGAGTTCTAATGGCTAGGAAATGTGCCATGATTCTTGAGTCAGTAACCATTTAGGAAATATTTCTGTATATGCCTGAAGCATCCTGTTATATAAGCAAAGATATCTTCTTTACACTTCAATATCAAGTTGCATGTGGAATGAATATATATATATATATATATATATATATATATATATATATATATATATATATATATGTTTCTCAGAAGAACTTCTCATGCTATGTGTAAAGTAGTTAACACATTAGCGGACTCTTACATGCCTGGTTGCCCTATGTGTTCCTGTATGCCCCTGAGCCAGGCATTTGTCACAGGCTCTGATATTGTTGGATGAAGAGTGAATGAAGATGTTAGAGGGAAAAGGAGCTTAGCACTCCACAAGAATCAATGACATTGAGGCACAGCGATGTGACTGGCTTTAAGACAGAGGAAATGCTTGGTCCGGCCAACACATAGTTATCAGATTTGCTGTAGCAGTGATTTGGGGAGGTCAAGAACAGGTGGAAGGGTATGGATTCGAATCACCCAGGAAGCCTGTGAAACAGCTTCCAGGGACCCTGTGGATCTGGGGAGGACAAAAGGGGTCTAGAGGAGAAGCAGCAGAAAGCGTTAGTGGGGAAGCGAGTACTGGAGATGGTGTGGGAGGAGGTGGACGTGTCAGGCTGGATGCGGGTACCACGGCTGCTCTGAACACTGGCGAGTGACACAGGAAAGGCTCATATCCAGGAAGGTGTGTTCCAGCCGTGTTGACAGGTGACAAATCAGCCACTGTCAGCCTGGCCTGCGTACAGCAGTCACCCCTGGAGAAGCTACAGAAGTCTCCACTGTCCCTCCAAAGTTTTGATGTCTAGAATTGGTCACAGGCTCCAGATGATTCTCATCTGTGGTCAACTTCGAGGACAGTTGTAACCACCATGGATGAAATATGCACAGATCAGTCCCGAAACCCATGTGTGCCCAGCTGAGGGATCTGAACACCCTGCTAAGCAGTTGGAGCCCTTGATGGCTTTGAGGATCTCTGAGGAAATGTGAGAGGCAAATGCAGGGAGGAAATCCTGCTTGCCAGTTCCTAGCGCAATCGGAGGGAAGCGGTGTGAGCCACCACTGCCATTCAAAGCCAGCCCCACACGTAAGTTGCCTCTTAGGTGATGGAGAATTCATCGTCACCTTGATTGAAATGGAACTTTAAAGATGTACTTTAATATTCAGTTCACCCGGGGCTGCAGCTGCCTACAATGGCCACAGGGATAGGGCTCTACCCTGCACTGCTCTGTAGGACAGGAATTTGGCTGCCGAAACAGCCCGGGTGAGTTAGTTAGCAAGCAGAGCCTGAGAGGCTTCTTTCGTAGACTACAAGTTTCACAGTATCACATAGTAAAGTATGAAGGGGCAGGGCAAAGCTGCTTGAGAGTCAGAAAACCAGCTGAGGTAGCCATCCAAACAGGTGTCCTCTGCAGCCCTATTGGCTCATATGTTAAGGGGTGGGGCCTAGCCAGGGAGGAGGATGGGGAGTGCTTGCAGCCACTGGGTGGGGTAGTGGGGTGGCTGGCCTCCCTTTGGGAAGGATCACTTTAAGCACCTGGGTCCTGGGGGAGCTGGGAGTGACGCCTCCTGGGTTGAGAGCCTTCACTGGCAGTCAGTCCTCCATTGCCACATAGGAATGGGTGGATCAGGACTGCACTAGGGACAGACTAGACTCAAAAGTGATTCTACTTGGAGTCCTTAGGAAAGCAGGCTAGAAAAATGTTTCTTCATGAACTACCCCCATGCTGTGGGCTGCTCATTCATAGACTCATTCATTCAGCAACTCTCAGTCACCTGTGTACCAGACACTTGCACTAACATTCGCCTAAATTCATTCTCTTATTCAGTCATAAAATCCCCATCACAAACCAGACAGCTACCTATTGTTAACTGTGCTTTATGCACAAGGACATAGGGGACTAGGGTGGCCACGAGACTTGTGCAGTTGTGGCTGACTGGGGATTTGATCCTGTGTGTGGTCTAGTCAGTGCCTGCCAGTTAACCTTGATGCCTCAGGGGAAGTGTTTGTGGGACATCAGTAGCCCCAGAACATTTTGGTAATACCAAGTTGTAGACAGAGACTGCTTTTTCATCTCCCAGCCACTCAGACCCTTTGTATGGGCACGAGGCTGTGACTTACTGATGAGGGTCCAGTGGCATCTGTCTCCTTTGGCAGCTACATGGCATCTCCCTGACTCCACCTACTCTCTCTCTATTTCATGCCTGGCTTTACTCTGCTAAGCCATTGGCCAAAGCATCTTTATTCATCAATCAATAAAAGCAACCCTATACATCCCACATCATCAAGTACTGTTCTTGGCAGAGCCCACAGAGTTAACCAGGATGGTGTCGGATGCTTGCTAATGTTCTCGTCCCGCAGAAGCTTCTGGAAAACTGAAAGTTTGTTGTGATTGTGTTCACTCTGGGTGTTAGTAACTTGGGCATTTAATGCCTTCTCAGCGGAATGAGCAGCTGGAATTTGGGGACTTTACTGGATAGATGTGGAGAGACCTTGCCAAAGGCAAGCATCATAAGACTCCCTGGGTGATAGAAAACCCTGAGCAGTCTGGTTTGGGTAGCAGTAGAGTGGTGAACCGTGGGCTTGGACAAGTTGACAGAAGCCAAACCACCGAGGGACCCTGGGCCTGGACTCTCTGGGTGGAGCAGAAACTGTTCAGATTTGCTTTAGTAAGATAATGACTTCAGGGCAACTAGGTTTATGTAGGATGGGTCTAGTGGCAGTGTAGGTGCTCTGAGGGGTGCAGGAACCATGGGCGTGAGTTCCAAATGTTTTGGAGGAATGTTAGAATGGTCCTAAATTGTGTGGGGGAGGCAAGGAGGTGAGCTTCAGGGTTCTGACTCTGGCATCAGGGTAGTTTTTGATCTTGTCACCAATAAGGGAGCCCTAAGACCTAAGGCGGGACAGCACAAAGCCTGTCTAAACTGAGAACCAAACTAAGAGCATGAGGCAGATGCTGTCAGGGCTGAAGAGGCTTTCCCCTGCATATGCAGGCATAGGCCTCCTTAGGAAAGACTCGAGGAGTGTGAAATGGACTTGAAAAGCTATAGGACCTCCTTTCTCTTCTCTGTCTTCAGAATATTAATAACTGGGCCAAGGTGTGTGTGGGTTCGAGGAGGCAAGGTCAGCATGGGCAGGCACAGATGGGAGGAGCAATTTTCCTGGTGAGCTTAGCTGTCAAGAAGTGACAGGAAGTGTAGAAAGTCAGGGTAGGGACTTGCTGTGAGATGCTGAGTTCTGGGAGCATTATGAGGCTTCGTGAGCCTTGAGGCAAGCAACCGTTTGAAGTGTGTGTGCGGGAACAAGTCCCAGCCCACATGTGTTTGACGAGGAAGTGAAAGTAAAAGATGGACTGAAGAATCCTGTCAGCTGTCAATCACAGAATCCCAGCTCAGATCAGCGTGGGCGGGGAGGGAGGGTAGAAAGCTGGTGACAGCCGTGGGTCTGGCTTCTGGCATGGTGAGACCCAAAGTCGCCAGTGCTGTTGTCAGGATGGTTTTTCTTTTCTCTGCCACCCCCTGCCTTCCGCCCTCCATCCCCAGCTCTACCTCATTTACGTGCAGGTTTCACCTGCCCCGTGCCATGTGGTTCCAGGCAGCCCAGACTGTCTTTAGAGCTTTGTGAAGACCCTGGGGAGGGCTCCAGTTCTCCAGCCTGGGTCACAGGCTCTTTCTGGCCTCCCAGGGAGTGTCCCTTATGGAGGACCAATGCGATAGTCCTTACCTTGGTGAGCAGAGCAGCCTCAGAGAAGAAAAGGAGTGGCCAGGAGGCAAGAGGACTTGATGCAGCTGAATCATGAAAGCCGTGGTTGAAGAGAGTGGTATGGCTCACCACAAAGATGACCGGGAAGGTTTTGTCAGAACCATAGATCAGGGCATCTGTTTACTGAGAATTCCTCTTGGTAGGAGCCAGAAATCTGGATGGAGGTGATAAATGCAACAGAAGCCTTGGCGGTGAGAGTCGGGTGGCTGTGCTGATCAAGGAGCCATGACACAGCTCTGAGAGCAGGGCACCCTGGGGATGCAGGAGGCACAGCTTCCTGGGGTGTTCTTTGCTTTTCAAATCCATGACTAGGGGCTGGGGATTTAGCTCAGGGGTAGAGCCCTCACCCTGGGTTCAGTCCTCAGCTTCGGGGAAAAGAAAAAAGAAAATAAGAAAGCTATGACCAATTAGACCAGGAGATAAAATTTCTTCGCAGGGGTGTCATAGTTCAGTCTATAGGGGAAAGCAAGGGAGATGTCAGAAGGATGGCCATTCTGGACCATGTACCCTAAATGGGTGGTAGTCAGGAGGGAAGGAGTTTCAGTTTGGACTCCCATCATTTCCGGTTCTTGTTTGTTGGGTAGTCTTCCCCCTGCAATAACGGTGTGCGTTTGAAAAGTCTGTAGCTCAGACTCAGTTCTCTGCCAGATTTAATGATGGTTTACTTTTGATCTTTTGAGGAAAATTGCCATGTATTTGAAAGTTTGTCACCAAGACATACTGCTGAGCACTATTTTATGTAGGCATTAAAAAAAAATAGCTTCAAAGGCGCTGAAAGACAACATGTACTCCTGGGGAAAACCCAGTGCTGGGGGTAACTTTTTTGTTTACAAATAGGGACATTCTGTTCCCTTTCTTTTAATGTTTTTATGAGAAGGGGGATATAGGAGATGGCCCCAATCCTGAGTGTCTCGCCAGAGAGTGGCAGTCCTGCTGACAGAGTCGGGAGAGTCTGACTGTGCAATGGTGTGTTTGCGGCTGCTCGGACGTCCTCTGAACTGCGTCCAGTAGTTGTGGGGGCATGTCATGTGGGTTTATTAGATTTAAACACTCCCCACTCCAGGAAGAGCCTGGGCAGCTCCCATGACCCTTCAGTGGCCCCAATCTTTTGGATCTGCTGCTGCTTGGGGGGCTTAGACTTTATTTCACCTCCTGATTCCATTTGAAAAACCCACCTGAGTCTTCTAGAGGCAGGTATGGAGGTGCATCTGTCTCCTGTGGGAGCTTGATAGTCATGAGGGGACAGTTCCCCTGGCCACCGCCACAACCATCTGTCCCTCTGCACAGGCCTCTTACTGACAGGGTTGTTCACGAGTCTGGACTTGAGGGAAAGCAGAGGAGCCTGGTCAGATGTAGAACTAGGCCTATTTTGCCAGAAAAACACTGACAATAAGAAAGTTTTTGTTTTATATCCATCTGCCCGACTCCTGTCCCTCCTTCTGACTGCAGTCAAGGAGCAGAGGAAGGCTCCGTTTGGAGCCTGCTTTCTCCGCCACAGTGCAGGTCTGTGCTAAAGTAAGCAGGGAATAACAGACACTGCAGGTGCTTCAGGGGCCTCAGGAGATGCCACTGGGTCGTCACTAGCAGTAAAGAGCCAGGGCCATCTAAGTGGAGCATGCTGGGTAAAACAGGACATGTTCCTTCAGTGGAGTAAGAACACAGGAGCCGTACTAGATGAGGAAAACCACCGAGGTCTACTATGCAGAAACTGCAGCAAGGGCATGAATAGGGTTGTGTGCTCTTATGACTTGCTTTTCGTGGGCGACTCGTTCCAGGACACTTGGCCTCCTGCAGATGCAATTCCTTGCATTGTATAGACAGTTTGCTCGTAACTCACACATCTCCTGCTCATCACATCATCCTGACACCACCACACGTACACCTATGTGACGCTGTGTAAACATGCACTGTGCTGTGCTGCTTAGGGAATGAGAAGAAGAGAGGGGCTGCACACGTGCAGTGCAGAGCTGAGAGAATGGAGGGAGGGCTGTAGATATTCTCAGTCCACAGATGTGAGCCTGTAAGTGCAGGAACCTGGTTGTAGCATGCTGCTCTTTGTGTTAGAGAAGGAAAGAGTGGCCTGGGAGATGACTTAGCAGGTAGAGCACTTGTCCCACAAGTGTAGGTCAGATGCAGGTGGTTTGTCTATAATCCCTGTACTCATGAAGTGGAGACAGGTGACCTCTGGTGCAAACTTGGTAAGCTAGCCAAATCCATGAGCTCTGGGTTCAATTGAGAGACCTTGCTTCAATATATAATACGGAAAGTGATTCAAGAAGATATGTATCTTTGACCTCCACTGGTGTGCCCACATGTATGCATACACTCACACACATGTGAACATGTACACACACCACACGTGCACACACATGCAGAATTACAGGGGGGAGGATCGACAGAATTGCTCAGTGAGTAAAATGTTTGCTATGCTAGCCTAGCAGCACATGGATTCCATCCTCACGACCCATGTAAAGATAGCAAGTTTCTTCTGCACATGCCTAACATACCAAACACACACCGATAATAAATTCAAAGGAGGCAGAAGAAGGTGGATCTGTACTTCTCTTTGAGAATGTGTGCATCAGAATGTCTGGTAAAAAGACGAGAAGCTGCCCTTGTTGCTGTGGGCAGGGCAAGGAGGGGCCAGAGAAGGGGGATTGTTCCATTTGCATCCTTGTGTTGCTGAGTTGTGAAGCAGGTGCACACACTGTCTCTGAAGAAGGAAATCCAGATACACAGATATATCACACGGTTTTGAAAAGTTGATGCTGTGGAGGGGAACATGGTGCCTGGTGACTCTAGCTAGATGCTGGTAGGAAAGGCAAGACCCTAAATAGCAGGACAGAAGGTGGCAGTCTGGTCCCTGAGATCCGGAAATCTCAGGATTGGTCTGGGTGTTATGTTTGGGGACAGCTAGGGTATGTATGGAACTGTGTTCACTGTGGAAAGTTACAGTTTGCAGGTGGAAAGATCTGAGTTGGGGATTTGCTGTGAGGAGTTCTGTTAATATGGAGATCATGATTGCAGGCTCAGGAGCAGTGAAGTGCCCAGGGAGGGAGGTGGCGTGAGTTGAAGGGAGAAGATAATCACTGACATTGACGTGGAGGAGTTAAGGTGTTTCTAAATGAAGAGGACTCATTTGTTGCTGCTTCGTGTGACCTAAAAACAGGCAAGAAGATGGCCTCACTCTCTGTGGGGACAGCCTGGCCCCTTTCTGGATGCCCAGAGCTCAGAAGTATTTCTCTAGCCCCTGCAGGAATAACCGCCAAAAGCTACCTGTTCTCCCTAAGGAGGTTACCCATGGCTAAGAATGGCGTTCCCTTTGACTGGAAAATGTTCTTTCCCGATTTATACTCCATAAGGACCAGAAACTCATTTGGGGTGTTCAACTCAAAATACAGAGCCAGAACACCATAAGGTCGCAGTGTAAATGCTGATCGCATGCTAGTGTACTTTTTAAACATCAGCGGCCTGGCCCAAATCCACCTCACCACGCTCATTTCTGTAAGCCCCGCTTTGACCTTAGAAAGCAGCCAGCTTTCTCTTGTTGTTCCTTGGAGTAACGCATGTTCTTAATTCTGATGCTTCGTCTTCTCTATTTCTGGGTGTCAGTTTTTCTGTCCACTCTGAAGAACAGCCTCCCTTCTCTCAAACACCCTGTGCCATGAGTTTCATAGTTTCATTGTCTTCGGAGAGTCTCTGAGACGCCAGCTTCGAGAGCAAGCATTCAGGAGACAATTTAGGCTCATAGCTAGATCTGTAAAAGCACCAAGGAGGAGTTAGCTGCTTCCCCACAGTGTGGTCTGCGTGTGCCTGGAGGGAAACTAAGCACCGATCAGCCAGAGTAGAGCTAATCCAGGCCACACACAAAATACAGCACAGAAATCACTTTAAAAAGTAGCCTGAGCTATATCTCTCTCCTGGGTTTCCCTTAAAGCAAGTGTCATGTCAGTTCAGCAAATTGGTTTTTTGTTTGTTTGTTTGCTTGTTTGAGACTACATTTCTGACATACTCGTATTGACTATGAGGGGACAAAGTCTGCCATTTTGGCGTAAGGGACATTGTGAGCTTGCAAATAACAAAGAAAGACAAGACACAGGAAGCTCTCCTACCTCTGCCAACAGCAGGGCCTGCATCTCCAGTGGAAGTTGCCCCTCCTCTCTCCAGAACCAAGAGGAGAGCTGTTTTGAAATGGAAAATGAAGGCACCAGATGAATCTGCATAACCAACCTCGCTAAATAGCCCCACCCCCCACCAGCTCTACACGCTCACCTTTCCAGTGTCCATCCAGGAGCTTCCAGCTTCTCTCTTTTGTCTAGTCACCTCAATGTGCGGTGCCCTTGTTAAAAGTGGTACTAGGTCCCCAAATCTGAGTGTTCCTTTGGACTCTCCTTTCCTTTCTTTTGAGCCTCCATTTGTATAAAATTAGAAATGGCTGTGTTTGCCTTTGCTAGTCTGTTACCCTGTCTCTGGCCAGTTAATCTGCAGGCACGAGGTAGAGAATATAGAGTGGGGATGGAACGTTGCCTTCCCTGACGTCCAGACTTCCCACAGCGAATGTCAGCTTCCTCCTACATTTTCCTCTCCAGCTGCTGGATGCTCTGGTGTGGGGCTCTTGATAAGGGGCACAGACGCATTTATTCCTCTTTTATTGTGCTCAAATCAGACAGCATCATGAGTACTTTCATGTGCCCTCTTCTTGTTCCACCCAGCGGGAAGTACCGTGATCAGCATCTGTTGGATTAGCTTGTTGATCAGATCCTGTTGTCATGACTGAGGCCCATTATTTATTGTCAGAGTAAAGAAGAGAGTGACTTGTGGGATTATCAGACAAACTTTATGAGCATGTAACTTCTCTAAATGTATAGATATTCATTCATCTAAGTTTTGTTTCCTAGTTCTCTATTTTCTTTGCATGACCATATTTTTCATTAAACTATAATTTGTATGCATAAAATACAAGAATCTTAAGGAGAGCCGTTGGGTGAATTTTGATGGTTGCAGGTGATGGAGTTTTTAGTGTTATGTCTGTCAGTCTCAGTTGCGTTGCCTACTTAGGAAAGCCACCAATCTCAACACTAACTTGGTCATGAAATGACATTAGCTCATTGTGATAGCTCTCACTACCTTTTTGTTGTTCAGTCATACTACAGGCCTTGTATTAATTTAATTTAAATAAATCTGAATTTTCTTTTAGATTAGCCCAAGACATTTTTTCAATTTTTGTGTCTGACGTCTGACTCAGAAACAAATTTCTTACATACACTATGTAACTCGGCTCACCTCAGTCACTTGAGGAGTCATGAGTAGAGGGGTTATCTCTCTAGGCTTGACCCTAGAAAGGGCTCTGAAGTGGTCTGTGTTTGTCCTGTGTCACCCTTGGTCACTTCTGCAGTTAGCTGACCTCCTCTCCGGTGTTATTCCCAACCTCCAGGACATGGCAGCTCTCAGGCATACGAAAGACTTTGCAATAGAAATGACCTTAACTTGTTTTGTATGGCCCCAAAGGGCTAGCTGTCTTGCATGCATGCATGCATTGACATATCCATCCATTGTTCAGAAAACCCTACTAAGGGCTAACTCTGTGCCAGGCATTTATTATGTCAAGTGCCAAGGATTTTCAGCCTTGAACAGAAGCAACAGGGTTAAATTCTGATGGAGAGACAGACAGGTATTAATCAAATCCCTCTGTAATCTCTAGCCTAGGGGAAAGGGGTATGGAGAAGGTGACATTCAGAGAGGACATTCTAGGTAAGGCACGAAGAAACTCAGCAAGATGAAGAAAGAGGGAGAAAGGCTGTGTGGCTGAAGGGCTAGAGGGAGAGGGGAGCAGAGCCAGACTAAACAGGTGGCCGGGGGTGTAAGTGATGGCGAGGAAGTTTAGGGAAAATGAAAGGGTGTCGATGTAGGACCAGCTGGCGGAAATTAAGCAGCAATGGATTGCAACTTGATATAGAGAAAACCTGTTTAACAGGAAGAAAGGAGACCCGTGGGGGCATAGTGTGGGTGAAGAGAGCTTTTTGAAGTAGTTGGTAAAGGACATTCAGTCACAGATACGGGGCTGGACACCAGATGCTCTGTCAGTCTCTGTACTTGGGAGTTTCTGGAGTTCTTCCCCCACCCCAGGGAAGGAGACAGAGATGAGGTGGTTTCTGGGATTTTGTAGAGGAAATGCCTTGTGCTGGCATCCAGTGCTTGAGAAAGGAGCCTGACTGTTTCACAGGCTGTGATAGCATTGTGGATGGAGTGTATTTTTGTTAAAATTGCAGGTACATAGATCCCACTCCTGAAGCTGCATATCAAGGAGTTGGCAGTGAGAACTGGGCATTTCTATATTTAGGTGAAAATACTCTTAGAGCAAACTTTAAAACTTCTGCAGGGAAAGAATAAGACTGCATGACATCATGGTGGCAGAGCATTTTATATGTCAGAA
Organism: Microtus pennsylvanicus; assembly: GCF_037038515.1. Taxonomy (NCBI): domain Eukaryota; kingdom Metazoa; phylum Chordata; class Mammalia; order Rodentia; family Cricetidae; genus Microtus; species Microtus pennsylvanicus. Next base: position 47,671,829 of record NC_134587.1, on the reverse strand, counting down.
AAATTAAGACCATATGGAAGAGATTGAAAGTATCTACGTTCACATTTGAGGATTTTTCGGCCTGATCAATACCAGGAACAGAAGTAAAACCACTGTCTGGAAGATTTTTGTAATTGATTCACCAAGAAATGGTTGGTATTCAAAAGATATAAAGCCCTACAGAGTGATTAGGAAAAGACCGTAACAAATAAGCAAGGTGTGGGGTAAAAGATGTGAAATAGGAGCTCAGGAAAGACAACAGTGGCCAGTACAGTTAGGAAGAATGTCCTCAGATAACCTGGGGAAGCAAATTAGAACCACACCTCCTTGAGACAGCTTTGCCTACCCTTCACACCGGCAGCCCAAGTGCTGGCTAGGATATGGAGCAAGTAGAGCCTGTGAGCTTCTCAGAGGAGAGAGGAGGGGGAAAGGAATTTGTCACTTTGCAGGAAAAGTAACAGTGTTACCTGACCTGACCCCACAGTTCCACTCCTGGATGCATAACTGAGGGATCACTTGTCCCTGTTATCAAGGGTGTGTGTTACAACACTGTTTAAATGTTAGAAGCAAGATCAGCGAAGAGCAGGACTGAACCAGTGACCTGGGCCAGAGCAGGCCTGGGACAGCGAATTCCACAGGAGCAGGTACAGGGGAGCAACTGCTAAGCAAGTGGGCCAGACCCAGAGACCACTGCGGGTCCAGGCGTGAATCAGGGCCTTTGGAGGGAGTAGACCTGAGCCAGGACCCCTGTGGGTCTGGGTGTAAGTGAGGACCTCTAAGGGAAAAGGCCTGAACCAGGACCTCTGCAGGACCAGGTGTCTGTCTGGGACCTCCAAGGGAGTAGACAGGAACCAGAAACCTCTGTGGTCCGGGCCTAAGTCTGGGACCTCTGAGGGAGAAGATTATAGCCAGAGACCTTTGCAGGACCACCCCAAGCCAGGGACCTCTGCAAGAGTGGATGCAGACCAGGGACATTTACAGAAACAGGTCTGAGCCAGCAAACTCCACAGGAAACTAAAACCATGGCACTGACTGTACCACGAGTAACAACCACATGACCCTTGGATCCACTAGCACCTAGAAGATTAATCACCAGAGTCACAGACAGCCACAACCACACCAATTAGAGGAAAAGATGAATAGACAAGCTAAGAACACATGCAACACCACAAAAAGCAACACAACACCAGTAAAACTTAAAGACCCTACAACAGCAAGACTTGAACAATCAAATATAGATGAAGCAGAAGAAAATGACCTAAAAAATAACTTCAGGAGAATGTTTGAGACTCTTAAAGAGGAAATGAGAAATTCCCTCAAAGAAATGAAGGAAAAGACAAACAAAAAAATTGAAAGACATCAGCAAATCCTTTAAAGAAAACCAAGAAAAAGCAATCAAACATATGAAAGAAACTATTCAAGACTTGAAAACTGAAATAGAGACAATAAAGAAAACACAAACCTAGGAAATTATAGAAACAGAAATCATGAGAAAACAATCAGGAACCACAAATGCAAACATAAACAGCAGAATACAGGAGATGGAAGAGAGAATCTCAAGTGCTGAAGATACAATAGAGGAAATATACTCATTCATCAAAGAAAACATTAAATCTAACAAAAGCATAACACAAAATATTCAGGAAATATGGGATACGATGAAAAGACCAAACCTAAGAATAATAGATGTAGAAGGAGAAGAAGTTGAACTCAAAAGCACAGAAAATATATTTAACAAAATCATAGAGGAAAACTTTCCCAACCTAAAGAAAGATATGCCTATGAAGATACAAGAAGCATACAGAACACCAAATAGACTAGATAAAAAAAAAAGTCCCAGGACTGAGCTCCCAAGGTCCCAATGAGGAGCAGAAGGAGGGAGAACATGAGCAAAGAAGTCGGGACCACGAGGGGTGCACCCACCCACTGAGACAGTGGAGCTGATCTACCGGGAGCTCACCAAGGCCAGCTGGACTATTACCAAAAAAAGCATGGGATAAAACTGAACTCTCTGATCATGACGAACAATGAGGGCTGATGAGACGCCAAGGACAATGGCATGCAGTTTTGATCCTACGCAATCTGCTGGCTTGGTGGGAGCCTAGCCAGTTTGGATGTTCACCTTCCCAGATATGGACGGAGGGGGGAGGACCTAGGACTTACCACAGGGCAGGGAACCCTGACTGCTCTTTGGACTGGAGAGAGAGGGGGAGAGGAATGGGGGGAAGGGGAGAGGGGTGGGAGGAGGGGGAGAAGAGTGGGAGGAGGGGGAGAAGAGTGGGAGGAGGGGGAGGGAAAGGGGAGGCTGGGAGGAGGTGGAAATTTGTTTTTTTTTTTCTTTATTCTTCTTTTATCAATAAAAAAAATAAAAAAATAAAAAAAAAATAAAAAAAAAAGTCCCCTCACCACATAATAAAACACTAAACATACAGAATGGAGAAAGAATATTAAGAGCTGCAAATGAAAAAGGCCAAATAATATATAAAGGTATAAAGGCAAACCTATCAAAAATACACCTGACTTCTCATTGGAGACAATGAAAGCCAGAAGGTCATAGTCAAGCGTTACACAGACATTAAGAGACCATGGATGCCAGCCCAAACTACTATACCCAGCGAAACTTTCAATCACCATAGGTGAACTAAACAAGATATTCCATGACAAAACCTGATTTAACCAATACCTAGCCACAAACCCAGCCCTACACAAGATATTAGAAGGAAAACTCCAACCCAAGGAAGTTGGCTATATCAACAAAAACACAGACAATTGATGATATCACAGCAGCAAATCCCAAAGAAGGGAAGAATACACAAATTAATATCACCAACAACAAAAACTAAATTAATAGGTGATAGCAATCACTGATCATTAATATCCCTTAATATAAATGGACTCAACTCACCTAGAAAAAGACACAGGTTAACAGATTGGATACAAAAACAGAATCCATCCTTCTTCTGCATACAAGAAACATACCTCAACCTCAAAGACAGACATCATCTCAGAGTAAAGGGTTAGGAAAAAAGCGTTCCAATCAAATGGACCTAAGAAACAAGCGGGTGTAGCTATCTTAATACCTAACAAAATAGACTTCAAGCTAAAATCAGTCAAAAGAGATAAAGGACATTTCGTATTTGTCACAGGAAAAAAAATCCATCAAGAGGAAATCTCAATACTGAACATCTATGCCCCAAATACAAGGGCACCCTCATACATAAAAGAAACACTTCTAAAGCTTAAACATACATTAAACCCCCCACACTAATAGTGGGAGACTTCAACACTCCACTCTCACTACTGGACAAGTTAGTCAGACAAAACATTAACAGAGAAATAAGGGAACTAACAGATGTTATGACTCAAATGGACTTAACAGATATCTATAGAATATTCCATCCAAACAGAAAAGAATATACCTTCTTCTCAAAAATTGACCACATACTCTGTAACAAAACAAACCTCAACAATGACAAAAAATTGGAATAACCCAGTGTACCTTATCAGATCACCATGGTATAAAATTAGAAGTCAACAGCAATACAATAACAGAAAACCCACAAACACATGGAAATTAAACAATGCTCACCTGAATCATCAATCAGTCAAGGAAGAAGTTAAAGACTTCCTAAAATTCAATGAAAATGACCACACAACATACCCAAATTTATTGGACACAATGAAAGCAGTGTTAAGAGGAAAGTTCATAGCACTAAATGCCTACATAAAGAAGCTGGAAAAGTCCCACACTCATGAATTAATAGAACATTTGAAAACTTTAGAACAAAAAGAAGCAAACTCATCCAAGAGAACTAGACTGCAGGAAATAATCAAATTGAGAGCTGAAATCGACAAAATAGAAACAGAAAACAATACAAGGAATCAATGAGACAAAGAGTTGGTTCTTCGAGAAAATCAACAAAATAGACAAACCTTTATATAATCTAACCAAAAGGCAGAGAGAGGATATCCAAATTAACAAAATCAGAAAGGAGAAGGAGGAACATAACAAGAGACACAGAGGAAATTCAGAGAATCATCAGGTCATATTTCAAAAACCTGTACTCCACAAAATTGAAAAACTAAAAGGAAATGGACAACTTTCTGGATAAATATTACCAAAATTAAATCAAGACCAGATAAGCAAATTAAATGGACATATAACTGCTGAAGAAATAGAAACAGTCATCAAAGTCTCCCAACTAAAAAAAGCCCAGGACCAGGTGGTTTCAGCTCAGGATTCTACAAGATTTTCAAAGAAGAACTAATACCAATACTCCTCAAATTTTTCCACACAATAGAAACAGAAAGAACATTGCCAAACTCTTTTTATGAGGCTACAATCACCCTGATATCCAAACCACATAAAGACATTACTAAGGCCGGGCGATGGTGGTGCACGCCTTTAATCCCAGCACTCGGGAGGCAGAGGCAGATGGATCTCTGTGAGTTCGAGACCAGCCTGGTCTACAGAGCTAGTTCCAGGACAGGCTCCAAAGCCACAGAGAAACCCTGTCTCGAAAAAAAAACAAAAAACAAAAAAAAAAAGACATTACTAAGAAAGAGAATTACAGACCAGTCTCACTCATGAACATTAATGCAAAAATACTGAATAAAATACTGGCAAATCAAATCCAAGAACACATCAGAATCATCATCCACCATGATCAAGTCGATCAAGTCAGCTTCATCCCAGAGATGCAGGGATGGTTCAACATATGAATATCTGTCAATGTAATCCACCATATAAACAAACTGAAAAATAAAAATCACATGATCATCTCATTAGATGCCAAAAAAGCTTTCGACAGAATACAATATTCCTTCATGATAAAGGTCTTGAAGAGAGCAGGGATACAAAGAACATACCTAAACATAATAAAGGCAGTAAACAGCAAGCCAACAGCCAACATCAAACTAAATGGACAGAAACTCCCAGCGATTCCACTGAAATCAGGAACAAGACTAAGTTGTCCACTCTCTCCATATCTATTCAATATAGTTCTTGAGGTCCTACCTGGAGCAATAAGACAACTAAAGGAGATCAAGGGGATACAAATCAGAAAAGACGTAGTCAAACTCTCACTATTTGCTGAAATTTTGATAGTTTACATAAGCGATCCCAAAAACTCTATCAAGGAACTTCTACAACTAATAAACACTTTTAGTAATGTAGCAGGATACAAGGTTAAATAAAAAATAAAAATCAGTAGCCTTTTAATAAAAGGGCTGAGAAAGAAATCAGAGAAACAATACCCTTCACAATAGCCACAAATATCATAAAATATCTCAGAGTAACTCTAACCAAACAAGTGAAAGGCTTGTATGACAAGAACTTTAAATCTTTGAAGAAAGAAATTGAAGAAGACACCAGAAAGTGGAAAGAGCTACCATGTTCTTGGGTAGGTAGACTTAACATAGTAAAAATAGCAATCTTACCAAAAGCAATCTACAGATTCAATGCAATGCCTAGCAAAATCCCAGCAAAATTCTTTACAGACCTTGAAAGAATGATACTCAACTTTATATGGAAAAGCAAAAAACCCAGGACAGCCAAAACAGTCTTGTACAATAAAATAATTTCTGGAGGCATCACAATCCCTGACTTCAAACTCTACTACAGAGCTCCAGTACTGAAAACAGCCTGGTATTGGCATAAAAACAGACAGGAGGACCAATGGAACCAAATTGAAGACCCAGATATTAATCAACACACTTTTGAACAGCTGATTTTTGACAAAGAAACAAAAAAATGTCAAATGAAAAAAATAAAGCATATTTAACAAATTGTGCTGGCATAACTGGATATCAACATGTAGAAGAATGAAAATAGATCCATATCAATCACCATGCACAAAATTCAAGTCCAAATGGATCAGAGACCTCAACATAAAGCCAGCCACACTGAACCTCATAGAAAAGAAAGTAGGAAGTATGCTTGAACGCATTGGCACAGGGAACCACTTCCTAAATATAACTCCAGCAGCACAGACACTGAGAGAAACAATTAATAAGTGGACCTCCTGAAACTGAAAAGCTTCTAAAAAGCAAAGAACATGGTCAACAAAACAAAACAGCAGCCTATAGAATGGAAAAAGATCTTCACAAACTCCACATCAGACAGAGGTCTGATCTCCAAAATATACAAAGAACTCAAGAAATTGGTCATCAGAAGAACAAATAATCCAATAAAAAAAAATAGAGTACAGACCTAAACAGAGAACTCTCAACAGAGGAATCTAAAATGGCTGAAAGACACTTAAGGAAATGTTCAACATCCTTAGTCATCAGAGAAATGCAAATCAAAACAACTCTAAGATTCTACCTAGACCTATAAGAATGGCTAAAATCTGGAGCTGGAGAGATGGCTCAGTGGTTAAGAGCATTGCCTGCTCTTCCAAAGGTCCTGAGTTCAATTCCCAGCAACCACATGGTGGCTCACAACCATCTGTAAAGAGGTCTGGTGCCCTCTTCTGGCCTTCAGGCATACACACAGACAGACTATTGTATACATAATAAATATTTTTTAAAAAAAAGAATGGCTAAAATCAAAAACACTGGTGACAAGTTATGCTGGAGAGGTTGTCGGGAAAAGGGAACACTTCTGCACTGCTGGTGGGAGTGCAAGCTGGTATAACCCCTTTGGATGTCAGTGTGGTGATTTCTGGAAGGGAGGAGACCAGAGAAAAATGTAAAGCTCAATAAAAATCAGTAAAAAAAAGAAGCAAGACCAGCAAGATGGCTTTTTAGATAAAGGTACTTGCTGCCAAGCCTAAAGACCAAAGTTTAATCTTCAGGAGCCATGTGATAGCAGGGCACATGTCTTGTCTTCTGATATCTCACACACACCATGGCACACCACATCCATGTACATATGCAGACACGTAAGTACATGTAATTTTTAAAAGTCACAAACAGCAGAAGTACCTGACACTGGAGAGTGGAGAGTGAGGATGCCGTACCAGAGTCGGGTGCATGGACTAGGGCTACAAGTGTGGGAAGATATTCATTTGTGTAACAAAGCCCTTATGTGCAGTGGAGTGGCAGGCTGCATCTGTAGGCTATGGAGGTATAGAGTATGGGCCAGGAGACCTGATCAGTTCATGTTGTAGCAGAGGAAGGAGGGTGAAAATGGAGGCAGGGAGCAGCTCACCAGTGTTTCAGCTGTAGCTATAGTATTCATTATATTTCAAAATTTAAAAAAAATCAAAGGAAAAAGTCTAAATAATTTTCTTAGATTTTTAAAAATCATGTGTATGGGTATTTTGTCTATATGTATGTCTGTACATCACATGAGAACCTGGTACCCATGGAGATGAAGAGGGCATCAGATTCCCTGGAACTGGAGTTCAGGTATTTGCGAGGCACCATGTGAGTGTTCTGACCTCTGAGAATTGACCCTGAATCTTCTGCAATAGAACCAAGTACCCTTAGCCGCTGAGCCACCTCTCCAGCCCTTCAGATGATTATGATACAAAGTCGGGGTTAGGAAGCCAGGCCTAGAATCGGTGCTTCTGCTATTGCAGTGTGCTTATACATCCTGGGAAGCCGTTAGAATTAGATTCTGTCTCATTAGGTCCAGAGTGGGACCTAGCATTCTGCATGTCTAACTAGCTCAAGTACAAGGTCCACTGCATAGTGACGGTTCCAGCCATCTGGGCCTTTCACAGAAGAGCTCTGGGATTGTGTGTGTCTCTTTAAGGTCTGGGTCAGTTAGAAGCAGACCTTGTGAATTCCAAGTGGGAAACATGGAGACCTGGAGAGACAACTTTGAAGGGTGTTCTAGCTTCATCTCAGTTGCTCTGATGAAACCACTCAGGCCATCGACAACTTGGGGGAGGGAAGGGTTTATTTGGCTTACACTTCCAGGTCATAGTCTGTCAGTGAAGGAAGTCAGGTCAGGATCCTGGAGGCAGGGACCAAAGCAGAAACCATGGAATGTTGCTGACTGACTGAATGCTCAGCTATGTTTCCTCTACAGCACAGGCCAGGCCCTAGGTATGGTGCCACCCATTCAGGCTGTCCCTTCTCACATCAGCCATCAATGAAGACAATCTCTCATAGCATGGTCAAAGGCTAGTCTCATTGAGGCAGTTTTCTCATTGAGGTTTCCACTTTCCAGGCGACTTTGGATTGTATCCGGTTAACAGTAAAAACTAACAGCACAAAGGGATTTCCTGAAAGATTCAGGCAGTGAAGGGAGGTGGCAGCAACATATTTTGTTAGCTGATTATAGATTTTTATATTGACCTTAGTTGTATCATTTATAGATTCCATGTGGAACAATGTTTCTCCCAAACATTTCTGAGCCAAAAATCCCTCTGGTCTTGACTACACATAGGGCAACATTGTCACTGAAAAGCTGGGTCTTGAGCTGAGAAATGTGTGTCAGACTGGCTGTGCTAAAGGCAGGCGCTTGGCGGGCATCCTGGAGAAGGCCTATGGCTGTGGACGCTGAGCCTTCTGAGAACAGAGCACATGCTTCTTGGGTGTAGCTCCTGGCTGCTCCTTGGTTCTTATAGGTGCTCAGTAGCTGTTCGCTGAAAGAGAGAAAACATGTGGGTGCTGATACACAGGCTTTAGTTTTGCTTTTCATGTGTACATATGCACGTGGGGGATTGTGTGTGGGGGTGTATGTGCACATGGGTATGATGCCAGAGGTCAGTGCCAGCTGTTTCCCTCTCATGGCTGCTGTCCTCCTCTTCCTTTTTTTTTTGAGTCACGGTCTCTCACTGACCCTGACTGGCAAATGAGCTCTGGGGATCCACCCTTGCAGTACTGGTTACTGCTGTGCACTGCTGTGCTGTTTCATGTAGGTGAACACACATCCTTGTGCTCGTGTGGTAAGCACTTCACCCACTGCGCACACACGCACACACACCCACAAACACACAGGGTTTCATATAGAGGGGTTTGTTTCTTTCTTTGTTGTTTTGTTTTGTTAGGGATGGTTTCCTTTTTTGAGAAAGATTCTCACCACATAGCCCTTGGCTGACCTGGAACTTGCTATGTCAACCAGGTTGCCCTCAAACTCACAGAGCTCCTCTGTCTCCCAAGTGCTGGGATTAAAGGCGAGCACCACCACTGGTTTAGATATAGTTTTTTTATTTATATGTGTATGTATATATATATATATACATATATGTGTGTATATATATTTATATGTGTATGTATATATATACATATGTATGTATATATATCTGTGTGAGCGAATGTCACATGTCTGTAGGTGCCTTTCTAGGCTAGAAGGTAATAGTTTCCCTGGAACTGGGGTTACAGGTGGTTGTAAGGTACCTGTGGGGGTGCTGTGAACCAAACTTGGGTCTTCCAGAATAACAGCAAATATTCTTAACTACTGAACTCTCTCTCTAGCCCTACAGGGATTTGGTTTTGTTTTATTAAACTTTTTTTCTTTGAAATAGGATTTTGTTAGGTGCCTGCGCTGACCTTGAATTGCTCACTCAAGCACTCCTCTTGTCTCGGCCTCCCAAGAAGCTAGATAGTTACAGATGTGTTCCCAACTTTTAGGTAAACTCTCTATTTTGGCATATAATAACAGATTTGTATGCAGCTGTGGTGAGAAATAACACAGAGAACACCACTGAGAAATCTTGCATGGCGATGGTACAGCAGCATCTCAGTAGGCTTAGATTGCCCCAGATTTACATACGGTCTGATCTCGTGGGTAGATGACTGTGTCTTGTACCACAGATAAGAAACAGGATCATTCCATCCCTAAGAAACAGGATCATTCCATCCCTAGGCGTGGGAGTTGTGATAACCAGAATCCTGTTGTTTCAAGAACTCTGTGTAAAGCCAGGAGTGGTGGTGCATTATCTATAATCCCAGAACTCAGGAAGCAGAGGCAAGCGGATCAGGAGTTTAAAGTTATCCTTAGCCACATAGTGAGTTCAAAATCAGCCCAGGCTGGTCTCTAAAAATAACAAATAAAGAGGATTGTAATGAGTGAAACGTTTGGGACTGGCTAACTCCATACACCACGGCTCCCTAAAGAGTCAACCACACTGTTGTGCATAGTGGTTGTGTTTCTTCTGGTTGGCCAGTGGTATTCCAAGGTGCCAATAAGTTGCAGTTGGTTTTATTCTTTGCCCCTGGGAAGACATCTGGATTGTTTCCAGTTTGAAGCTATTATTAATAAACATACGCTGAATGTGTTTTTACACAGTTTTGTGGGAGTACTATTTTTATTCTTCTGAAATAAATACCCCAGAGTGTACCTGCTGGTTATATGGTAACCGCATGTTCAGTTTAATCAGAAATGGCCTCTTCCACGGTGAGTGGGTGGTCATCTTCCCCAGTGTTTGTCACTATGGCCGCTTCTCATTTCAGAGCAGCAGTTCGGAAGACCGGCAGAGGCTGTCAGTTATCGTAGGACTCTGTGAAAGAGTCAGGTCGGATCTAGATACATGCCTTTCTTAAAGCTTAGTATACACATAAATACGGGAAGGTTGTATTTCAAAGCGTTCGAGTCGGAGAAGAGGGCTAGCAGGCTGGAGAGCTGACTCAGCAGTTATAAGGCCACAGTCTGCTCTTCTAGAGGACCAGGGTTCAATTCCCAGCACCCACGTGACAACTCCCAACCATCTCTAACTCCAGTCCCAGGAATCCAATGCCCTCTTCTAGTCCCGGAGGGAACCACACACATGTGATGCACATACATGCACACAGACAAAATACCCGTATACATTAAAAAGAAATATTGAAAGTAAAAGACTCAAAGGGCCCTGACTTTTGGAATTCATTCCCTCCAGAAGCTGTCCTCCTTGATCCCTGCTTTCTGGTCCAGTCCTTTGCTAGAGGAATTCTTTTATGTCATCATTAGAAGTTAATTTATAATCACATCTCTGCTTTTCTGTGTCTCTTGATGCATTTCAGAGAGCATGACACTGGTCTCTTGTATGCCATGAGCTATTCTGGTGCCTGTTGTTGGGAGCCCCGGACTCCCTGCAAGCTTCAATCTGTAGTCTGGCACCATTAAAAAGTTCCTTGGCCTTCAGTGGGGGTCCCTGCCATCTGTGTCCTGCTGTGTGCTTGTCGGGGGGCTAAGGCCCTGTGTTGGGGCTCTCAACATTGAATTTCCTTATTGGTGAGCTTCAGACACTGCCTGGTGTTTCCACAGAATCTCTTCACTGACCCAGGGAGAGTATTTATTGATGCTGAGGTTTTAACCATTATTGGGTCTGAGACCCATGGGAACCTGGCTGCGTGGATCTGGCCAGTTGTGAGTGTTGGCACTGATATCAGGGCCAGCTGAGGGAACCACCAGCCTCCACTGTCTCCTTACTCCATTTCAGCAGCTTTTGACTCTGCAGAAGGCCCAATCCATCCTGCTTTCCAGGAATCTAACTTATGTAATGGCAGTTGGTGGAGCCCGCGTGTGGAGCGGAAGGCTTGCCTCCACCCCAGGCCATATGTAGAGATTGAACATGGAGGTCCTCCGCACTGTGCAAGCCTGCAAAGCGTGATCCAGCATCCTTACACATCAATTTGCTGAAACAGAAGGGTTGCTATTTAGAGCCTCGACCACATGGCATATAGGGAATTGGAAGCTTCGTCGTTCCTGTCCGCACCTGCCTGGTTCTGGTGGCCGACTCTAACCAGGCTTCACTTGTCTATTCTGTCATGTCAACAGTGGGTCCTGAGTATTTTCTAACTGAAGTCACCCTGCTGGGCCAACACTCTTAGGAAAGAGATCAGGTGCTAAAATTGGTGCGTTCCCCTCAGTCTGGTTCCAGGAAACATGCTGCTTGGACCATACTCTCTTACTGATGCATCAGGAAAGAAGTTTTACTTAAAAAACCCTTTAAAAGTTAATTATTTATGCCAAGTGCCCCTACCTGGATCTCTCTAAAAACCTGAGAGAAAATGAGATTAATTATTGAGGCAATAATTCAGCAAGCATTCAGATGAGCTTCAGCTTAGCACATTGGCTGCTTTTCCTTATGAATTCTTTATAATCCTGTTAAATGGGGTATTTTCACCCACAGTTTAAAGATAAGAGAACTGACATCCAGAGAGGCTAGGAGCCCAGGTCTATGGCTGTAGCAGTGGGTGGAAGGAAGGCTCTCACCTCCTCCCATTAACAGAAACCGTGACCTAGGCCCGGTGCTTCCTCATGAACATGCTGTAGCATGGTTAGCAGGTTCCCAGGGACTCCAGAAGCATCCAAAGAGCAGTTTTCAAAGCATCACCTGTGACCACCTGCAGCAGAGCTCCCAGGGATGCTTGTCTGGCTGGCAGATGGGCTGAGCACAGCCTCGGACCAGGACCAGGACCAGGGAATCCACACTGTTGCAGAGCTTCCCAGGGAGTCAAGTTGAGCGCTTTTGTGGGTATTAGGAATGTGGGGTTATGGGCTGCCCTGAGACCACTACAGGGCATGGCAATGTGGGGTTTTTTGTTGCTGTTTGCTTGTTTTTGTTTTCTTTTGAGAACTGCTTAGTAAATAGCTTGGGCGTTATAAGTCATCAGGGTTTCTGCTGGAATTAGTTGAGTCCACTGTTGTAATGCCAAAGCAGATGGACAGACCATAATAGGTGTGGCTGTGTTCCAAGAAAATTGCTTCAGAAGTGGACAGTGGGTTTGTATCCTGAGGTAGAGTCAGCCTGGTCTGTGCATCTTCTACATCCCCTTCTAATGAAGTTACAATGCACTTCCTCCAGTTAGCTACAGAGAGCTTGCTCAAGGTGGGAGCCGCTGTGAATTCTGTTTCTTGGGTTGCAGGGGGCATTCAAAGTAGCTATGTCAGAAAGTCCCATCCTCCCCAGGCATCCAGCACAAAAAATTACTATGTTAGGCCTAGTGATACAGGTCTATCTTCCAGCGATTTTGGAGACGGAGGGAGGAAGATCCAAGTACAAGATCATTTTGAGTAATTTAGCCAGACTCTATTCCAAAACAGAAAGTTAAAACAAACAAACAAACAAAAAATGTCCTGGGGATTCAGCTCCATGGTAGAGCACTTGAACACACGAGGCCGTAGGTTCAGTCCCCAGCCCCAAAAGGAAAAAAATCAACTAGAAAGGCTATTGAAGTAAATAACCTGATGCTTAGTGATCTCAAACAGTGTGCTATTTCTCATCCAAAGCACAGCCCAGGGAGGCTAGTCCTGCTCCGACTCTTCCTGTAGTTCTTTAAGATCCCTGTTGTTGTACCCTCTGTGGTCCCCTCCATTCCAGCTCCTGGGTAAGGAGACAGACCACAGACTGTTCACAGGAAATTCTCCTGCTGAGGTTCGAACAAGGTGCAGACACACCACACTTCACTAGCCAGAGTGCTTCTTGCTTGGGGTTCAGAAACTAATTTCTGAATTCCATTAAACCCTTGCTCTCTGTATTTCTATCTTTACTATTTTTACCCATTGTCTTCCTTGCTTTTCTGCAGTTGTGGTAAAAACACTCTAACCACAAGCACCCTAAGGGAAGAAAGGGTTTATTTCAGCCTACAATGCCAGGTCACAGTCTACGATTGAGGGACTCAGACAGAGCAGGAACTTGAAGCAGGAACAATAGAGAAGTGTCGTTTGCTGGCTTGTTCATGGCTGATGCTCAGCTTGACCTAGACAGCCCAGGCCACCTTCCTGCAGGCAGTGCCCCCTATAGCAGGCGGACACTCCCACATCAGTCTCTCACAGACATGGCCATAGGCTAGTCAAATTGAGGCAATCTTTCGGTTGAAGTTCCCTCTGAACCTCTGGCCAGCTCAGGCATGGCAAGCATGGCTCTGGCAGGCCTTGCCCTTCTCTCCCATTCCCTCTGCTTTGCTGGAAACCATTAGGTTACATCCCTAAAGCTAGCCACCAAGGTCTGCTCTCTTATTTGGCCACTTCCTCCTCTTTAGGCTGACTACCAGGCCCAGCTATCAAAGTATTGAAGTCCAGCAATTGGAAGCCCCCTTTGGCTCACCTAATTAACATGCCCAATCAAAGTTAAACACCTCATCCTAACATGGAGTTTCCCTTTGTACCTCTAAATGGGTCACAGTGTTGTATAAATGTAGAGAGAGAGGAAAAAGTATAGACAAAATATAAAGGAATACAGTCATAGATTAAAGGAGTAAAGATAATAAAATAAATATTAAACTTGTATAAAAAGTAATAGAATAAAAATAAGCCACATAAAGATGGAATATACACAGAGAGTCTGGATTATGTATACTATTGTGTTTTCTTTGAATTTTTTACTGTAAATGAGCTAAGTACAGAGAGACATTTCATTATATGGGCTACTAAACTAAAACCAACCTATATATTTTAAAGGTATCTTGACTTCAAAATTTGAGTCTAAGGATATAAAAAGTTCTACTTTTGTTTCCACAGAGGATAGAAAGCTGTGGGTTCCTTACAAGACAATATGGTTTGATCAGACAAACTGCCATTAACCTACGTGGTAAACTGCCATTTTCCTATGTGCCTCGTCATCCAGAGGCAGTCTTGGTCCCTTCAAGTCAAATACCCCTGCCCCCTTTCTCTTGTTCCCCTCCCTGTCTCTCTCATCCTCTATCTGTCTTTGTCTCTTATTCCCTGCTCTCTGTCCCTGTGGACAAATAAATCTCCTACCCCTCCACACTAAGACCTTGGTCTTGGGGTCATGAGCAGATACGTTCCCTTTCACCCTCTTCCCGGGTGTTTCTGGGATACACCAGAGCACCCATTTAGTTCCTTCCAGACCCTGCTTTCTTCCCTGTGAAGGCCAGTGGGAAACGGCACATGACTTCCCTCTGATTCTGTCAGCTCTGGTTTCCAGGAGCTGCAGCCTCCGAAGGTGCGTGATCCACCTTCTAAATTGCTGGAGAGCTCACTTTTACCAATTATTTTGTAGCTGTGTAAAGCAGATCACTGCCTTTTTAGCGCCCCCCCACCCCCGCCACCAGTCAGGTTTCTTATCCCTTCTGTCAGGGCCACATATTATGTGACTGTGATTACAACCTCTAAGACACTTACTTTGGTAAATGTGTGCCTCCCATTCCACTTCTGATGCCATCCACACAGGCACACAGAGACCTGGATTTCTTCATCTTGAAACTCTGCCCTGCTGCAAGCCTTTGGAGTCTCCCACCCCACTACACCTCCCAGGGCAAGGATCTGCAAGTAGTATATGGCATTTTTGTCCCATCCTGTCTTGACTAGAGCTAGATCACATGGTCTCATCAAAAGATGAAACAAATCTGGTCCACCAGTGAGTCTGAGAGAAAGGAGCAAGTTTGTCTGTCTAGTACACACAGCTGCATCTACACTGTCTGCCAGGCCTGCTGAGATGGAGAGACCGAGAGGCCCATCAGGGAGAACGGCAGCAGACAACCCACCTTGGTGCTTACCACAAATGCTGTGAGGCACTGACCAGGAGGACCTGGATGATGTGTATATACTTCCAGGAGTGACTGGTTATTGCGTATCTACCCTGTGCCCTGTGCCAGACAGTGGGTGGAACAGTGGGGCCAGGAGCAATCAGAATTCCTTGTAGAGTTTTAGATGACCCCTGCTCCTGGAAACCCACATGTGGTCACCTGAGGAGGAGGGATGCCTCTTACAGGCCCAGATGTGTGCCCCAACCCTGGTTCTTGTCACGAGCAAGCTCTCTGCAGAGCACTAGAGGGAATGTAATTAGAAGGAGGCAAGGGCAGCTGACAGCAGGCATTCTATAGCTGTGGCATCCTGGATTGATCCCATGGGGTGCTGTTGCCCCTCTAAGAGACATCTAGGGAAGGCAGATACTCTAGGGTGGCACATAGTCGTGGACTGAGAGCCGTCATCTTTGCTATGTTTGCTTCTGGCTGTTGACAAAGATAAAGAGCTGACAACATGTCCCAGAACCTCCTCAGTGGAGGGACTTAGAGCCCCTGTCTTTGCTTTTCATGTTGGGCTTGTTGAGTTTGAGCTGCTGCTGCTGCTGCAGCTGCTACCTTAATTGTGGTCCTAACAGAAACCAAAGCCGGGATTGCAACCTGAGCAGAGCATCCACACTGCCTGGGCTTTGCCATGCAGAGACCTGCCTCTGGAGGAGATCTGCTGTCCACGGTAACCCAGCCTAACAGGAGAGAACCTTAGAACCAAATGCAGGGCCAGGACAGTGTCTCTGAGAACATTCTCAGATCACATTCTAATAATGGGCAGAGAGGCCGGACTGGAATAAACTAGAGGAAATTGTTTTAGTCTCTCTTAGAGATTTTTTTTGTGTGTGTGTTTTGAGTAATGGGAGAAAGGATGTCAATCCAAACAGGAAAGTAGCCTAGGCACACCTTCCAAACAGTCTTCACTGATATGCCACACATTTTCAGCTAAAGGAGTGAGGGCGAGAAAAGGTTAACTTTCTCATATAAGATGAATTCAGCCATCTCTGTGAAATGGTGGAGGCAGAACACCATTAGACTCTAATCTCATTTCTCTCATGCTGTCTTTCTTGGAGCCTATCAAACAGTGTCCTGGCAGAGAATCAACTCTGTGGATGCTGAACATCAGAATCGGTCTCTTTCCAATTGTGCCAGGAGGGCTGTAATTTAGAAAATGTAGCTACCTTGTAAGAAAGGATGAAAAGGTACTGAGTGCACCTGTCTCTGCATGTGACAGTCTAACTGGTTTGAAACGTGTGATTCTGGCGGAATTCTGTTTTATGTTGTATGAAAGCTGTTTGCATGCATAGTCAAGCCAAACTTATTAAAGCTGTTTGTACTGGGGGGCTTTCTGCTGTGGAGTCCTAGGTAGACGAAGTAGCCAATAAGGCACGTGCCTTTTGAGAGGGGAGCTATGCATGCAAGATGCAAATGCAATAGCAGTTTTCATCTTTGTTTTATTTGCTCTTGGACCACGGCATGTGAGTTTGCTTATCTGATTTAAGCCTGTTTGGGTGGGGATGGAGGTGGGGTGGGAAATATTAGTTGCTGCCATGTCAAAAATAAATATATTCAGATGTTAGATTTTTGTATTTTCTGTTCTGCTCTCTCTCTCTCTCTCTCTCTCTCTCTCTCTCTCTCTCTCTCTCTCTCTCTCTCTCTCTCATGTTAACACGTAAAAATCTTAAATTAAATGCTAGGGAAGGGGAGAGGAGCTTATGAGGATTTGGGAATTTTGTCTCCTTCTTAAAATACAGCTTTAGATGATGCTGGCTATTTTTATGTTGCATATTTGGGACAAAGAGACTCCACTCTTTTAAGCAAAAGATAATTGCAAGATCTGGTTCAGCAGCTTTGTCCCTTGCCTCAAGTTCCTGCAGGGCTGCCATCCCTTCGGTGATACGGAATGAAATCATAATCCACCAATAGCTTTGGGGATTTCAATTGATTTCAAATGAACTAAATTTTTAATTTAATCATTCCCTGTACTTCTAGGGATGACTTGGACGTTTTTCTTTTGACTGAGGGCTTGATGAAAGCCTGGCTCTGCAATGGCTGCTGGGGACAGTGTCTGTTGCAAGGAGGTTCCCCTGCAGTGAGGTGCCCGGACACTGCGAGCCTGTTTCATAGCAGCCTTTTTTTTTTTCTCAGAAGGTGTGTAGCCAGATCGCTATGTGTAATACTGATGAAGCATTTTTGTTCCAGCTCTGTCTCAGAAGACCTAGGCTGTAGACGTGGGGATTTCAGTAGGAAACATTATGGATCTGTGGAGCTGGTAAGTTGCTGCTGTCTGTTCAGTAGTGGTTCATTGATTCAGACTTAGAGGCAATTGCCAAGCTCATCAACCCCTTTTGTTGTATGTTTACTATTAAACTGTATGTGTGCCATGTCATGATTTAATTGGAATCAGTAGCTGCTGAAAGATTATGGTTATTTGATCATCTTTATTTCTTTTCATTGCTACGTACTTTTAATCTTGTGTCTTCCAGTTTGTTAAACATATATTGTGGCTTGGTATTTTTCTCTGTTAAGCAGTACATAGAATTAAGTAACTTATAAATTAAGAAAGGTAACATTTTATTTTTATATTATCTTGTTCCTGCAAGTTTACAGATCTAGTTTTAAAAGTTTAATGATTATTGACATTTGCATTCTGATTTTGTCTTTGTTTTCTGGGTGTGGGACAAGAGTTAGAATATATGAGATATTTTCCTGTTATAAGCCTATTAGTTGGGCCAGATTGATACTGTAACAGATGATAAATTTCTAAAATGAAGTATCTAATTTTTTAATAATGAGACATTATAGTTTGTGATATGATTTTTAGAGTGTACTTTCTTCTTAAAGAGGGAAAATAAAAACATGGTAGACTCGGATTTTAAAGATGGGATTGTGATTTAGTCTTCCAGTTGCATGGGATTTGAACCATTCCGAGAAAATTTGTCTGTAAACTGCACTGGTTATTACTGGTCACGGCTGAGGACGTTAGCTCTGCTGTTCTGTTAATTAAATATGAGTTGTTTCTGTCCACTAGCATAGTAGCCGGTACCCACTGTGAATATAAGCGGCATCGTTACAGGGTTTAACTGGGAGAGCAGCTTACAGAGTTGAGTACCAATGGCCCTCTGTTTGATTCTAAGCATACATAACAGACTGGACTGTGTGCCTGGCTGAATATAAATATAAATATATTATTATAAGTATAAAGTATAAAATAAAAGGTTTGGTCTTTATTCTTAAGGGGCTGAGCAGATTCCGTACATCATCTAAAGAATAAGGGTAGCCACATCAAAGGCATGCCGACTGACTCCGTGCCTGCTGTCAGTCATGGTCAACACCTAGCCCACTGACCCAGACCACTGCTTCTCTGCGAGGAGCCTGGGCATGAATATAATTCAGAGTAGGAAGGGCTAATAGAGAAATACCATGATAGGAGCTAAGAGAAGGGAGGGAGCCACCCGCCCCAGCAAGGAGCCTCAGGAAGATGGCATGGAAGGCCTCATGAAGGACAGACAGTAGGCTACAGGAGGTGGCACAGACTAGATAACAGATATGGTGAGCAGCAGGATCCTTGACAATGGCGTTCCATAAGAGCAATGAACAAATGACCCTGCCTAGCAGAGGTGGGGCAGCCGGGAGAAGTAACAAAGCAAGCAGGCTCTGGTTCACATCTCCACAGATCTGTCACTAGTCATCAGTAAAGCGGCTTGACTGCTGGCATAGGCTCTAAGTCTTTCTTGTTTCAGCATTTACTGCTGACATGATATTGAGCATCTCTTGTCCTCAGTTTTCTCATCCATAGAATAGGAATACTAAACGGGGTGGTGGTGGCACACACCTTTAATCCCAGCACTCTGGAGGCAGAGTCAGGTGGGTCTTAGAGTTCAAGGCCAGCCTGGTCTACAGGGTGAATTCCAGAACAACCAGAGCTACACAAAGAGATCCTGACTCAAAACAAAACAAAACAAACAAAAAGACTAGGGATACTAACATTTTCTTCTATAGTTTTGCCGTGAGGTTGAGATTAGGCAGTGGCACCCAGCACTTAGCATGTTCCATGTTACTCTGCCACAGTAGTGAAGCTGAAATTCAGTAACGGAAGTAGAACTTTCATAGTCAGATGAAGACTGGACTGGGTGGAGTAGTCTGGAGCCTTCATGAAGAGCAAGCGTGATGATGCTTAGAGAAACAGCATGGCTATAACCCATGAGCTCTACAGATTTGTGGAAGTCATAGAATACCCAGATGGGCCTTGAGAGCAGCAGGGGAGCTGAGCAGACACCAGAGTCAGCAGGAAAGCTGTTAGGGCGTGGACTGCTGAGCTGCAAATGCAGCAGAGTTAGCCCACAGTCAGCATTTCTAACAAGTTCCTACGTTGCCATTGATGCTGTTGATCCAGATCACACCTGTGTAGCTGGTCACCAGTCACCCCCCACTTGATGGGATCTATGGCGGGACTGGCTCCAGGGCTCCCTTGGATACTAAACTCTAAGGGTGTTGATGTCCCACCCCACCCTCAAGGATCAACAACATTCTCTCCTGCAGTGGATTGTTTAAAAGCACCTCATGAACGTTCTTTCTCTACTAGTAGTCTCATTCCTGACACTTCCGTTAATCCTGAAGAATGGACACAAATTAAGACTCTGCCCAAATAGGAATCTTAGCTGTTTGTTTGCTCATATAACCCAGTACTAAGCACAATAATAGCATTAGTTGCTTAATAATATTGATTGAATGAATGAGTGTTCTAGCTTGGGAGAAACTAGAGAGCAGTTTAACCCATGAAAAATAATAAAGGAAAAGCTGAACCAAGCCTATTTGACCACCACAACACAGTTAGACTCATTAGCTTGCTGTGTGTTCTGCCTTAACATATGCCACTTTTCTTCCTGATGGATTGCAAGTCTAGTCTCTCCTGGCAACAGTCTAAGCAAGGCACAACTATCGCACAGTCAACCGTCCCTCATCACTTTCTATCGAAAGTGCTGTCAGAGACAGCAAAAGATTGTTTGTAGCTTTTATTGATTTGTTCATGCCCTTTGACTGGATAGGCAGGAAACTGATGTGGTAAAAATGATAAATGCTATGAGCACAACATAGACTTCTGCTCAGTGCAGTCCCGCCGCAGACTGTCATGCACCCCTGCAGTCAGTGCAGTCCCGCCGCAGATTGTCATGCACCCCTGCAGTCAGTACAGTCCCACCGCAGATTGTCATGCACCCCTGTGCTCAGTGTGGTCTAGCCTCAGATTGTCATGCACCCCTATGCTCAGTGTGGTCTAGCCTCAGATTGTCATGCACCCCTGTGCTCAGTGTGGTCTAGCCTCAGATTGTCATGCACCCCTGTGCTCAGTGTGGTCTAGCCTCAGATTGTCATGCACTCCTGTGCTCTGTGTGGTCCAGTCACAGATTGTCATGCACCGCTGTGCTCAGTGCAGTCCAGCCTCAGATTGCCATGCACCCCTGCGAGCAGTGCAATCCAGTCACAGATTGCCATGCACCCCTGCACTCAGTGCGGTCCAGCTGCAGTTTGTCATACATCCCTGCTTCTTGATGCTTCTAAGAAGTTACCATCTGCATGTGATTTCAAGTAATCATAAATCAGGCTGGAATATTGTTCATTCCTTTGTCGTCCATGTCTTAGTGGGTGAGCTCATACTCTCTGTTTGCATGCTACTCCACTGTGCAGAAAAGAAGCACAGCAATGCTTCCCTCTGATGGTGGCAGGGTTTTGTTGTTAGGAACTCAGAGTGGCCTCAAAAATGTCTGGCATCTGTGCTGTCTGAATGGTTGGCAATGAGCTTGTTGAAATCTGCAAACTTTCATATTGGAAGATCCTCAAAGGTTTCTTGTTGTTGTTCTCTCTCTCTCTCTCTCTCTCTCTCTCTCTCTCTCTCTCTCTCTCTCTCTCTCTCTCTCTCTCTCTCTCTCTCTCTCGTGTGTGTGTGTGTGTAGAAGCCATAGGTCAGCATCAGGTGTCATTCCTCAGGTTCCACACTCGTTGCTTTTTGAGACAGGGTCTCTCACTTGGCTTGTAACTCAGCAGTCAGGCTAGGCTGGCCTACCAGGAGATTCCTCCTGCCTCGGTCTATTCAGAAGTGCTCAGCTTTTTTATACTGTTATTATTGCTGTTGTCATTATAAAAAGTTTAAACAATATATTTTGAGCACATTCTTTCCCCTTCCCCAGCTCCTCCAGATTCTCCCCACTCCCCTGCCCACCTAACACCATGTTCTTTCTTTCTTTATCCAAAAAAAATTAAAATCAAAGCAAAAAACCCAAAAGTATACAAAATATACCAAAACAAACAGAAATCACACATATACACACACAAATGGAGCCTATTCTGTCTTGGTCAACTATTCCTGGGCACAGAGCTTGCCCTAGAACGTGGTTGATACACTTATTGACACTCCATTGGAGAAAACTGGTTTTCCCTTTCCCTGCAGGTTTCAACTGCAAATCGTTTCTTTAAGAACCGTTTCTCCGTGCTGGGTTTTTGTGTGATTTGAACCCGTGCAGGTCTCACATACACAGCGACAGTCTCTGTGAGTTCACATTATTTCAGCCCTGTTGGTCTGAAAGACACTGATTCCTTGGAGTCGCCTCTGATTCTACCATATTTATCCCTGAGCCTTGGGGGAGAGTTGATGAAGAAATCCTGTTTAAGGCTGAGAAGTCTTTTGGTCTTTGCATTGTCCAGTTGTAGATTTCTCATTTTATTGCTGTTCCTTTAGCAGAATAGCAGGAGTAGGTTTTCCCCAGGGTCCACGACTTTACAGTGTTCAGGTGTGGATTTCATCACATGAAGTGGGTCTTAAACCCAATATTAGACAAAAAGAGTGGGTCAGTCCCATAACATTGTGCCAGTATTACACCAGTATATATTGTAGGCCAGTTGCTCTTGTAGGTCAGAGGGTCGGTGATACTGATGGTCACTGTTCTACTCCATCAGTGTGTAAGATACCTTCCAGCCCCATGAACGCTATCAGCAGGGATGGAACTTCTAGTTAGGCATCAGCTCCATCTCTCCGTATTCAAAGGCACGACTAATTAGTCTCTTCAGCAGTAGGACTTTACCATCAGGTTGTAGAGAGAAACCAATACCCTTGGCCACAGCCTATTATGTTTGGGGTAGGAGTGTCTGCAGGACCCCTTTGGCCAGTGACTCAGCAAGATGTAACCCATTCTGGGCACTACAAGTTTTACTTGGTGACATAGAAGTCTAGATGGGTGCCTAGCTTTTTAAACATGGCTTCCGTGGACCAAGCTCAGCTCCCCATGCTTGTGTAGCAAGCACTTTTCTGACCAAGCTATCACACAGCCCCCTCAGAATTTAGGAAGGAGTCATTTGTCCTTTTGCTCAGGCACAAATATAAACCGCACTCGAGGGATTGTTCCACAGAGGCCATCCCTTGCTAATGAGCAACTTAGATGCTGCTTCAGCATCCCTAACAGAACATTGTGCTCTCTCCATTTGGAGCTGGTGATGCCTTCTGTTTTTGTGGACATTTTATGGACAAAATCATATTCCATGTGGCACACCCAAATTGAGATATTAGAGAAGGGGACAGTGTATCTCCCTCAGGAATATCAAGAATTAAACATTCTACAACAATCCCCAGATGTTCTCAGTGTATCTGACTTGTGTCTGCATCTTATGCAGCAAGTCAGCTCCCCGAGGGACCTCAAGACACACAGCTTGCATTCACTAGCATCTTAGCATGATCTCGCCTGCCTTTGTGGATGCTCAGTCTTGCCGACTTTGAGATTTTACCAGGCTGTTTTCTGAGAGTCGCACTAGACGGATCTTCAGCATGTTAATGTATGAACATGGAACCAGACATCTCCTGTTTGGCTTTATTTTACTGTTGTTGTTGTTACTGGTTCTAACATTTATTAATGCTTACTGTGCGCTGTGCTGAGCTGTGTGAGAAGCAGCTGAGAGTGAATACTTACAGACAGCCACATGAGGTAGGTGTTGCTTGGCTGTGCCTCATCCTGTGGATGCTCAGAAGACATCTGTGAGTTCTGAATGGGTCCCATGCACTGCTGGTCCCACGGCTAATACTTGCCAGATCTGTGTGTGCCGCACAACTGTTATTGCAGTTCCAAAGGCTCCTACGCCCTCTTCTGGCCTCTCTGAGTGGTACATGCATGTGGTCCACATTTAGGCAAGCAGGCAGGCATAAATTTAAAAAAAAAAAAAAGTTTTTTGGCTACTAGTCTGCAATCCTCCGTTCTGGCAGTCTTGCTCCCTGTTGAGTGTTTTCTAAGAAAACCAGGTCCATCGCGAAAGTGACCATCAGTGCCCTTAATCAGCAGAGCAGAGTAGCCTGCTTCAAGTTTGAGCTCAAAGGTATAATTTCAAACTATTTTCTGTCCAAGAGTTATCCCAAGAGATGTCTGCACTTTAAATTTCATTTCTGGATCGAGCCTGGCCAGACAGGAGCTAGGAACACACTTGGCCCGCCTTGCCTAACCCCTCTCAGACCTGCATCTCTTGGTCTATGCCCAGACACTGTACCTTTAAATCCCTGTGAGGGACAGTGAAAACCAGCCGCGTGGATCGTGGAGTATCTTGCAATAGGATGTTGAATTTTTTTTTTTTTGTCTGTCAGTGTCTCTTTTAATAGGACCTAAGAGGATTTTTTTCCCTTAGGACCAGAAAGTAGCACACTTTTCCTCAGACACAGATTCACCGTCAGTCTGCTAGCGGGAAGCTCTCTAGGTGAGAAGGATTTCTCTCTTTGCAGTGGCCTCCAGGAAGCTCAGAGCTGGGTTTGTTGTTGTTTTTGTTGTTGTTTTATTTTGTTTTTTTTTAACTTGTCTCCTATAACATACAATGCCCTCTTGTTTTCAGATTGATTACCCACATCTGATATTCTCTTGTGTGCTGTGTCTAAGTTTATCCTTTGAATAAGATATATTTCCATAAGTGTCTTCAAATCCTCTTTAACACATAAGGTAGGGCATAGACAAAAGTGCATTTTCTTCATCCACCACGAACAGGGTAGTCTCTCTGTCTTCCCTGGACACCTGTCTGCTGTGTAAAATGGCTTTGCTCGTACTGCCCCAAGCACCATCCTACTTTCACTTTTCCAGTACCAACAAAACGTGAATGGTAGCGCACCACCTGACCAGCCATCTGGTGGCCATCTTGAGCACCAGGATCTGGTTAATGACACCACGGATGGCTGGGACACACAACTGTACTAGCAGCTGCAGACACCACCGAAGAACACCAGATGATGCCAGCAAATCCAGACAGCATGATCTCCACTCTCCACACTAGAGGTGCCAGCACCTGTTCTCCGCCCTCTTCTTGCAGTGTTTCCCTGAGTCAGGGCCCAGTGTGGTCTTCACAGGCACAGCATGGTCTTCACAGGGCACACACATCCATTCCACATGGTCTTCACAGGGCCCAGCATGGTCTTCACAAGACCCAGCGTGGTCTTCACATGGCACACACATCCATTCCACGTGGTCTTCACAGGGCACACACATCCATTCTATGTGGTCTTCACAGGGCACACACATCCATTCCACATGGTCTTCACAGGGCACACACATCCATTCCACGTGGTCTTCACAGGGCACACACATCCATTCCACGTGGTCTTCACAGGCCGCACACATCCATTCCGCGTGGTTTTCACAGGATGCACACATCCATCCACAGCTGGGGTAGCTTTGGTGCTTCTTTATTAGAGACAGGGACCCATGGTCCTTTGTGTCCCTTTTTTCCCACTAAATGAATTTAGCAGCAAAAATCACGGCAAAATAAATCCAGTGTCCCCTACCATGATTGCTGTACCAGAAAAGGCCCACAGTTTCACACCCCCATCTACTCCTGTTAGATGTGAATAATTGTTGATAATGAATTACTTTACCCTCTTAATGAAAGCAAATCCTCAGGAGATTATGTGCTTCTTGGCCTCTGCTTTTTAGTTGGTCAGTTGTAGTTTTTACTGTGTTGCAGTATTTTAAAGCATCCTGTCAAATTGGGCTGGATGGAAAGATGTGAATATGTTTCTGTTACATCGGGAATACATTTCAGCATTCTCTGAGTTCTCGTTCTGAACCTCACACCAGTTCCGTGACTTCCCTCCTCACTTCTTCCTATGTTGCCCTTCTTGATGCCACCCAAACTGGTCCTGACAAGAGCACCAAAGGCCTTTGCACATAACCAATGCCAGTGGTCTTTTGGTGCTTTGTATATGCAAACTAATTGGAATGTCACAAGACCATGAAGATGTAGAGTCTGTGATCAACCCCATTTTATAGACAAGATCACTGAGATTCTGAAAGGCTAGTTTATTTGCCTATGGACACACAAATGGTAGCTAAGGTTACCCAACCCCCCACACATACTTTATCTGCAGAGGATTGTATTCATTTTAAAGTCCCATGATCTTGGAGCTGGAGATAATCGTTCTGATTCAGTATGTCTGGAGTAGACTGGAGTGTGTGGTTTTTAGGAGATTTGATTTTGAGAGTGACTTTTATTTCCTTAGATGTTTCTTGTCTGTTCTCCTGCAGAAGTGCGGATAAGAACTGAACAGAGATGTTTGCTTTCCCATGCCATCTGTTTCATTTCCTCTTTCTTCGACCTGGCATTTTCCTCTGGTTCTCCCCGAATTCTGAAAGAGCCCTTCAAAAGTTCTCGATAAGATGTGATCTAGCTTTACCTTACTGTAATTAGCAGGGAGCTGCTATTTTAACTTTCTTATTGCTGTGCAGAGTTACTTGCCCTCACGTACAGCTCTAGCAGTGCCCTGATGCTTTTAGCTGAGCGGGTACCCAGCATCAGGTCTTCAGCATCTAGGCGATGGTCCATGCTTAGCTCCATGTTCCAGGCCTTCTACAACCCTGCTCCCATCCATCAGTGAACCTCAGATCTTGGGGTCTGCTGATAGTTACCACACCTGTCAGTTCCCCCCACGCCTTCCCATCCTCCCTATCTCCACATGTCTCTGCCAAGTCTCAGCTTACTCATGCATCCTTTCCTGTCTGCTGGACCACTCATCTTTGACCCCCTGGAACCTTATATCTCGTTACATTTCTTCAAGATGCCAGTCATATTCTGTCTTGTAATTATTCGCAGGCATCCCTTACTTTGCCTAGCATGGGCCACCACCTTATTCTTTGTACCCCTGACAAGCTCCAAGCGCACTGCTGGATGTCTGTATACTAGCCAGAGCATCAGTTCTGCTAGGACTTCAGTGTCTGATGGTTTCTTTCTGTTACATTTCTTACCTTTGTGTATATTCATGTGGGCATATACAAGTGGATATATTTCTTATATCCTTCTGTGGTTCCAAAAAGAAGATATGCTGGTTACAGGAGAGTTTGAAATACACTGAAGAGGCCAGACATGATGGTGCATGCCTCTAATCCCAGTACTCGAGAGGCAGAGGCAGGTGGATCTCTGAGCCAGCCTGATCTACAGAGTGAGTACCAGGACAGCCATGGCTACACAGAGAAACACTGTCTCAAAAGGAAGAAGGAAAAGAAATAACACTGGAAAGAACAGAGGACAATTAAATTCATCTTTAACATCTACCACCTGCAGATAATTACTGGGAAGATTTAGTGTGTGTCCCTTTAGCAATTACATTAGCTACAAAATAGGCGTCTATATTTCATTGTGCTTCTTACTTAAAACCAATTGTCATCTTTTGAATACATAGACACTCTTCCACAAACAGCGTTGTCTCCTATCTAGATCCCTTATTTTTTATTTATGTCTAATTTCATTTGTTGACTGTGACCTTTCGAATAAGAGTCAAGGTACCAGGGAATTAGCAAAGTGCTCTCGCTGCATAATCAAGGTCCTAAGTTCCATGCCCAACATTAAAAAAAAAGCGCAAGCATTTCCCAGGCCTCCACACTCTGTGACAGCTTTCTGTCCTCCCTACTCTAGGTTCATTTTGTTCCTTTCATTCTGTGCTGGCATCTAAACTACGGGTTACTACTGCCTAGTTTTCTTTTACTTTGTAAGAAGCTGAGTCTCACTATCTTGCCCATGCTAACCACAAACTCTTGATCTTCCTGCGCAGTGCTCCCATGTAGCTGTAAATACAGGCAAGCGCCATGGCTTCTAGATTGCTGCTTGGGTTTTCTAACCTCCAGCTGAGGTCTGTGGGAGCCTCCTGTCCTATCCATGTGCATGGCCTTTCTGTGCCACAGAGCATGCTGTCGTACAGAGGGCAAGTCTTCTGTCTCCCTCAGGGCGGCAGCTGCTTCCCTAAAGTTTTATAATAAAGAGTAGTTACAGGCATGCATGCTTCCGTTTTATCCTCATGGTCATGGGCAGCACGACTTCATGGCTCCTACGTTAGAGGGTTGTCCTGTTGGTGTTTTTCTTCCTGCAGAATCCTCAAGCAAAACAAAACAGCCTCCAGACCTTGTGTCTTCAGCATTCAGAATATACACACCTGGCCCTCGGGTACTGCCAGCCTCCTGGCGCTTTTACTTCTCTGATCCAAGCATCTGCACGGACAGTCACTACACAAAGCTTCCTGATAATTTCCAGCATCTAGCTGGTGTCTGTCTTGTAGCTGTGTGTGGTGGTGTGAGGTGGATAGGGCCTTCTGTGCTGATATGAAACACATGCTTTAGAGGCTTTGGTTGGAAGAGGAGTATAGAAGTAGTGTTTGCTCAGCTTCTTACAAGAGCTTGAGAAAATGCCAGCTATCTGAAGCTCAGAGCAAGAGAGCAACTATGAAGGGCATTGCCCCTGCTCCAGCCATCTTTTGGTACAGGCAGCTGCTGGCCAGAGTGGCAGATTGTTCTCTGAGACACTTGCTACAGGACCCTCTGTGACGCTCCCTATTTGCAGTGAAGCCCTTTCCTTCCCTCCCCACCTTTTCTGTTTGTGAGCAGTCACCATTCATTAACTGGCCAGACTACAAAAAGACCACATGGACACCTTAGTTCATCCTCTGTTGACTGCTCCTTCTGTTGTCAGCTCCAACACAGAGTCCTGCCTCCTTATTTGCTTCTCTGGAGCATTTTCCAGAAGCCTATGTCTCCGACCTCTGACCCTCATGCAGATGGTGCCGTGTTACCAGGCAATCAAACAATCAAAGCACTGTCTCTCCAGGCAATTTGCTCTTGAGAGATTGTGCCACAATCACGTGGGAAGTCTGTCTATTCATGTGACTTCAAGTGCAAGAACCCTATGCGGAAATATCCCTTGGCCCTCTGCATATTAACTGGAGATCTGTTGAGCTTAACAAAGTGCCGTTGATTAGATGACAAGGCCATGAAGCCGAGACCCCTTTCAGACCTTTGAGCTCACACCCTCCCTCCACAACCTCTGACCCGGCTGCCAGATGCCGTCGCAGCCTTCTGAGTCTCACTTCTGCCCGCCTGACCTGGTAACAGAGTTTGGGTCCTGCACAGATGACCTTTCTGCTTGCTCCTCAAAGTGTCCTCTGGGCAAACTTCTTTCTCTGTCTCTTCACCCCTCAGCTCTGCAGAATTCTTTACCTTTCTTCAATCAAGGGTCTCTTTGACAGCAGCTAGAAAGCCCTCTCCACATCTTGCCCACTGTTTTCTTAAAGGAAAAATTGAGTTGCTAATAAGCAGGACCCTTGTAATGCAAAGACTACCTCCCAAGTTTGTAAGTATCTGTGTATGGAAGGTGCCACAGCAAGCATGTTGAGGCCATCTCCCTGGTTTCTGCTGCTGTACTGTAGACTCTAGGCTAGCGGGCCTGTGCACTTCAGGCAATTCTCCTGACTCTCCCTTCCATCTCTCTGTGAGAATGCCTCGGTACTTCTTGAAATACCAAGATGTTGATTACTCTGGCTGCCAGACTTCCCTTTTCTCTGCCTTGTCCTTTGTCCCAGCAGAACAGGATTGAAGGGTACCTCCACCCAGAGCAGGTCTCCTTTACCCCTTTCTGCGTGCAGTGGATATGAGCTACAACAGAACAGGTGATAAGACACACGGCACCACTCACTGATGCAGCATGGGTCCTTCTGCCTACCTTTCCGCCTACCACCCCCCTTTTCATTTATCATTATTGGTAGTGTTGGAGATAGAACCTGAGACAACCACATTCCAGACTCTACACTTCTGTTGGCACAAGCTTTCTTTCCTTTTGAATAATACTTCTAAGCAGGATATGTGTGTAGGGTGTGTGTGTGTGTGTGTGTGTGTGTGTGTGTGTGTGTGAGAGAGAGAGAGAGAGAGAGAGAGAGAGAGAGAGAGAGAGAGAGAGAGAGAGAGAGAGGGAGAGAGAGAGAGAGAGAGGGAGGGAGAGAGAGAGAGAGAGAGAGAGAGAGAAGGAGAGTTGCATATAAAATATCAAACGAGTCTGCTTTCTTGACCAATGTTTATAGTTTTATAAACCTGTTTATATTGAAAGTCATTTCTCAAAGGTCCTGTACCAGAATAAATTGCATTATAGCTGCAGAATAAATTGCATTATAGCTGCAGAATAAATTGCATTATAGCACTGGAACCTTCCAAAGCTCCCTCAGGCTGAACTGGTCTCCATTTTCTCTGACATCCCCTAGACAGCACCCTATGCTGGCTTCTGTTGTTATGGTATTTAACCAGGTTGGGTTGTGATTTATCTGTTTATACGTTTCTGTCCCTCTCACGTGTGCCCAATGGGGTTGAGGTCCTCTAAGGCAGGAGCTGGGTTGCATTTATCTTTGTTAGTACAGCAGTTCCTATAGGTCCTGAAAAATAGTCTGTCGCCATTTTTTGCCAGATATACCAGCGTTTAAACAGATCTTCCAAGATTTTAAATCAAGCTTTAAGACAGTTTCATCAACAATACATTGATTAGTTCTTTAATAGCTACCGGAACATCTTATATTAACCATTATCACAATTATGTGATAATATAGTATAATAGTATATTAATATAGTAGTATAGTATTTGTTGCATGCCTACTATGTCCAGGCACTATTCTGGGCTCATGATATGTTTTACATTATTGATTTCTCTCTACAAGCTTACACGCAGATATGTTCATCTGTTTTACACACACACACACACACACACACACACACACACTGCATTCTTTTCCCAGAGTCTCAGTAGGTAGCTCAGGTTGGCCTCAGACTCACCACATAGCCCAGACTGACCTTGAATTTGGTTCTCCTGCCCTACCTTGTTGTCCTCACTTTAGAGATATGGAGGAAGAATTGATCCCCCTATCAGGACCACAAAACCAACAAATCTGAAACTCAGATTTGAACTGGTCAGCCTACATTCCCAACCACCCATTTTTTTAAAGAAAGGGGGAGAAATGTGAAATACTATTTTTAAAAATGTACTTTACATAACCTTTTTAAAATTTGTTTTTTCTAAGTGCAGTATATTTCTATGGCTTATACACTTGAATGCCGAGTGCACAGTGCAAGCCAAACGGGAATCATGAGCCCAGAGAAGCAAAGCAGCTAAGTAGAACAGAGAGGGATTTTTGGTTTTGAAAAAATATAGACTTTGCATTAATTTAAAAAAGATTGTCATTTAATTACCTTTAATATGAAACTAATAACATTTTTGCTAAATGATAGTTAATAACATTTTTCTTCCTATTTTTCATTTTCTTTTAAATTAATTTTTAAAATTTTACAAATGTGTGTTGTTTAAATAGAATTTTTTTATGAAATCAAGCATGTAATAAATCTATTGACTCCCTTACCCCGATTGGCCCGCTCTTCCCTAAGGAAGTGGCCCTGCTTCCTGATGAGGCTGTGTCACTGCACTGTGTGGGCACCAGGCCCCACCACCTCAGAAGAGCCAGGCCACCTCTGTGGTAGTGTCCTGACACCTTCTTTAGCTTTTACCATTTTTGACACATTTGAATTTCTTTCTTCTGTTAATTCCCACTGTTGGTTTACCTAGATAACTGTCTGTCTCATTTATATTAGCCTTCCTTCTTAGTGTTGTATTTTCTTCACTTTGACAGGGCACATCTGTCTGCCTTTTGAAGCAGGATTTTGCCGTAGTCAAGGCTGGTGCTGCAATCCTCCTGCCTCGGTTTCCAAGTGCTAGGATGAGAGGTGTATCCCACCCCACCCATCAGTCTGTCACCCCTGTTCTTTCTCATTCTGCCTTTTGCTCTCTGACGTTTACTGGTTCCTGCCCTGCTTGCTTTGGCTGTGCCCTGTGGGCCTTTGTCACATCTCCTAGACGTGAATGCCTAGCGTCCTGTGTCCAGCCTCTTGCTTGATCAGTTCAGAGTATGAGTTCTTTTCGAATACCTGTGGCCGCGTGTTGTGACTGTCCTCATTGCTGTGGCTGTTCAAGTAATCCTCACATTTGCTCTTCTTATTGAACTCGAGTTTTCTCAGTGTGTGGTTTTTACTTCCAGTTAGTTGCTTTACCCTTTAAACTGAATTTCTCACTCAGCTGCATTATACTGAAATGGGAACTACACAGTTTTACGTTGTTCAATTTTTTTTCTCTTTTATAGTATTTTATAGAATTGTCGATGCTACTGTTCAATATTAGCTCCATATTTTAAAGTTGAATAAGTGCTTTGAAAAGTTGTACATTTGGGCTG